>NC_073302.1:242322156-242672156 GCF_027595985.1 Sorex araneus
ACAGAACACCCACCACGTCTTCTCTTTAGGTTTCGTATCTCCAGAATTATTTATTTATTTATTTATTTTGCTTTTTGGGTCACACCTGGCGATGCACAGGGGTTACTCCTGGCTCCACACTCAGGAATTACCGCTGGCCGTGCTCAGGGGACCATATGGGATGCTGGGATTTCAACCCAGGTCGGCCGCGTGCAAGGCAAACGCCCTACCCACTGTGCTATCTCTCCAGCCCCCCAGAAATTATTTTTAAAATCGGAATTTAAAATATTCACAAGGAAGCTAAAGAAATATGAATGATGGATGATCTCGAAAATAATTTCAAAAATTGAACAATATTAAAGAATGTAATCCCTCCAAAATATGACAGAATGTAGCTATAAAAGCATGTGGCTGGAAAAAAATTCACAAGACCACCCAGATAATTTACATCAGAACCAGCCAAGTAATAAGAAGACACCCCTCTGCACAGAGAAGAGGATAATGAAACAATAACACTGTTTTCTTCGCTTACCATACTAGCAAAAATTTAATAATGTTTTATTAAATATTGGAAAAAGAGGGACAAAATAGAGCTAGTTTATGGATAATGTAAAATACCACCAAATTGTCCTTCCATAGGCCTAGATCTTATAAAATTAAGACTACCATATTATGGGTTTAGCATTTCTAATCTTGGTCTAAGAGAAACACTCTCATCATGCATAGGGATTCACGGACAAGAATGTTCACTGGAGCTCTCAGTGACAGTGAGAGGTTGGCAATACCGATGGAGAAAGGTTAGTTGTTAGAAGCCACAAGCAAACTAAGTATCTGCGGTGTGATTTTTTCCATTTGTTAGCATGGAAAAACAGATTGTTAAATTTTAATAAGAAGCTACTAACAATGGCCTTCTCAATAATTCCCATGCTGGAGCTGCAGTGACACTATATTGGGTAGGGCATTTGTCTTGCTCACAGCTGACCCCAAGCCCTACCAGGAGTGAACTCTGAGCACAGAGCTAGGAGTAAGCCCTAAACATCACTGGGCGTGTCCATAAAACAAACTGAAAAAACAGGAAAAAATATTTTTAAAATAATTCCCACGTTTATGGTTGAACTCATCTAATATAAAGTAGCTAGGACTTAAAAAAAATCAAATACAGAGTAGCCAAGCACTGTGATGCATCTTTTACATAGTAACTAATTTAATTCTTATACAATTAAGAAGAAACTTAATATTTCCACTTTATAGAAAATAAATGAAGGTAGCAAGAATTAGATAAATTTTACCAATACCACAAAATCAGTAAGGCAAATTGGATGCAGAGTTCATGTCTCATACTAGTCTCCATAAAAGAAAGCAATAAGCAAAACTCAGTTAAAAAATAAAAAGCATAGTATTCAATATCCCACCTACAGTGATATAACCAAAATGGCTGAAAATGCCTTTTATTTCTTTTGCTTATTTTAATGCTGAGACTTAAGGACAGCTTTGAAAAGAAATGGTAAGTGGTCGACTTTGCCTTCTTTCTAATGTTAGACTAAAGTATTTAGTCTATAATCATCAATACAATGATTATAACATTAGCTGTAAGTTTTTCATATATGCCCCTTGTCAAATAAGGAACTCCTTTTATTTCTACTTTTGAGCTTATGTCATGAATGACGGGTGACTGACGTTAAATGCTTTTTGTACATCTTTTCCTTTCCTTAGTTTGCTAATACTGTAAAGTATATTGATTAATTTTCAAATGTTGAAGCAGTCCTACATTTCTGGAATAAATGACACCTGGGTATGATATAATATCCCTTTCATGTAAACTGTATAATCTTATAAGCAGTATCAATTTTGGTATCACAATAATAATGACCTCATAATGTAGTGCTCCCTTCCATTTTCTGAAGGCTGTGTATATAACTGGCTTTATTTATCCCTTAATACTCCCACAGAATTCACCAGTGAGTTCATCTGGGATTACAGCCTGCTTTTGAAAAGACCTTTTAATTACAAACCCAATTTCTTTAAAAAAAAAAAAAGAGCTATCCAAATTACACATATCTTTCAGGTAATGTCTGAAGAGTTACCAGGATGTCCTTATCTTCCTTTTGTTTTTGTTTTGGTTTTTGGGTCACACCCTACGGTGCTCAAGGCTTACACCTGGCTCTGTACTTTGGGTTATCATATGAGATACCAGGGATCAAATTCGGGTCAGCTGCATGCAAGGCAAGCATCCTACCTGCTATGCTATTACTCCAGCCTCTTCCTATCAATATCTATAAGACCTATGTTGACTACTGGTTTCTCCTTTCTGGCATTTAAAATTTATACTTTCTCTTTCCCTCCTTCCTTTCTCTAACGTGACCATAGGTTTATTAGTTTTACTAGTATCACCAAACAACCAGCCTTTCTTTGATTTCATATTTTTTCTATATATTTTCTATTTTAGATTTTGTTCATTTCTTCTATATTTATTATTTCGTCTTCTGCTTGTTCTGGGTTTAATTCACTTTGAGGCTCCCACTTTCTTGAGTAAAACATTTAGATTATTGCTTCAATTTTACTGGTTAATAAGCATGTAGCATCAAAAACTACCCCTGGAAACACTGCTTTAGATACATTCCACTAATTTTTACGCTATATTTTCATTCAGTAAAAATATTTTCTAATTTCCCTTGTGACTTCCTTTTGATTTTAGAATATGGTGTGATAATTTCAAAATATTAGAGGAGTTTCCCCAGATATCTGATACTACCTTCCACTTTAATTCTACTGTGACCAAAGTACACATATTCCTGAAAACTTATCTGTAATATAAAAGTATGGAAATCAAATTCAATTTTCCAACATAAAATTAATGTGGTGCTATGCCCTAGATCTTAACACATCTTTTCCCCAAAGGATATTAAGAGCAATATCTCTCTCCATACCATCTCAGAACAAAGGATTTTTGTTATTCTCCCTCTACCTTTACACAAAAAAATAAAAGATGATTCCACATATGTCATCTCATTTGCTTTTTACAACTCTATAAAATAGACAAGACAAATGATAAGCATTTTTTATATGAGAAAAGCAAAGCTCAAAGGAACAACTTGCCATAATAGTCCGCTCTGTCTCATTACGTCTGAATTATCCCTCAAAGACAGAGCAATATCGATCATTTAAATCCATATATAATTCAAAACCTCATGAAATGAGGTTGCTGTTGGAACTGCCATCACTTTAGTTCAGCGAAAGTGATGGTGAAACCTTATACTCACTCATCATTAACAAAATTTGGGTAGCAAAGAACTGGCTAAGACAGAGAATACCAAAGTAAATATGCAGAAACATGAGGAAAACGAGAGCCCAGTTTAATATGTTATAAACCATACACAGTCTTATTTGTTTTTCATAGAAAAACATGACAGGAATGCATTAGGTTTTATTTTTACTCTTTCACATTTCTGAATTGTTGATTAGGCTTTGAAGCTCCAAAATTGTATATGCTGGCAGTACTCACAGATTAAATATGTTAATATTTAGCAGTCTGAAATATCAAAATACACTATTTTATTTCACACTGAAATTCTAATCTCTAATGTCACAATAATTGAAGGGCTATAAAGAATGAAAGGCAGGCTTACCACAGAACCGCCGACTTAGGAGTTGCAGAAATTTCCCTCAGGTAGCATCACCCCTTCGGCTTAGATTATCAATAGGAACAGCAACCGAAACTAAAACTAAAAAGAAAACACACAAAATTAAACACCGATGAGCAAAATGTTTTAAATCTTCAACACCATCTTAAATACAAATATCACATCTCAGCAATTTCATCAAGGTAGTTCTAATCCCACAGCTCTTTCTTTTTTAATTGGTTTAAATAAGGAGCTAATAGAGTGTGTGAATTCCTAGGTAAGACCAGCTGACTTTTTTTAGGAATAAGCTCTGAAATGAACTCCAAGGAATTATAAGCAACCGCCTCAGGACAGAAAAACGGAAGAAGCAAGCATCGTGCCTGAACAGTTTTAATTCAGTTACTCAAAACACATCCTATTTAGGTTTTGTTACAGCCCAAATTTGGTTTTGACACTGAGTACATATATTTAGTGTACAGAACTGACTAGTGAACTTCACACAAAAGAACATTCACACAAAAGTAAGAGCATTTGTTTTAATTTCCACACAAATATTTAAATTCAAAACAAATTAGGATGATCACTTTATAAAATTACTTTTGCAGTGTGGTCACATCCACATACTCCAGGCCACTTTCGGGTCTGTGCTGAGGGTGCCTCCCAGCAGGGCGGGGGGGAGGGGGGGACCACGAGGTACTGGGGATCAAAAACAGCAGTCCTGCAAGCAAAGCATGCACCCCAAGTTTTGGAGCTAGTAAGCCTTTATGTTTCAATAGGCCACATAAGGGTAACCGACTGGATTCTATGGGACGTCAAAAGAACGCCTGGCCACCCACCTAAGAGACAGTCAGATTTCTTTGTCACGACCCTGAATGAAAAGTTTGATGCTTTTCGTGTTCCTGGAGCGAGCAGACGCCATTGGGTTACAGCAGCACTCGAAAGGGATGAATGGAGACAATACTAGCACCCGCTCGAGCAAATTGATGAGCAACAGAGTGACAAGTGATACAAGTGATATAAGGGTAAAATACTGACAAAGAGTTGATACGTGCTGAACTGACTTTATGAAGTTCCTCCAGGATAACTAATATTAACAAGAAGTACAAAGCAACCTATGTTATTTATCAGATTGTGCTCAAGTTATGAAAGCTCTTAAGAGCATACTATAGTTTCCTATCCAGAGTTTTAATTTACTTAGAAAGACCACATACAAGAAAAATGTAGTGATGAAGCATTCATTCAGCAAAACTTCATCCAGCATGTTCTAAAATAGCCCCCCTCTTTAAATACTTTCAACATAAAATGAGTAACAGAGAACTTTCAAGTATTCTGTGTGACTAAGCTACACAGGTGGTTACAATACAAGAAGGTAGATATAAGAAAACAGGAGCTTCACACAAGGGTAAGGAAAATCATGCAATTTCCATACCGAAGGAAAGCAACTTTGTCTATTTAAAAGAATTGTCGGGGCCCACCTCCTATAGCCTTGGCCACCTGAACTTACCCACTGAGAGATTCCTGAGCTAAGTCTCTGAGAAGATGCAAATCAAGCAGCTACACACCGATACCCTCAGATAAAAACTCTGGGGTGCCATTAGGAGGCGGCTAGGCTGAGTCCCCACCCTGACAAAGCCCCAGCAGCCATAGCCACACCCCCCTGCTGCAGCCACATCAATGACCCAGGGCCTAATTCCACTAAGAATCTGTGCAGACTTGTCCCAGTTCTACAGATCCTGAGGTTTCTGGACACCTCCAAATTCCACAATCCTGAAATTCCATGAGGAGCACACCAAATTGGATGAGAAAGTAAACATAGACGCCAACTAACCTCAACAAACAAACCAAAAAATCCAACAACACAGAAGGCTCAGCTAGCAATAAACAGGTTAGTAAATCCTCAAATACAACAACCCCATGGTGAGATATAACAATTTTCACAAATTTCCTTATTATTTTATATATTATAAACAACATTGTAAATCGTGATGTTTAAATTTTTTAAAAAAAATAATAAAGAACTGTCTAGTGGTAAGGTATTTTCCTTGTACACAACCGACCAGGTTCAATTCCCAGAACCCCATATAGTTCCCCAGCTCTGCTAGGAGTGATCCTTGAGTACAGAGCCAGGAGTAAGCACTGAGTACCACCAAGTGTGATCAAACTAAATAAATAAATAAGCAAACAAACAAGCTGTCTGAACACACATAAATTACATGGAGTCTGGTAAAAAATGAGAACCTGTATCCTTAACACAGTCACTAGCACCTTGAAAGGATGCAAAAATGTAAAAATAAAAGACCATTCAATGATACTCTAATTTATACACATCCTTGTTTGCTTATTTAAAATTAAAAGCAGCACATCATTTTCTTCCCCTTCCTTAGGAACAGCTGTACAGAGTGCTGTTGATTATGCAGAGCAAAAGGCAAAAAGTTTTCCCAAAGTAATTTGCATATGTGATCACCTTGCTCCCAAATACAGAAAATTATACCTTGGATTGTATAGTGTCTGGACCAAATTTAACCACATCATTTTATCTGCCTGATTTTGAAAGTAACCAGCACTATTTGCTGCTTTAGAGATGGTTGTATCTCACGAATTTTGCCTAATAGTGTCATATTTTTTGGATAATCAATCCTGTTTAGCAATCATCTAATCTTCCTCTGGGACAAACAACTACTCTATTTCATTGTTTAATCATCACATCCTGTTTTTCTAGTAATGCCTCCACAATCCTTTTAAAATTCTCAAATGATGGTCACACTCCATTTTTTGTGAAAAAAGGCATAATATGCAACAATTATACAGTGAAATATGATGTGAATTTGTGTAACATTAGTGTGAGATTATAGAAATATTACTTTCTCATTAGCTACCGCTGGTAAATGTTTTCCTCAGAATTAGCCGAGTGCTAAACTATCACAGATGTTTAACTTAGCCTTCACAAGACAGATAAGCATCTTCATTTCAAAATGAAGAAACTGAATATTGGAAGGTACCCTGTCCTGGAAACTACATTTCCAAAGGCAGGGTCAAGTTAGATCAGTCTGACCACAGTCACTATTCTTAGTCCGTCTTCCCTTTCTTCCCTTGCACATGTACACATGCATTTGCCTCTCCTGCTGAGTTGCTAATGTGTCTAACCTAAGTCAGGAACAGGAAGGGTCTTGAAGAATTAACCAGACTGACAGTGCCTGATTTTACAGGAGAATGTAATACCTTTAACTCCTTTGAAGTTGCAGGCTAAAGTTATTAAAGTGAGACCACCATACCTCACTGGAGGTGCCATTACTAGCAAACCCGGTGAAATACATTTTTATGTAATACCATAATTCAAGTTCTGTTTCTGTCTCCTGCTTGAGCCCCGAGTGATGCTGAAACTGCTCCTCCATGTCAACAGCTGAAGAGTGTATAGTTGTATAGTTGCCTTTTAATTGTTTACCACCAGACTTATGTTCCTAATACTGCTCCTGGCTACAACTCACCTCCTTTCTTCTCACTGCCACACGTCCAAACTGTCTTGCGCTCAGAATGTAATCTAAGCATAGCCTCCTCATTCATCTGCTTATTAAACATGTACAATGTTTATGAGGCAAAGACTGTAAGTTCCTAACCTGGAATATCAAAATCTAGTTCTGCACCCCCAAGAACTTCAGTCCACCAGAAGTCTTATTTTAATAAATAAATTAGCATTAGGTATGATGGTTTAAGATACTAGTAAGAGCACACAAGGAAAGAAATGGTAAGGAAGGTTTTATGGCTTTCATAACACTGCAATCTTTATTCAGATGGCACATGATGAAGTCCTAATATAAAACAGAGGGGAATTTTAATCATTTTGCTTGGCTTTGAGCCACACTTATCTGTGCTCAGGGCTTACTCCTGGCTTTGTGCTCAGAGATCACTCCTGGCCGTGCTGGGGGACCATATGAAATGCCTGTAATCAGACCTGGGTCGGCTATCTGCAAGGCAGGTGCACTATCTGCTGTACTACATCGCTGGCCCTTAATGGGAACAGCCTTGACAGACAAAGGTACCAGGTGATCAAATAGACAGTACATTGCTATGTCTCTTGAGAACCAGGTCAAGAAATACCAAGGCAATAGAGTTTAGGTAAACTCTCTTCCAGACATGTCCAATATGGAAGCTCCCAGCCACAGAATATTCAGCCACACACATGATATGTGGTTAGAGTTACTGAGGAACTGAATTTTAAATTTCATTTTGTTTTAATTAATGTAAAAGGAAAGAGGTGATGAGTAGCTACTGAGTTGAATAGTGTGGCTTCCCCAAGGTTTCGGGTTTGAGAGACAAGCTGAAAGAAATGATTCCTGGTACCAATGGAAAGGAAATGTGAAGATAAAAAGTGTAAAGATAACCAAATATGCGTTAATAGATAAATGAATTCAGCCAATGAACAGAGAAAACAAGTGTGTGATCCATGGCTCCAATTTGTGCTCATGATACCTTGAGCATCAATCTACTTCTTTTATTTTTAACGAGCCAATGATTGGCAGAGCTCCACCAGCACATATGCTTAGGCCAGTGGTGGTGTTGAGGGGTCACAAGAATGACACAGTGGTGCTTGGGGGCACAGTCATTGTCAGGAATCAAACTCAGGGCCATTTGACCTATCTTTGCAGCCCCTCAGCCTAATTTCTTGGTTTGGGGTCCTACCCAACAGTGCCCCAGGGCTACTCCTGGTGCTCTGATCAGAACTATGTCCTGGCAGTGCTTGGCGGGCCATATGCGGTGCTGGTGATTAAAATTGGGGCTGGTAGGATAAGCACCTTAAGTACTATACTATTCTCTAGCCCCTCAACCAAATTCTTAAAATACCATCACCAAGGGAGCAGAGAGACAGGAGACTGGAGCACCGCGAGGAGGGATTCCTGAGTGCAAAGTCAGAGATAACTCCTGAGCATCGCCAGGTGTGAGCCAGCCCCAATCCCCCCAAAACAGTACCACTAAGTTATAATTTCATGTCAATTTTTGAAAGGAAAACAAGTAATATATAACTTAGAGGATAATCCTACACTAAAGATAATCTTGATTAAGCCAAGTTAAGTGACCACCTAGTAAAATGTCTTTTTCTTAGAAAGAAAGAAAGAAAGAAAGAAAGAAAGAAAGAAAGAAAGAAAGAAAGAAAGAAAGAAAGAAAGAAAGAAAGAAAGAAAGAAAGAAAGAGAAGAGTCAGTTATGTGGCTCAATGATTGTTGGAGTTCCTGTTGGCAAAGCAAGCTGGACAACAGATTGAACTGCAAGAATGCTCCCAAGACCCAGACAGAAGTGACACAGTGGAGCCAGGGAGGAGGTGGGGGGGATGGGGGCTAACATTTTCCAGATAGATCGATGATTGGCAATCACTGGTGGCAGGGTTTGGAACACCTAGAATCTAGACAAATAACTACTTGGCAACTGTGATGACAGCTAAATAAATAATTTTGTTTCTACTTATACCAATCTTCCCCAAGTAACCACTGATCTAACCTTAAGTCTCCCATTTACCACCTGCCCTTGTCATATGTATTGTATTCTGTTTTCTCCTCTATAATCACTGTTTACCCTGAATTAAATTTTCTACAGTGCCATCAGCCTGTAGTCTGAGTCTATCGACCATCAGTCATAGACTGCATCCAAATCGGCTCCATGTACCCAGGTCACCAGACACTGCGGGACAGTATGAAGTGATAAAATGAAAAGTCTTGCATGTGTGGGCCGTGGACTCAATCCCCAGCACCACCACCAAAAACAAAATGAGGATAAGGAAGTAAAGAACAGACCGCTTATTAATAAATTAATTAAGTGACCGTAAAACAGACTGTAGAGACCAAACACTTCCTAAGCTGTTCTGCTATGTCCCTCTATATTCTGGCCAGATAAAACCTGAATTTACCTTATGGAATTTTCATTTTGTCCTATAGAACATGTTAAAGGGTTTATGACAATGCAGTTTTCCATAGAAATATGCCCTTTATTTTAAATTATTCATGACACTAAAGTCAATGTGAAAAAAAGAATTCTGTGATATGAAATCATGTCATCTGAGTGCACTGTTTCAAGTGATTCACTGCTCATCAGTCAATATTATCCTAATCTGCTTACAACAGGATTTGCTTACTATTTTGGTCCTTGCATCTCTCCTAAGCCTCTGAATTCAAGTTTTCCAGAAATGAGAAGTTGACCTAAGTACAACAGTCAATAAATTCCAGGTACCCTTATTTATCCTCTATGTTTTATAGTACTTAACACTACCCAAAGTCTTTTTGTTTTTATTTTTCTTATTTAAACAGCATGGCTTACAAAATTGTTCATGATACATTTGTTACAAATATTCAATATTCCAACACCAATCCCACCACCAGTGTCACCTTCCCTCCACCACTGCCGCTGTTTTCCCAACCGCCTCCCAAGTCTGCACCTTAGCAGGCACAAAATACTTTCACTCATAGTACCTGTTACAAATAAATGGCTAATGCAATTATCTGCACTGTAACACTGCCATCCCATTCATCGATTTGCTCGGGTGGGCGCCAGTAACGTCTCCATTGTGAGACTTCTTGTTACTGTTTTTGGCATATCGAATATGCCATGGGCAGCTTGCCAGGCTCTGCTGTGCAGGTGGGATACTCTCAGTAACTTGCCGGGCTCTCTAAGAGGGGCGGAGGAATCGAACCCAGGTCGGCCGCGTGCAAGGCAAACGCCCTATCCACCGTGCTATCGCTCCAGTCCAATGCAATTATCAAAAATCAAAAATATTTCAGTAAAAAAAGATTTGTGAAAATTGTTATATCTCACTATAGGGACATTAAGTCCGTGTCTGAGGGTTTGCTATGCTGTTGTTACTAGCTGGGCCTCCTATGTTAATGTTTTTGTTAACTGAGCTTAGTTGGCTACTATGTTACTTTCCCATCTAATTTGGTGTGTTTCTACTATTTGTCAGTATTACAGAGTTTGGATCAATTCCAGAATATTTAGCTGGGCAATGAACTCACATGAATGCCATTGTGGGATGTGAATGTAGCTGTCAGGGCTTCCACAGAGGGTGGGAGGAGGCTCTCCATCCCCATTCAGAGAAGACCCCAGAAATCTCACCCTGGAGACCAGTGTACCTGGAATTTTGGACAGTCTGGCATCTCTGCAGAGCTCAGCCATGAAGCAATGGAGTCGGGGCTTTGGCTGGCAGCAGCTGTGGGGGGTGTGAGTGTAGCTGCCAGGGCTCCAACAGGGCTGGTACTCAGTCTGCCCCATGCCCAAAGGTTCCCCCTGAGTTTTCAGTGGGGAGACCACTGTGTCTGTGATTTCTGTGGCTAGCTGAGCTCTTCCAAGATCTAATCATGAGTCTATGAAGCTGAGCCAATAAATGAACTACATGGCGGCAGTGATGGAATATCTTAACCTTACTCAAATTCTTAAACAATTCTCCAATCATGAGATGTCACTGCTGTACTTAACTATTCACATATCAAGCTCTATTTACAAGATTGTTCACTCTTTTTTTTTTTTTTTTTTTTTTTGCTTTTTGGGTCACACCCAGCGATGCTCTGGGGTTACTCCTGGCTTTGCACTCAGGAATTACTCCTGGCGGTGCTTGGAGGACCATATGGGATGCCGGGGATTGAACCCGGGTTGGCTGCGTGCAAGGCAAACGCCCTACCCGCTGTGCTATCGCTCCGGCCCCAAGATTGTTCACTTTAAACTTCAAAGATGGAAACTATTAACTTTTATGTAGCCTCTATTAGCTTCTATTAGGACCTGAACAAAATAAAAAAAATTAAGAGGGAAAAGATATAAACACAAAATATTTAAGATTAAGAGCAGAAGGGACAGATTATTAGTGAAACAAAGACACTGACGTTCTCTGAACACCTGCGTCTTCCACACTCACAGGTACATTTCATCAATCACCAATGAAACCACATTATTCTATGAGAATGCAGGTGATTATTATTTTTTAAAAAATAAGTAATTTTTAGTATTCTGTTCGTGTACAAGTGACTTCTCACAGACCCAAACACAGGAGTCATAATTCAGTACTTTTATCCACTTCAGTGGAATTAAAGTGGAAGTAAGGAAATAACAAATATTAGAGCAGATAGGAACTAAATAGGAATCAGAAGATTGCTGAACATGATCTGGTTCTTCAAAGCTCAGACAAGACTGAAAAACTCTTAGCTAGGTTCATGATAAAAAAAAGTCTTAATACATGTCAGGAATGAACGAGGACATGTTAAAAGATGCCACAGACTTGTAAAGAGTCATACAAAACTGAGCTTACATGGAATGTGGTATTTCGCAGAGGGGTCCTTGGGACGCTGGTAGGGGGAAGTGGGCTCTCTGGCTATGGGCGAGGTGTTGAAATGATGTAGCCATAAAAAATATAATTAACAGTATTGTAAATCTTGGTAGCTTACTAAAAATGGTTTATAAATAAATAAATCAACAAAGAAGGGTTCATTAGAGACTACCATACACAACTTTATACTAGTAAGTCAAAGAATCTGAAAGGAATGGACAAAGATATAGAATTAGACAACCCTTCTAAGACGAAGACAAAGGGGAACAGAAAACCTAAATAGGCCAATTACAAGCAAGGAACTGAAACAGCTATCATGTTCCCCTAAAATGAATGCCCAGGTCCACATGGGTTAGCTTGACAGTTCTACCAAACCTTCAAGGCTGACCTTTACTAAGTCCTTTCCAACTTCTCTTTCAAACTGAAAAAAAAACCAGGAATTATTTTAAATATTTTTCATGAAGCCATTGTTACCTTAATATCTCAAAAATATTTAGAGACATCATCATGAGAAAACTAGGACCAATATTTCTAATATACAACAAATTCAAAATTCCTTCCGAAAATAAATTCAACAATACATCAAAAGGATTGTACATCATGACCTAGTGTAATTATTCCAGGAATGCAAAGATAGTTCAACATATACATATCAACAACATATACATATCAACAAAAGGAAAGATTAAAAATCAAGTAATCATCAGCAGATGCAGAAAAACTTCTGATAAAATCCAACATCCATTTATAAGGGCAACTCAAACAAATGGGGATGCAAAGTACATATATCATCATAGGACAGTCCATATACAAGAAGTCCACAGCTAGCATCATATTCAACAGCAAAAATCTAAACATATTTCCTCCAAAAACAGGTATAAAGACAAGTATATCCACTTTAGGCACTATTATTTGACATAGTAATAAAAGACCTAGCCATAACAACTAAATAGGAAAAAAGAAAAAGATATATATCTTAGGAAAAGTATAAATATTAATATTTTAGATGATAAGATAATATAATAGAACTCTAGTTATTTAGTTTTCCACCAAAATAATATTGGAAACAAAATGATGGGCTACAAACTCAATATACAAAAATCTGTTGCATTATGCATAGAAAACAATGAACTAGAAGATTAAAAAAGCGAAAAGTAGTCTGCTTACAATTGCATTAGAAAGTTTCAAATATCTAGGAATCAATTCGGGAGTGAAAGAATTATGCACACAAAAATATAAATCATAATGAAAAGAAATAGGGGCTGAAGATATAGTACAGCTGATAAGGCGATTTCCCTGCATGTAGCTCACTGGACTTCAAGACTTAGCACTGTGTATAAATCCTGGAGTCCAGCCAGAAGTGATCCCTGAGCACAGCCAGGAGTGGGAAGAGAGAAGATCGGGGAGGAAGAAGGAGGAAGGAAGGAAATGGAAAAATAGACCATATTTATGTATAGAAGAATTGTCACTTGTTAAAGTGATATTCTACCCAATGCATTCTACAGTCAGTACAATTCCCATCAAAATTCTAATGGCATTCAAGAACATATAAAAATATTTCTATAATCAGGGATGTAATCAAATTTCCCAACTTTAAAATATATTGCTATAGTAATCAAAACCCTGAGGCACTGGAAAAAAGCAGACATCTGAACTAAAATTAAGAGTTCAGAAACAAACCCTTGGATATATGGATAGTTAATTTACACAAAGAGGCCATGAACACATATTGGAAAAAAAAAAAGCTCTTCAACAAATGGTGCTGGGGAAATGAAATTGTCTGTTGCAAAAGACACTGAACCACTAATACCAAAGGCACAAAAGGTACATGAAAATAGAGTAAAGACTTGGGTGTGAGATCCCAAACCATAGAACACATCAAAGACATAAAGCAAAACAGGCAAGTGAATGAGATCATTCTATATCTGTCCTGAAGGGCCCTATTAAAACAATACTTTGCTGATGTCATTAGGGTTTTCTACATATAAAACTGTGAGTTTTTTTCCGCAAATGGAGACAATTTTCATTGCTTCTTTTCAATTTTGGTGTCTTTTATTTCTTACCTAGTTGCTCTCACTAGGAATACCAGTTGACTAGAAACTGTGAGAGAACATTTAGGTGAAAATTGTATTTCACCAATGAGTATGATGTCAGCTGTGGACTTTCTGCCATGGATAGCTTTTATTATGCTAAAGTATGTGTTTTCTCCCAAAAGAAGAGAGCAAAAGGGAATGCCCTGCCACAGAGGTGGGGGGGGGCAGGGATGGAATACTGGAGAATGGGCACTGGTGGAGGGATGGGTACTTGATCATTGGTTGACTAAAACACAAGCACAGAAGTTTGTAAGTCTGTAACTGTACCTCACGGTGATTCATTAATATTTTTTAAAGTATGTGTTTTCTGTATATAATTTAATTTTTATTATAATATTAATTTTGTCATGCTTTTCTGGTATCTATAAAAATTACATATTTTCTTTTATTCTATTAATGTAACTTACATCATTGATGTTGAAACCATAAATTATTCATCTTGCATCCTACAAATATATCCCACTTAATCACGGGAATTCTTTTTCAATGTGTTGTGGTTTTGGTTTACTCCTATTTTATTAAGAATTACAGCATCTATACTGTTTTATTTTAAGTTAGTTTTATTTTATTGTAGTTTTATTTTAAGATAGTGTTCTTTTTCTGATTAAGGCACCAGGTTCTTTTTCTGGTTAAGACATCTGATAAAGTTAGTTTAGAGGTGTTCCTTTCTCTTCCATTTTGGGAAATAGAAGAACTGATAGTATTTTTTCTTCAAATATATATCATACTGAAGTAAAGCCATCTGGTCCTGGGCTTTCACTGTTGGGATAACTTTAATTACTGACTCATCTCCTTTCTAGCAATTGGTCTGTTCTGATTTTGCTTTGTCTTAAATCAGCCATGGTGGGTTCCATGCTTCTAAAATTGTTTCCTTTTCCTCTAAGTTGTCCACATTGTTGACATAACATATTCTAGTTGTTCACAGTAGTCTCATCCTTTATATTTCTATTATTTTTTATTAGTAGCGATGTACACTTTTTCATTTATAATTTTGTTGATTTGGCACTCTTCTATTCTTCTTCTGAGTCTACTTTTGTTGCATATTCAGTTAAAACTGTATCTTTGTAACTTCAAACCAATGCATCTTCTGCATCTAGACCCTGAACAGAATGTTCCAAACCCAACAATTCTGTAAGTTTCCAAGTCTCTGAAGACAGGCTTACAATGTTCTCAGACCTCCTCAACTTTCCCAAGTGCTGTCCAGTTTGTCCCTTAGAAAGAGGGTGCTCAGAACCACAAGATGTAGCCTGACACAAGAGGCGTACCCTTCCACTCCATACAGCCAGTCTGGCAGTATCCTCCTATCTCTGAGGCAAGGCAACCCCCATGATGGGCACGTCCTGCTTAGGACAAGTCCTCTCTGCCACACTACAAGACCACCAAGGCCAATTCCTGGGGGCAGGTTCCTGACTTTCCTCCCAGTGCCAGCTGCCTCTGCAGGTGAACTCCTCCCACTTCTCACGCTGCCATCACATCCAGATCATATTCTACACATTTGCATTTCTCTATACTTGCCATTCCCCACTTGCTAAGGTTCCAGGTCCCTATTCAGAAATTCAAGTCAATAGAATGGTCGCTTCAAAGGCAAAACATTAATGCAGAGATATATACACACTTATTCTCACTGCAGCTCTGAGTACAATGACCAGGGTATGGAAACAAACCAAATGTCCAGCAACTAATGAATGGAGAAAGAAGTTGTTTCTATACATAGTGGAATCCTACACAGTTATGAGGAAAGATATAATCGTGCAATTTGCTACAGCATGGAAAAAACTAGAGGGTATCATACTAAGCAAAATAAGTCAGAGGGAGAAGGATAAATACAAGATGATCTTACTGGTCTGTAACATACAAAGAAACAAAACAAAGGAATGGACAAATGGCTTCTGATTACAAAACTAGATTAATACACATTGGTTGGGGGTTTTGGGGGGGAGGAAGAGGTGGACAGAAGTGACACGAGGACAGTGGTGCAGAGGCTAGGGCACCTTGGTGGTGGGGAAGGTGCAGTAACTGTATCAAAACCATAAACACAACACTATTATAACCATGTAACATAAAATATACCAAAATGCTTAAAATAAAAATTTTATCAAAGAATAAAAAGTAAAATCTAAGACTGAAATGAGCCACTCTCTGAGAAGATCCTGGCTTTCAATGTGACAGACAAGCAATAAAGAGCATCCATCACCGATACTACTTATCACTACACCACCACCAGCACCACGTCCACTATAGCCTTCCCTAGCAGACCATGACACTCACTAGAGTTGGGAGTATCTCTAGGGTCTTTGTACCCCTAACACTTTACAGTCAGAAATTCATAATGAGCTCTCCCTCAACACTGGGTCCAGAACAACAACAACAACAAAACAAAACAAAATAGGGAACATGTAGATGAACACACAAAACCTAAAACCAAGATGACTGATGTTCGGATTTCACTGTTTTTTAATGTGTCTGGTAACTCAAGAAAATACATTTCGAGAAAAAAATACTACTAAGAGATCAACGAATTTAGACAAAAATGTTCAAGATTTTATAATAAATATCCATCCCCAAAGGATTAGGTGTATGATAATTCTCTCTACACATGACTGTTTTGTAATACTTTTGCCATTTGTCATAGCTGTCTGGCTCTGGAGAGCCACCCCATCATTCTAATACCTTCAATCCCACAAACACCACTTCTCACCATGAGCTGCCTTCACTATTTTCTTCTTCTTTAGTTCTTAGTACCTCACTCAGAACTTGACACATGAACAACCCTCAAAATTAAATCAAATATATGAATTTCTTCGAATGCTTAAATTTAAAACACAATCACAACTTCCTGATCTACTTCAACAATAGCAGCTGGACTTGTCATAACATCCAGTGACCTTACACTGGCTCATGGTCACCCCTTTAAGAGCTGAGCCCTAGACAACCAAAAGCAGATAAATCTGGATCAACAAAACACTACCTGTATCCATTCAATCAAGAATGGAATGAGGGTTGGTAAGATGGACATAAAAAGATGGAAAGAGTAACTTGCTCCAGATAAAACAGACTTCCAACTTAAGGAAAAAGTTGCTGTCTGGAAACAAGTTTTTTAGTTGTTTTTTTAAATGATTTTTTTATTTTATAAAGTAATTCACAATATTTGATTACATTGAGTTGTTTTCTTTAAGCTGTCTAGCAACATTACCATGGAAAATCTACAATCATTAAACGTAAATGTGGATTGTTACTTACTGGCATAATCTGATATTTGGGGATTGTTTTTCTTCCCCATTTTTTGTGGGGGGCTGGTAATACATGAGTAGCCTGAGAATAAAGGAAGGAAGGATCAGGCAAGATGAAAGCAGGGCCCAGGGCCCAGGGTCCTGATCAGTAGGGGAGGGAATGATCCAGGGAGGGTCCTAGGACAGTAGCACAGAGTGAGGCTAAGAAACCCTTGGAAATGAATTTGTGGATGAATTCTGTAGATAATGTAGGTAAAGATAAGCTAGTGCATTAAGAAATCACAGAATCTTGGAATATTTTAAAACTTCCCTTTTTTAGAAAGTGGGACGCTGTGTCCTTGGCCCATGTTCTGGCACTTTTCCTACTGCTTGTGACCCCCAAGGATTATAAATCAATGATTCCAAAGATGCTCCTGAAAATAACAGCTTAAACCCTGAAATAAATCCAACCCAAGTAAAAAGATTTTGCCTAAATGATGTTGTATTTTTCTCTGCTTTAATTACTGAACTCTGTAACTGTAATTCATCACCGATTCAAAGAAACGCTAAAAATAGTCTGAGAATGTAGGATGAGAAGCATCATGTAATTTTATTTCTAAACAGACTCCCATTTTTCCGGAGTTCAATAACTCATTCTTCAAATACATTCTTTTTATTAACCAGAAATATAAAACACTTCAAATACACATTAAACATTAATTTTTATACTAATTATGCAACTTAAGTTGTAAGTGAAATCTGAGACCTACGCCAAGCCTACTTTAAAAACAGTCTCCTGACTCACTTGCTCTGCGTCTAATCATGACCTTCATTAAACACCTTTGATTGCAGGAGTCCAGACTCATTAGGTATGATGAATGAATTAAAACAAAGCTGTTATTCAACAGGCACTCCGCGACAAATGGCAAATTATTAATAACAACTTACATTTGGATGCCTGGTGCCATTTAAAGGGCTTTCACATAAATCATCTTAATCTCCAGAACAATCCCAACACAAAGAAAGGTAGGAATTACTTCTTTATCTTACAAACTAGAAAATAGACTCAGAGTGAAAGGTGAGGTAAATGTAGGAAAAACACTAACCTATACACTGCTCAACTTAAGTCCCACCTTGTATTCCAAACTCAGCTCTTTCTATAGCTATTCCCAACACATTCTCTGCAGCTCCCAGCCCACCTAGAAAGCTACTTCCTTGCACAGAACACACAGATGTCTTTTCTAAATTTAGTTCTTAGACCCTTGGGGTACATGCCCAGAAGTGGAATTATATGGAATTTCAATTAGTAGTTTTTTGAGAAGAGTCCAGGTTCCCAAAGTGAAACATAATAATTTTTTCATAAAACAGAACATACAAGTACCACTCAACGTGTCTACTTCGCATTGGGCTTATCTTCAAGTGCAAATGTGGTCTTTTCAACTCAATTAGAAGCCACTGAGGGTGAAAGCTGAGTATTTCTTAATGTTTGGGATAATAGCTTGCACATAAGAAGCATACACTCATTATGATGATGATGTTACCACCTGCCAAGAATCATCAAGAAGATACAATATCTCTTATTCCCTGATTCCAGCATCCAAAGCTCAGTTCTGGCCCCACCTTTCCAGTTGCTGCAATTAGATTAGAAAATACAAGAAACCGTTTGCAGGCAACATAAACGATGAAAGAGACTCTTACACGTGCCAGTGATTTGCTTTTCCATGTGTTCATTAGTTCAAATCTCTACTGTTCTATGCTGCCATTGATTCACCATGGTTTCCAGTTTTGTGTTGGTTCCAAAGCATATGGACTTGGACCCTCTGGAAATCTGCTTTTATTTCCTCAAGATGACAAAAAATCATCAGATACTGAGCTACTCTCTGTACATGCCAGGAAATACACTTTTCACTTCCAGTACCACATTTTTTCTATCACTTTCTAGAACATCCTTCTATCAACCACAGTCTTGACTCCTACACTAAGGCATCCGAAGGCCTCTCTACTCTGAAACCTGCTGATTCTCTACAACTGACTCTACTAGTGAAGGACACTGTCTTCTTTGATATCTTCAGTGTGCACATAAGAATCTCTATTTTCACTGCCATTTCTAGAGAAAGACACATGTCACATGGCTATGCAGCATAGCAGTGATCTGAGAAAATACACTTTTATCAGACTTAGACCTAAACATGACAACCTGAGCTAAAATACCATCCCAAAGTCAGCCATCAAGATCCTCTTGGGCACCAAACTGAAAATAACCAAATCAGAATTACTGTTAGGTTTCCTTATTATATTGAATCTGAATTTGGGGGCCAAAGAAATTGTTACATAAATGTACAAAAATACCTAGAAAAATATGCACGTCATCAGCTGGAAAGAGCAGATGCAAATGCTGTCTTACAGAGGTGTTTTTGATCATTACCATGACAATCCTTACATCTTCCAGATTCAAACGACATTTCAGAGCTAGCTATGGAACACTGAGCCTGGAAAAAAGATTTCAAGCACAATTCAGAGGGTAACCAGTTATTTTTCTACCCTGAGGATAAAGCATAGGAGCAGTCAGTATAACAAATGGTCCCATAAACATCCACCCACGGGAGGCCCCTGTGTGTTCAAACAAGATGGACAAACACAGGTTCAACATTTAATGACACATCTCCATTCAGTTCTCCCAAGCCTCTGGCCAAACACCACAAGAACAGCACAGTTTATGACAGAAGATAAAAACAAGGGGGTAAGACCCAGGCAAGAATGTAAAATCTCAGGCAAATGTAAAGGAATTTGTTATCATTGAAGATATTTCTTACGTTACATCCCATCTCCTATTAATGCAGAGCAATCATTTAACCAAGAGCATCATCCACTAAGATCTTTTAGTAAACATTTTTCTGAGATGCAGGACTAAAGAAAAAAGCAAAGCAAAGCAAAGAAAAGGTGGTATGGGCATGGGAGATGTCTATATTTAAGTTCTATGCCTGGAGCTACCATCAAGAGTTCTGGAGTAGCACTGTAACATTGCCGTCCCGTTGTTCATCGATTTGCTCGAGGAGGCACCAATAACGTCTCTATTGTGAGACTTTTGGCATTTCAAATATGCCACGAGTAGCTTGCCAGGCTCTATCATGTGGGCAGGATACTCTCAGTAGCTTGCCGGGTTCTCTGAGAGGGACGGAGGAATTGAACCCAGGTCAGCCATGGGCAAGGCAAACGCCCTACCTGCTGTGCTACAGCTCCAGTCCTGGAGTTCTGGAGTAGAGGAGAATTGTTAGGGCCAGGACATTGGTCCCTGCCCCATCTGGAAATAAGACCAGCAAGCCTCCCTTTAGGGCTACTAAGGGCAAAGCAGACAGGTGATAAAGGTGACAACTGGTTGCTGCCATCCCTCTAGCCCTGACAGACATCCAAGCCCCTGCCCTCCAACAAAGGAGCCACAATCAAGAATACGGAGGCTCTGCAACAAACAGCCGTGCTGACACAGTGCAGGACATGTCAGAGCTGTGGCAAGTGGCAATGATCCAGAGGGGCCTCACTGGGCCAGGCAATGTGGCTATTACAAACCACTGGAAATTTGGTATCTGAGATCCTTATGTTTGTTTTTCTTTTTTTTTTCTATTTTTTAAAATTTTTTATGCTTAACATCAGTAGTGTTTGTTTTTCTTAAAGTTTGGCTTTTGCGGTTTTCTGCAAATAGACTGAATTCTATGTTAAGTAAGAGCTGACTCCATCAACCCCAGTGGTATTAAGATTCTACCCATTAGACCTGCATCTATTCCCCGCCACCCCCGTAATCCCTACCGTTCTCTCAGAGCTGAAAATGTCCATCCACTCTCCCAAAGCCAGACTCAACTAGCCAGAAGGTCAGTTATGACATGGATTATAATTAGGTGACTAAATGGTTCCATATACAGACTAACCTGAGAAAATCAAGGTTATAAAATTAAAGTGATAAGCAGGGCTAGTCAAGACACTTGAAATCAAAATGCACTCGGGCATATTCATTTCCAATTTGCATGCCCAAATTTTGTGTCCATGAGTTCCCCTCACAGTTACTGGGAAAAAAACGAATATTTACAAAATTACTACATAGATCAGACACAGGTGATAATTGTAACAATTTACATTTATTACAAACACAGATTAAATACCATTGTATAGCTCTTAATGCTTACAATGAATGAGTTCCTTAACACAAGAAGACATGGTCAACAATTTAAAAAATCTACCTGAAATCAAGTGAATGAATCACTGCATATAAAATACTGAGAAGACATCATAAATAAATGAACAGAACCATGTGATTTCAACATTTCATGGCCTGTCTTACTGCATAAATTAGAAACTTGAGCATTTCCAAAATAAAGGAACACTGTCTTGATCATCCCTCACCTGCCACCAGATCATCCCCCACCACCACCAACAAAGCAGCTGACCACCTCTAACCACCACATTCCTGGCACAATCAAGGAAGGGAAGAGTGGGGGAAGGTGAGACAAGGTTCTCCAGAGCAAACGTCCACAGTAAGAGTCACTAGAACCACTATGCTATTTCCTTTCAGCAGTGCCAGGAGAGATGAGGCAGATACTCTTGTTGATGACTCAAACACAAGGAGATGAATGCCAAAGTGAGAGGAACTGAGAACATCTAGCTTCCAGAGTCCCACCAGATAGAAAAGAAATCTCAACTCCTGTAAGCCCTGGGAGATTTCCTACTTGAAACACTTGGTTAAGGTGGGGTTTGTTTCATGAATTCTCAGCTGGGCTGGTGTTAAAACCAGGATTGAAGCTACCCACTCATAAGGGAATTTGGAAAGCAAGAGAGGAACGGTAAAGTAGAGAATATTTACTGAGCCTGCCACACCCTGCAGGACTCTGCTTGAAGACACTACAGGTCCTCCCACCTAATTCTCCCAGCAGCCCTCCATATGCTCCCCAGTGGGCAATACTGCCCTTGGGGGACTGTACTGAGACGTTGGGGTGTGGGAGGGGGAGAGGGGGAGGGGCACTTTCTTTTGTTCACTTAAAGACAGATTTTCTAGGTGATGCTGAGTGTCTAATTTTCTGAACAGGGAGCAGCAAACTAAGCTCAGTCTGGGGGCCTGTGAGTTGAGTAGTAGATTCTATTATTACCCCACTGTACACACGAGGAAAGCAGGGAACAAAGAAAGGGAGTACTGGCTCAAAGTCACACAGTTTATAGTGGAGCTGAGACTCAAGCATAAAAAATCTGCTTTCAGAGACCTATTCCATCTCACTGCAAAAACAACTCAGTTATCATTCCACGCTGAGCTCTCACACCTCTCATTCTCCAGTGATCTCTGGCAGGCTCATTACTCACACTGGGAAGTCTGCTTTGTGCAGAAGACTCACCCTGACTTCCTCAGGGCCTGAAAAGGAGTGTGGGGGTGGGTACCCGCACTCACATTTAACCAATGATTTCTCTAAGAGTAAATGACTGAATATTGACACAACTTTAGGAACACCCCCCCTCACACAACTTCCTCAGTAATGAAAGGCAAGGCGGGAACTCCTTCTAGACCACTTCCAGTAGAGAATATGCCTTTTGGGAAGATTTTTGCCCATTTTGCCTAAATGCATGGAATCCTGTGGGTAGACAGTAGCTGCGATCTGTAATACTGCAGAGACGGTTTGCTCAAGGACTTCTCGAGAAAACTCCTTCCGGAAGGATCCCGCTGCACCCTGGAAGGTGTCATCTGGGAGCAGTTCCTCTAACACATGCTGTCTGAACAAAGGCGATGATCTCTCCGAGGATGTGCGCCCACAATACAGCCACGGCTCTACCTCGCTAGGGCTGGGATCCACAAACTCATCTGCACAGACCTGCATGAAGGCCATGGGTCAGCATCAGGCACCTCCCCAGGAACAAACTGCCCAGAAAGGGTGGAAGGCAGATCTCCTGCTGCAGATGTTAGCAGCAGTCAGGGTGTCCTCAGTCCATTGCCTTAGAAAACAGGATCTTTGAGGGCCAGAAGGCAACTCAGAGGTCACTGACAAGTTGAGATACTTGTCTTAGATGTTGCCAAGCCCAGTCCGATCCCTGGTACCATATCTGAATCCTCAAGCATCAGAGTGATTCCTGAGCACAGAACCAAGAGTAAGCCCTGAGCACTTCTATGTGGCCCCAAAACCAAATGAACAAACAAAAAAGTACCCCTTTTTTTCGCTAAGGAAAAACAGCCAAGGGGGCAGAGAGATGGTACAAAGGACTGGAGTGCACACAGGAAGCCAGGTTTCATTTCCAGCATGACATGGTCCCCCAGGTTATCAGTGGTTCTTAAGCCAAAAGAATTTCTTTAAATAAAAAGAAAAGGAACAGAGAGAAAGCAATAAAGAAAATCTCCCCAGTAATGAGTAAAAATAAAAGTATGGGAGCTTGAGGTGGCTCTGTGATAGACAGCAGGTGCAGGTCTCATACTTGTGTAGTCCTGGATTGCTGGATAAAGCTATAAAACTGCTGGGTGTTTTTTCTTTTTTAAAGTTCAGTATGAAAGAAAGAAAGAAAGAAAGAAAGAAAGAAAGAAAGAAAGAAAGAAAGAAAGAAAGAAAGAAAGAAAGAAAGAAAGAAAGAAAGAAAGAAAGAAAGGAGGGAGGGAGGGAGGGAGGGAGGGGAGGGAGGGGAGGGAGGGAGGAAGGAAGGAAGGAAGGAAGGAAGGAAGGAAGGAAGGAAGGAAGGAAGGAAGGAAGGAAGGAAGGAAGGGAAGGAGGAAGAAAGAAAGAAAGAAAGAAAGAAAGAAAGAAAGAAAGAAAGAAAGAAAGAAAGAAAGAAAGAAAGAAAGAAAGAAAGAAAGAAAGAAAGAAGAAAAACCATCTAAATAAAATTAAATGCTTCCCAAGAAATAAAAGATCTATAGCTGCTTTGGTCCCTGGCTGAGTGACTGGAAGAAGAATCTGTTTTATATAGGGATAATACCAACTGAATAGTTAACAAGGTTTTAACACCCACAAATGAGCTGAAATGATTCACTGAAATCACCACAGAGCTCAAGTACACAGCGAGGTGCTCAATGGCCAAGTCTTTCTCTTGGATCCCACTAAATACACATGGAACATGAGAGAGTAGGTGATCCCTGTCTCAAGCACTGCAAACTTCTATAGAGGCAGATCAGCAGCTTTGTAGCACTGGAGGACAGCAAGAGATCTCAAAGGCAAGACTCAGGGAGTCAGGGGGGAGAGAGAGAGAGAGAGAGAGAGAGAGAGAGAGAGAGAGAGAGAGAGAGAGAGAGAGAGAGAGAGAGAGGGAGGGAGGGAGGGAGGGAGGGAGAGAGAGAGAGCACCAATATGACTGAGATTTCTTGATGTTGCAGTTAGAAAACAGAACTGATAAATGTGAAGAGAGATTTTGGGGAAAACATGAGCAAATGGACATTAACGGTGAAAAAAAATGTCAGCAGAATAAAATAAGAACTGAATAGCTGAATAGAAAAAAATGAAAACTATAATCTCAGAAATAAAGTATTTCTTCAATGAGCACAAATCGGGCATTACAAAAGGTGGGACAAATTTGAAGAGGTTAAATAAAAATAAAAGTATGGGAGCTTGAGGTGGCTCTGTGATAGACAGCAGGTGCAGGTCTCATACTTGTGTAGTCCTGGGCTTGATCCCTGGTACCACAAGAAAATATCCACAGAACAATGTGAATAAACACATGGATAACTGAAGTCACAGAAGACAAGGAGGGACAGAAGAGTAAAGGAAGAAATTTTATCTGAGTTTTTTTTTCCACCCTAAGAAGGCCATGTACAGGGGCCAGAGAGATACTATAGTGAGTAGAGCATTTGCCTTGCACGTGGCCAACCTGGGTTTGATTACTGGCATCCCATATAGTCCCCTGAACATTCCCAAGAGTAATTCTTGCTTGTAGGGCCAAGAATAATCTCTGAGCATCACTGGGTGTGCCCCAAAAAGAAGGCCATGTACAAAGAACACCCATGTACAAAGAGCAGCCCTGGGTTCAATCCCTGGGGGCCCAGGGAAGGAAATGAAAGCACACATAGGTGTAGCATAGTCAAGTGCTTAAAACAAAGATTAAGAGAAAATGCGCATATGATAAGAGTCATATTCATTGCAATAGTCATTTAAGAGCAATAAAGACACTTAATAAGTCTACAGTTTGCCAAAACCAATGACAATCAGAATACAATGGACTGACATGTTGAGCAATATGAGAAAGAAAAAAATCGCTTTAAAATTATATAAAGACATTGTCTGACTGAAATGCAATCATAAACAATTTTGTAATGCTGTATCTCATGATGATTCAATTTCAAAAATATGAAGGTTAAGTTTACCAAGAACACTCAAAAAGATGAAACTTTTCCAATTTGTACTACCCAAGACTGGGAAGAATGACAGCAAATTGGACACTAGGACACAACGTATGGAAAGCAAACAAGCAACAAAGGCATAGTATCTTGGATATATGAGTAAAACAACTGAAAAAGCAAATAATAAGACAATGATAAAACGTAAATGATGTGAAAAAGCATTTTTGAGAAGATAGAGAGGGCAATCATTATTAACATTAGGACCTAACAGTATGAGACAATATAATTGTCCAGTGGGGAAATGCAAATTAAAACTATGAGATACCATCACACATCTATTACAATAGTTTAAAATACAAAACAAAACTGGGGAGGTGGTTGGTGGGTTTATAACACATACTTTGCATGAGAGAGCTCTGGGCTCAATCACCAGCACTGCATGGTCCCTAAGCAAAGAAAGAACAACCCCTGAACACAGATGGAAGCCTGGCACCCACCATTTGCCTCCCAAAATGAATAAGATAAAAACGATAATACCAAATTCTGATGAGGATAGACATACTGAATCACTTCAAAAACAAGTTAACCAGGCTCACAGAAAACTAATATGGACTTACTATTTGGCCCAGCAATCACACTCATTGATATTTACTACAGGGAAAAAAAACGAAAACGTGTGCTCACACTAAAAGAAAGTCTACAAAAGATTCACAGAAGCTTTTTCCATAATACAAAAACCTCTGGGGAAGCCTCAGCTGTTGCCTGGGTGGATGGCTGAGCTACACAATGGTCTAATAGCAATAAAAGAGAATGAGCTGACTGTATTACGGACACATACAACAACCTGAATGTACCTGAAAGATATTTTATTAATACAAAAGGTCTCAAAAAAAGTTACACTATTTGCTATTCTGTGTATGTGATGTCCCCTAAAATGATGTAACAAATGGAGAATGGGGCACAGGGACAGCACAAGTGAGACCTTCCACAGTGAAGGACATACTGGATCACTGCTAAAGCAGTGGCCATCCAAACTCAATGTGACTCAGCTGTGTAGAACCTCCACACATAAGCTAACACAATTAATAACATGTGTTAAACAGGGCCTGCAGTCTAGAAAACTATAATGAACTAATGTCAATTCCCTAGTTTTAATATTGTACAAGGTATAGAAGCCACTGAAGAGTCTGTCGTGGAAATACTTCTCCGTGGCTGGTTGGCACAAATAGAAGAGGGGATGTTCGAAAGGGAAAGAAAAGACTCAGAACTGAATTTGCAGATGTATGTTAGGACTGGACTGGAGCGATAGCACAGTAGGTAGGGAGTTTGCCTTGCACACAGCCGACCCGGGATCAATTCCTCCATCTCTCTCAGAGAGCCTGGCAAGCTACAGAGAGTACCCTGCCTGCATAGCAGAGCCTGGCAAGCTACCCGTGGCATATTCAATATGCCAAAAACAGTAACAACAAGTCTCACAATGGAGACGTTACTGGTGCCTGCTCGAGCAAATTGATGAACAATGGGATGAGAGTGCAGTGATGTTAAGTGAACAAGTGAGAAGCAGCCTATTTTTTTTTTTGGGGGGGGGGCTGGGGCTATATCCAGAAATGCTCAGGGATCTCAGGCTCTAAGATTTGTAGAGCCAAGAGTGGAAGCTGGGTAGCCAAGTTCCAAGACGAGTGGCCCTACCATTTAACTGTCTCTCTGGTCCCAGGAAGAGTATTTTAAGTATTTTAAGAAAAAGGTTTAAGAAGGCCCGTGCTTCTGCTGTGTTGTTTTGAACCAAGATGATCTCCTCAGTAACGCAAAAGGTAGAGAATTTTCCATATGCACAATACAACAATTCGGAGCTGGAGTGATAGCACAGCAGGTAGGGCATTTGCTTTGCACTTGGCTGACCCGAGTTCGATTCCCAGAATCCCATATGGTCCGCTGAGCACCGCCAGGAGTAATTCTTGAGTTCAAAGCCAGGAGTAAGCCTGTGCATTGCCGGGTGTGACCCAAAGAGCATATGTATATATCTCATATAATACAACAATTCTTTTGGGTTTTCTTGATGGCAGGGGGGAGCTGATGTTGGGGACTAAAGCCCTGGGCTTCACACATGTGAGTCGTAAGTTCTATCACTATGCTGCTCACCAGGCAGAGGGTTTTGTTTGGGGTTTTGCTTATTTATTTATTTATTTATTTATTTATTTATTACATTTTCATCACATTTCAACATAGATTAAGCACAATTCCACAGGCCACAAAAAATTCCATTGATGAGGGGTAATCTCATAGGCGATACGCAAGTCCATAGATAAGGCACAACCCCCAGGTGTAGCACAGTCCCACAGGTGAGGCACAATCCCAGAGGTGACACACAATCCCACAGGTGAGGCACAATCCTATAGGTGAGGCATAATCCCATAGGTGAAGCCCAGCCCCACTACATTTTGGAATTCCCAGCACCATACTTCAGCGTGAATGTCTGGAGTGGCTTGTCACAGGAATACCACTAAGCATGCAAGCCCATGCCATGAGAAATTCAACCAAGAGTGCAAACACTGTGACCAAGTGTGCAACATCCCATAGTGCAATCACCATGGTAAGGGAGTGTGGTGGGAGGAAAAACAGGGATGTGTTTAATACATTGTTTTTAATTACGAGAGGCTGGGCATATAGGTCCAGAGGAAGATTACATGCCTAGCATGTGTGAAGCCCTTCCTGGGTTTGTACCCTCAAAGTTCCAGGACTACCAAGGAATGCAGAACTGGATTCCTTGAGCACAGTTGGCTGTAATTCCTATAGATTAAAAAGGAAAAGTTATTCTCTACAGATAACTAGTTAAAATTTCCTCATATCAGAGAAAATGAAGAAAGCATTGTATCATAAAAATGCTGTATAAATTCATGAATAAAATACTGGAATTCACTCCCCCCCCCCCCGCTGTAAAAAAAAAACACAGAAATAATCATCGTATTCTGCACTATTCCTGTAAGTGAATACTGATTAAATAGTTTGTAAGGCTGGTCAATCACTAAGGTGGATAAGGATAATCACTGAAGTAGGGTGAGAACAATCATTATAGTAAGATGATAACAATTGCTGAAATAAGATGACAACAATCACTGAAGAGAGTGATCACTAAAGCAGTTTGAGGACAATCACTGAAGTAGAATGAGAACTATAAGTGAAGTGGTGAGAACTATAAGGTAGGATGAGGACAACCACTCAGGTAGAAAGTGGACAATTTCTGACATAGAATGAGAAAAATCACCAATGTAGAATGACAACAATCACTGATAAGATGAGGACAATCACTTAAGTAGGATGAGGACAGATACTGAAGTAGGTTGAGGACAATCACCAAGGTAGGCTGAGTACAATTACTAAAGTAAGCTAAGAACAATCACTAAGGTAGGATGTGGAAAAATCACTGAGGTAATAAGAACTATCACTAAAGTATAATGAAGACAACCTCTGAATTAGGATGAAGACAGTCACTGAAGTACCATGAAAACAATCACTGAAGTACAATGACAACAATCACAGAGGAAAAATAGGGACAATTACTGAAGTAAGGATGCAAATAATAACTGAGGTAGGTTAAGGACAATCACTGAAGTAGGATAAATACAACTGCTGAAGTAGAATGAGGACAGCCATTGAGGTAGGATGAGGACAATACCGAGGTCGGATGAGAACAATCACAAGGTAGGATAAGTAGAATGAGGACAATCGCTGAAGTATGATGACAACAATCACTAAGGTAGGATGAGGACAACTGCTGAAGTAGGATGAGAATAATCACAGAGGTAGGTTAAGGACAACCACTGAAGTAGGATGAATGCAAACACTTAAGCAGAATAAGGACAGCCACTGAGGTAGGATGAGAACAATCACGAGGTAGGATGAGTATAATGAGGAAAATCAATGAAGGAGGATGAGGACAATCACTGAAGTACGAAGACAATCACTGAAGTAGATGAGGCCTTTCCATTCAAACCCCTCAACAGCTATTCTTACTTACAAAGTGGCTACAAACCCTGGGTCTTTCCCTCACGTTCCCCCTATGGCCTTCCCTCTTACTCTCAACCTCTCTTCTGTCCACTTCTTCCCTCCTACCCATTCTTTCCATACTCCAGAATGCACCATGCTGGAGCTCTCTGCACTCACTCTGACCTCTCCTGGAATGTTTCTCCCCATCCACCCCACATTCCCTTACAAACAGGGCCTTCCCATTTCTGCTCCAAGTCTTAGTATCTTCTCCGGCACCGCCCACATAAAATTGTACCTCTCCCACGTTCTTATCCTTCTTCAGTGATTTTTTTCCATGGCTATGAGTATTTGCTAATTTGTCTTCTTTATTGCCAATTTTCTGTGTGGAAAGGACAGGGATTTTTTTTTCAAAGTATTTGCCCACTGATGTATTCCCAGCATCCAGAACAATACAGTGTACCTAGCAGGTATCCAATATAAGTTGCTGAAAAGAGTCATATTTATATGCCAATTCAATCTGATATTTTTAAGTCAGAGAAACTGAAGAATTATGAGATGACCAGATTTTACTTGTGTTTGTTTGAATCTCTCCTTGGTGATCTCATCTAGTGATCTCATCTAAATCTGCCTTTAACTGAAATCTCAGATTACTCTGAGCTAATCTTCAGAGAAATGTTTCTGGATTGGAACCCACTTTAAAGACGACATCTGTAGGAGGAAAGACATTTAGAGAACAGTCAACAATTTCCCACCATATGCCTTCCCTGAGGGTTATTCTTCTCCAATGAGAAAAGGTTAAAATTCCAAACTTTTCTGAAGCAAAGGTAGATTGTGTTCGATGTCTTTATACAGAAGAGAACAATCTTTAATCATGTTTTGCTTTTTTAACGGAGTGTGATTAAATGGGAGGTAAGGAAGTTGGTTCTCAGCAGTGGGTCACAGATTAAAGAAAAAAAACTACCAGAACGGAAATCAAAACATCCAGGCTTCCAACCAAGAACATCCTGACAATGTCTTACAGACTGAGAAGTGACAGAGCATATTAATGAGAAAAACTGTTGGAATGCCATTCAGATCTGGGTATTCAGTTTCAACTGTCCCCAAGAAATCTGTTTCAAAGGGGAAGGGAGACATTATACTTATGACAGCAAAAGTTTGCTAACGTTTTCCATTTCTCTCTGCCCACAGACCCTATAAGGTTAAGTCTTCATTGACACAAGTGGTGGAAGCCAGACTGGAATATGTAAACGAAACATAAAAGAAAATGCCTTTGATGGCATTAACTTCAGTTTTAATTGAATGTGGCAAGCAAGCTCAAGTGCCTGCTGATATGAAAACCGACCAATATCCAGGCAAACTGAATGTATTTGTCAGTGTTCAAGGCAATCCAAAACATGAGATATAATATCCTCTCAGTGAAGAGAGGTATTTGGGACCCCAGCTGACATCAACAGGATTTATTTTAATTTCAAAAGAACATACAAATATATTTTAATTAAAATTTTTTCTATTAGTGATTTATAATAAAACAAAGCTCCTGGAAGAGAGCAATGCAGAATCTCACAGGGCACAGCCTGGCAAGCTACCCGTGGCATATTCGACATGCCAAAAACAGTAACAATAATGGGCCACATTCCCCTGAACGCGACAGGGACAAATGGAGATGTTACTGGCACCCACTCAAGTAAATCGATGAGCAACGGGATGATAGTGATACGGTCAATAATAGTTTCTTATGCATGTAATTCCAACACCACATCCATTACCAGTACCCATTCCCCATCCCCAAAGATGCCAACATCCCTCTCCTCCAACCCTTGCTCCCTACCAACTCAATTTTGCGGATCAGTTCTTCCATTGTGTTGCCTTTGGGCCTTCCATTGTGTTGCCTTTGGGACTTAAAGATACTTTAAGTGTATCTTAAGTTCCACATATGAGAGAGATCATTCTGTATCTATCCCTTTTGAATGTTCTGACTTCATTCAGCATAGTGGAGTTCCATCCATGTTGCTGCACACCACTGATTTTAGAACATGAATATTTTGCCTAGCTATGCTGTGTTGTGGAGAAAGAAGACTGTAATCTACATATGGACAAAATAATTCCAAATGTGTTCTCATGGTAATGATTTGACTCTCAGGGCTGGAGTGATAGTACAGCAGGGAAGGCATCTGCCTTGCATGTGGCCGACCCGGGTTCAATCCCCGGCATCCCATATGGTCCCCCAAGTACTCCCAGGAGTAATTCCTGATTTCTATGCATGACCCAAAAAGAAAAAAAAGATTTGACTCTTAATATTTAGCTAATGTTAAACAGCAGACCCCTCACACAACTGCATTAATTGGCAATGTCACATGAAGTCCAAACATCTGACACTCCATAGGACTTTTCCAGCTGACCTACATGAGTAACTCTATAAACTACACAGTGCTTAATATCTATAGAGTTCAATTTGCAGTAAGTCGGCTGCCTACCACTTGACACTTCCCTTACTCCCAAAGACCCTGCTCTGTGATCACTTCCCTTTAATGCCCTGCCAGCACTTGACTAAGTGCTGTTACTAAGCCAGTCCTGAAATGGACATATGATGCCTGATACAATAAAACGCAACTTTTCCCCAAACTAATATTCTCATAAACCCAAAGACTGTCGCTGTGGCCCACCACATCTATGGAACAAAAACAGAAAGGAAGTAATAATCCATTCAGTAATATAGAAAAGGAGCTATAAATTGAAATGCCCAATTGTCCATAAGATGAAAGAAAATGCCAATGAAAGACACAACATGCCTCAGCATTTTCACTTATTAGATAAGAAAATATTAAGATATCAAAAATAAAATCCCTAGAATTGGCACGGAGGGGAGGGAGGGTAATACATGAGCACTCTTTTCAAAGGCAACACCTTTCGAAGAACAAACTAAAAAATTAAGCTTCCTGAGACTGAAAAATTCTACCAGTTCACACTGGACTCTAAGGAGAGGGAAATATTTTCTAAAAATTTCACCTTGAAGATACCCAGCATGAAAGCATGAAAGCCAATTGAGGGTGTGTATTGGCAACTGAAGAGGTTAAGATCTTGTACACATGGCTGTCTACCCCAGCTCCTGGCCACAGCACACTTCCAGGATAGGCACTCCCAAGGATAGGCTAACTTCCCTCCTGGGACTTTCATAAATTCTGGTTTACTCTAGCCACAGGCTGAGGAGCATTACTTTAAGTCCCATGTTCCTGGTATATTCTAGTCCTTGTTATCACCCAAAGAGCGTATGAGAATTCAGTAACCAAACAACCACTTTTAACTTTTCAAATTTATACTCTAGATTATTTCCTGCTTATATTTGGGTTTTTCTTAAATTTCCTTATCAAATCTTCCTGAACTCAATTTTCAGGAGTAGGCCTGATCATCTGCTTAAAAACGTTATTTAAAATCCTTTGTTTGGGGGCTACAGCCAGTGGTGCTCAGGATTTACTCCTGGCTCTGTGCTCAGGGATACCAGGGATCAAACCCAGGTCAGCTGCATGCAAGGCAAGCACGCTACCCACTATACCATCTCTCCAGCCCCAGTATTATTTAAAATCTTAAAAAGACTCAGATCTGGCATAACAAGATTCAACAGATCACAAACCTTACCCTATATTTTCTTGGATTGGAGGCAAGATGGCACCAACACCACCCGAACCCCTTGTGCTCTCCCTGGCTCACCACCTTGCCTTAGACAATGTGCGGTTCAGCATGTCAGGCATGGAACTCTACATGTCATTTCTGATGGGCATCACCGATTGTTATACAAGGTTCAGGCAAAATGGCATTGGAGGGGCAAAAAGAAATCGGGCTGAGTCACAGCACCATCAGACATAGAGCCATGGCGGCAGTGCGTGCAGTGACTCATCCACTGCGGGTGCTGTCAGCCAACCATCGGGTGACCTGGGACTCGGCGCAGGTGTTCGACCTGGCACAGACCCTCCTGCTCTGCCAGCTGTTCAACAACCTCCAGATACACTCCATCGACCTCAAAGAGATCAACCTGAGGCAGCAGATGTCCCAGGTGCTGCCCAGAGATGCAGGCAGGTGCGTGTTTGTCAGTGTGCAGATCGTTACAACATGCGAGTCGACCAAAAGCTTATATTCGGTAGACTGGGAACAACTGTAAAGGCAATTAGTGGCCTCCCTAAAAGCCTCCCTCCGTCCCTCTCAGAGAGCCCAGCAAGCTACCAAAAGTATCCCACCCACATGGCAGAGCCTAGCAAGCTACCTGTGGCATACTCGATATGCCAAAAACAGTAACAACGATGGTCCTCATTCCCTTGATCCTGAAAGAGCCCCCAATACGCCATCAGGCTACACTAGCACAAGACAGGGACAAATGGAGATGTTACTGGCACCCGCTCAAGCAAACTGATGAACAACGGGATGACAGTGATACAGACTCAGAACTGGCATAACTAGATTCAACAGATCACAAACTTTGCCCTATACTTTCTAATATTATGCTTGATAGGATGACAGAAACTCCAGTCAATGTTTTAGGATATTTTAAGTCCTATAACAATTTTAAATCAACAAATCCTCAAAGGAATTTTCAAAAAGAGACACTATCGTTTTCCGGTCTCTCATTTAATTTAATTTTGTTTTTTTAATAAGAAGTAAGCATTTGAGCACTGCCCAAGAACAGGCTGTGTTGCCCCTGGGCAGTGCTCAAAGCGTACTCCTGACTGTGCTCGGGAGACTATATGTAGTAATGGGAATTGTGCTGCGGTTGAACGTAAGCCAGCTGTATGCAAGGTGAGTGCCTTTATCCCTGTACTATCTCTTGGGCCCCCTGCTTCAATCACTTCAATTTAATGGTGACTACCATTCAATCAGCAACAGATAAAATCAGTTTTCAATCACCTTCTGATTATTTCCCAGTTCTGTTCATTACAGAATTAAACCACAGACATGTCTTGCCTTTCAAAATGTAAAGTTTGACTTTTGAGAATTATCACATCCTTGATTGTATTATCTTCTCCCTAAAGCCAATTATTCTGTCCAAAGACTGACTCAACTTAACAATGACCACACACACACACACACACACACACACACACACACACACACACATACTTATTCCAATCATAATAGCCAGCTATGACAAACCAGAGAATTTGAGCTTTCAAAGCACTTAATTCTGCTGAAGATGCAATCATGTTGCACGCTTTTAAAATAATGCACTCCCCCATCCTGTTTTTAGAGAACTTTGAAAATTCAGACAATATGCTTCCTTTCAAAACACCAACTGCTTACAGAGGAAAAGAAAGACACAGACAAATAATCTTGCCAAGAAACACTTCTGCAGTTTTTCTGTACAGTAGCCCTTTCAGTGGCTAGAAAGATTTAAATTCAATCCTCGGCTGGGTTGATGATAGACCACTTTTCATTGATTTAGAATTAAGTTTTAGAACAAAAAGAACTTACAGAACCTAGCTCAGTTGCCTGCAACTTTCACAAGTATGAAGACTGAGAATGTCTCTGCACTGAAAAATAAAGTGACAATTCTTAAAATAATTATATCTAATGATTGAGAAATTGAGAAGAAAATAAAACTTTAAGCACATAGTAATTCCTTAAACACCTGCAAATATCTGTAAAACAATGTAATAAGAATCTTTTGAGGGGGAGAGGCTGCCACATCTGGTAGTGCTCAGGGGATACCCCAAATTCTGTGCCCACTTCTGGAAGTTCTCAGAGAACCATCAAAAAGCAGACACGTCAGCCCTCTGAGCTGTCTCTCTGGCCCAGGAATCTCATGTTTTACATTTCAGAGCCTATTAATGTCAGCACAACATATTAAATCAGCCTCCAGACTTAAGCTACTAATAGGGTGCTTCAGAAACTAGAGTCATCATCACAGAGGAAGGTCTATGCCTTCTCCCAAATTCTCTTCTCCAGAACCTGACCAGCTGACTTTGATGTTCTTATGAAATAAACAAGCAAAAAATAAACAATATAACTCTGGAAAAGACAAAAGAGCAGAGAGTATCCCTATCAGACAAAGAAATATTATAAAGCTACAATAACAAAAATAGTGGTGCTGACTTTATAAACATATAATGAAACAAATTAGCAAGTGCAGAAACTAATGCCCACCTAAGAACTCAGTATACAATGAATATGGCATCTCAATATCTATTAGAGTAATACTAATATCCATCTTATATCCAGATGAGTCTTATTCATTAGTGACTATGATAAGTGAGTACCTGTTAATGGGAAGAAATCAATCAAAAGGAGTCCTTCTTCCCTTTCAAATTAAGGTTCAAGCTAAGTTAAAAAAAAAAGTATACAAAATAAAACCATTAAAGCAACAGAAGAAACATAAAAATATGGATACTCAAAATGGGAAACATCTTCTAAAACAGGACTGAAAAACAAGTCAAATATTACTTGTTAAATTGAGTGTTCATTAGCCTGTCTCCTGAGAAGGCAGCTGGAATAGAGAGGGGATCACTAAGTCAATGATGGTTGGAGGGATTGCTTGGGATGGGAGATGTGTGCTGAAAGCAGATGAAGGATTAAATGTGATAGCCTCTCAGTACCTATACTGCAAACCAGAATGGCCCAAAGTAGAGAGAGTATGGGGGAAACTTTCTGCCATTGAGGCAGGGGGAGGGCTAGGGAGAGGGAGGGGGCATACTACATTGGTGGTGGAGAATGTGCACTGATGGAGGTATAGGTGTTTGATCATTGTATGACTGAAACTCAAACATGAAAGTTTTGTAACTGTATCTCATGGCGGTTCAATAAAAAAAGGAAAAATTGTTCATTACAGAAAATTCTACTAACAAAGTAAAGGTTATAGTCCCTTTAGAATGTGTATATACAACGTGTATGCTGGACACAATTGTACAGCATACACATCTCAATACTTCCATATTCTCTATAATTTCAAATACAACCCCCACCAGGAAGTTTTAAAACAACCAAATATCAAAGAATCTATTACAACCTCAATCTTCCATTCCAAGGCTTGTGAGATTTCTATAGTATCATCCTATTATTATCACCACTAATCTTAGCAACTATCAGCTTGTGCCACAATTAAGCAGCGTCTTCCATTACACATTTTGAGGTCACGGTTGATCTGAAGCACTGTAAGAGATCAACAGTTTTTTCCTGAGAAATTTGCCCTCAGATACATGGTCTATCTGCGTGCACATTCACCAGTGACCACTTGTTAACCTATAGCTTCAACAGAGGGACTGAACACATACCCTAGATAAGGTATTAAGCCAAAACTCAAAGATGAAAAAGTGCTCCCAAGCCAAAAACGAAACAGTCAAAAACAACAACAACAACAACAGTTTTATTCAGGTGCTAAACAGACTGAGAAGATGACATCTTGTTCCCTAAACCCCAACTTATTCTGGGATTGGAGCAAGGGTTGTGTAGGACTAGGTGGGAAAACCATTTATGGTGGAACACAAGAAGAGAGACTGTCTCAAGGCCCTCCAGGTTGCTGTCAGCAGTGAATGAAACCTTGGGGGATGGCCTTTTTATTGTAAAACTCTGAGACTGAGATAATCTGGCTAAACAACATCCAATGTCCAAGGTTTGCATAACAGCCTTCAAGAATCTTTGCAGAGAACCTGATGGTTGCTACATCCCCCTCCATCCTAACTAGACCTGGTTTAACATTAAACATACAATGCAGGAGACCATCACTTAGGTCAAAGGCCAGGAGGAATGAGAGGTTATCAGTAGGGCCATAAGCGAGAAGCAAGACTGTCTCTATACTTACAGAAGCAACCATCTTCTGTCTTCCAGAATCAGATAACCTAACTTCTGATTGATCAAACAAACTATGAGGGAAGGATGTCTGCTTCTCAACACTTTTGCTTTAGTCTTCAAATATCCTCATATGACTGAATAAAGCAATGCTAGTTATCTAATAACTATAAGCGAATCTTATCTAATCATGTGGTTAAAAAAAAAAAGTGAGTATCCTTAAGTAACTCAATTCAAAACCTAAAGGCACCATTTTAATAACCTACCAGCCAAGTACAGACCTTGGGCTAACAGATGCTATTTAAACTAAGATTAATGCAGTATCATCTTGATCCCAGCACTATATAATGTTTATTCCCATGGACTTTCCCTCTTTTCTTCCACATCTGGTATTTCTCTAAGTTCTTATTAATTCATTATTTTGACACAGACAGTATTATTTATCGTAATTACATGTTGGCTCACTTTTTTTTAAATTTGGTTTTGGGGACACATATGGTGGTGCTCAGGGCTTATGCCTAGCTCTGCACTCAAGGATCACTCCTGGCAGGCTCAAAGGACCATATGGGTTGCTGGAGATCAAACCATGGTCAGCTGTGAGCAAGGCTGTACTATCATTCTGGCCCCCATCTCTGTCCATTTTTAAAAACTATGCCTCTTCTTATGCTTTCTACACTACTGTCTCAGAGTCATGACTGACATTTTATTAGGGAATCGAGTGTCTCTGTGGTGCTATTGGTTAGCGAGAGCATTTGGCTGTTATTATGGAATCTCTAATTCAGAGGCGGCATCTGCCACCCCATTTCCAGAGGTGGAATACCTGTTTCCTGCACTCTCTGAGGCATTTAACAGGCGCACTCACAGCTGTCAAAAGTGTAACAACTGTTTTTATTTGCAAAGAGTATGAACCAGGTATGACTGGCTGAAAAGTCAATCTAGAGGCAAATACTGACTTAACAGGAGATTTAAAAATCTGCAATGCAAAAATATAAAAACTAAAATTCCTCAAAGCTAGCTCCCACATTGTCTTTACTTTCTGTGAATATTCCCTAAATAACTGAACATAAAACCAAAGAATATTTTACAAGTTCTTTGATTTAAGGAAATCACTGAATACAGAATAAATCATATTTTACCTGGTAATTAAAAAAATGAATAAATTAAACTACAACTCAATTCCAATAAGCTAGTCTAAAAACACTTCAATAATGAACAATCTCACTGGTTAACATCCAAAACTTTCAAAACACTATAGTATATGTATTAAATACATATAGTAGCACTGTCATCCCATTGTTCATTGATTTGCTCAAGCAGGCACAAGTAACATCTCCATTGTGAGACTTATTGTTACTGTTTTTGGCATATCGAATATGCCACAGGTAGCTTGCCAGGCTCTGCCGTGCAGATGGGATACTCTCGATAGCTTGCTGGGCTCTCCGAGAGGGACAGAGGAATCGAACCGGGGCCAGCCGTGTGCAAGGCAAATGCCGTACCCGCTGCGCTATCACTCCAGTCCAAATACATATAGTATATGTATTAAATATCAATGTCTTCATTTTAAATCCATGATGACAGTTCATAAAATTATGTTCACTGCATACAACTAAAAATTAAAGTCTCACGCTTACTCTAATATGCATTCTAGAGAAATACTCTGTGCAAGTGTTTCCTGTGAGCTAGTAAGGCAGTCCTTTACCCTGCCACAGTCAGGTAAAGAGCTTTCAAATCCTCAGATGTTTCTCGTATAGTCCAGCAGAAACCATAAGAACTCAAGAAAAAGCAACAGGCCAAGATATATTATTCTAAAAGAATATTTGTGCACCTGCAAGCATGGCAGAATTATTTGTAGTGGCCAATATCTGGCAATGGAAACTGGCTGAGAGATAGTACAGTGGTTAGGGTGCCTGCCCAGTACACCTGCAACCAGGGTTCCACTCCCAGCTGAGCCCTATCCCCCAAGCATCGCAGAGTGCAACACTGGAGGCTCCCAACACTCCTGGGGGTGGCCCAGGCAATCCTGGCCCTGCAGGGCCAGAGCAGCACCGAAGCCTTAGGATTCCCCACATCCTCCACCAACCCAAGTGCTCAACCACAGATGAGAGAATTAAGCACAATGGACTCAGCTACAATTTGGATGAAACTGGAGGGTTTCATGAGAAATGAACTGGAAAGAAAAACACTGGTTAATCTACCTCATTTGTGGAGTAGAAGGGAACAAATTCAGGGACTGGACAATCAGTGGACACAGCTGTGAGACATGGTCGGCAGTACTATGAATTAAGGGGGCTGGGATGGGGGTAGGAAAAGGATGCTTGGGATAAAGAAGGCAGACGGGCACTCTGATGGCCAGTGTGCTGCAGGAGCACTCTGTGCATAAAACAATACGACTGATTTTATAGTTAAAACAACAGCAGCAAATCATTAGAAGTAAAGGGGAAAAGCAGCAGGAAGATTCTACCTTTTGGTTCATTCATTTGTCCTCTGCAACTAGGCAACTAATGATGGAAAGGAGGTATGTTGAGGGAGTGCCTTTGTTGTGAAGCTTGCTAGATTGCCACAATCCTGCAAAAACATGGGTGTGTAAGAGCATGGCGGTGAGGAGCACCCCTTAAAAGGGATTTAAGCAAACTACCAGGATTAAATTGCAGCGTTCTACAATGAGTTACAGACTCAATTCAACGGTACGGGTAGACAGATCGTGGGGCATAGTACTGAGTTTTCAGGAAATAATAAAACTAAAAGGAACTTGCCTAGCTCCTGAAGCACCCAAAAGCAAGAAGCACAAATGCCTTTGAATGCAAATCCTGAGCTCTTTGAGTATGGGGAAACTGAGGCAGCATCTAGAGAAGGGTGGACCCCTCAGAAAAAAAAAAGCTAGAAAAGAATTGAAAGGTCTTGATAAGAATAGGAAAAGGACTATCAAGAGTCAGGATTTCTTGAGACAACACCCAGATTAACCTTTATGTTTGCAGAGAACTCCAGGCCAATATACTTTGGAAAAATTGTGCACAACCTCTCCTGGAAAGCCACTCTGCATTTTCCCCTGAGGAGAAGAAAACCACGCTCTCTCTTGAACACCTAGGTCTTCTCTCATTATCTATCCTTTCACACTTCCCTAAGTAAATTTCTTTCAATAAAACAATTTAGCTATGACACATTGCGAATAGAAGGGTGGGGTGCCAGGTGAACTAGTTGATTTAAATGGTCCATTTAAATCTCACCCATCAAAACTGTCTTCAATCAAATTAGATACTGAGATAGCTGGGTTTGGGGTTGGCAGCAGATAAAAGCAAGTCCCCAGCCAATATCTCTCTCCCCGTCTCCCTCTCCCTTTCCCAAGGAAGTACTGAACCAGTCTCTCCTTTATCTCTCCTCTTCTCTCCAATGCCTCCCGCAGCCTCCCTAGTCCCCTCCGATCCCCCATCCCACACTCACCTACACCTGGACAGAGAACCAGACAAGGTTCTTGCTAATAGACAGGAGGACAGCAATGATCTTACCCACACATTCGTGGCTGGAGACTTAACAAAAGCTGAGACAACAGGGAACCTCTTGGGTATCATCCAGTGATAAGATAAGATTTTCGGCTAGCAAAGGACAGACTGGACAGAGAACAGCATAGAGACAAGACCAGGTCATTGTACATGGGAGGTGAGCAGATGGTGAGGGATGGGACTTATGATGTCATACTTGGGCATTGAGAGACAGAACAAGTGACATCATAAACAGAAAAAGGAGAGGCCTCGACATTGGGGAAGGACCTGTCTACTTAAACTGTACAAAACTTCTTAACCTTCTGAGTTTTGTATGAGAATCTTTCATACAATTCTCACTGACACAGGAAAATCTACTTTTTGCCTTAACAGCTTCACTAACTCTCCTTCTCCTGAAATTATTTTCTGTGAAGGAAGGTGACATTTCTGGAACACTGCTGTCGAGTTTAGGAGTGACTTTCCAGCAGAAAGGAATTCCTCACTCGAGTCTGAGTCCTCAGAACCTGGGTAGTGGGGGTGATGCCACACTGTGGACTTCAGGCTCAACTTGACAGCTGCCTTGTGGGGCTGGTAGGAAGGGAGTGTCTGTGCCCTGAGGATGCTTGGAGCTGACTTTACCAGTCCACTCTGGGCATTTCACTAAGTGGCCAGGAAGCCCTGTTTACCCAAGCCTGACTCCCTTGCTCCCCTGCACCCAAGTCATCAAAACACACTGAAGCTAAAACTCACTGAATCGAATCCTCAGGACCTTTCTGGAACGATCATCTTTCGGGTGAGCCTCCTGGCTTCTACACTCCAGCATTTTCTGGGCCACTGAGGAAGCAACCATGTTCCTGCTTTCAGTCACATCTGTGCTGGCTATTTGGGGGGATGGAAACCATCTACTGGAAGAATCTCAGGAGCCAAAGCAAACCAGAGCAAAGCCAGAGTGGCTCTGAAAGACTGTCAAGGCCGTGTGTGTGTGTGTGTGTGGGGGGGGGGGGGGGCGGCGGGGGGGGGGGAGGGGCAGGAAGAGATGCTATTTTTAAAGACTGCAATATAATTGACATACAAAAGTGTATCAGTTCCAGTCTGTCTGCGAGTGCCATCATGCTGGACGTGGCCAGTCAGGGGATCCTGGGCTCCCATCTCACCATCCTATCCCAGTCACTCATGTGGGGTATGAGTCTCTTCCTCCAACAGTAGGGCAAAATATTTGGGGGCGGCAAGTTTATCAGCTTCCTGGTCTTTTTTCTTATGCTCAGCACACTGTGTGCATTGATGGGAAGCGTGGGTTCTTCACAGGCTTAGCTACCAGACTGTGCTCAGGAGTCCTGGGGACTGCGGTCCATGGGCAAGTTTTACAGCAGTTCTGCCAGGAGCCTGGAAAGACTGAGGAGTTAGGACCCAGAAACGTACAGAAAGCAGTCCCAGCTTCCTCTGAGCAAATTATCAACGAGGCCACTCAAGACACGATGGCTCAGTCTGCTGCTACCCTCATCACCCCCCATCCCTTCCACATGATCACATAGAGATCGATGGTACAACTCACTGGCTGAGAATCAAAATACTGTGGACTTTAGGACTCCATCATCACCATCTATCAGAAAGAGGGCATCCTGGGATTTTTTGCAGATCCTGTTCGTCATCTCCTAGGTGACATTATTTCTTTGTGGCTCTGTAACTCGCCAGCTTACCTCATCAATACCTATGCACTGGACAGTGGAGTCTCAACAATAAATGAAATGAAGTTATTCACAAGCTGTCACGGGATGTTTCGCCAGAATGCTGATCTACCCCTTTGCACTCGTCTCTAACAGCCTAGCCGTCAACAGCCGTGGGCTTGTTGGTGAGGCCCTCCTTACTCCCATACATACACTTCTTAGATCGACCGCTGGTGCACACTGCAGAAAGAAGGAAGTATGAGCTGAGGAAATAGCTTATTTTTCTGGAAGGTTCCCTTTGGGAAGACATATTGTTGTGACCTGAGCATGTAAATTTGAAGATTTGGGGCAGGGCGAGTGACATTTCTGTAGTCCCAGATACACAGAATTGTGGGAGAGAATACTGATTTGTATACAGTGTGGCACGCTTTTTTAATAATCATTTAATATTGGGGTAATGGAGGTGTTTGGTGTCTCCCTTTTTTGTTATTTTCCCAGAACAACCTAAATGACCCACCGATGTCCCGCCTTTATTATTCTGAAACAGAACCCTTTTGCTTTAGATTCTGTTTTACGAAAAGAGAAAGAAAGGGGGAGGGCGGGGGAGTTGCATTTTCCTAATGGTTGAAGCAGGTTGTTTTGCATCTCTGTCTCAGTAAGACTTCAGAATACAAGTACAGCGGATGCTGTGAGATCATGACCGGCCTCGTCTTTAGCAGACCTAGAATAGCAGTGTCCATCAGAATCTGCCCTCAGTCTGCAGGTCAACACATCAGATTAACTCTTGCTCTTACACTTCCTACATGACAGAGTGCCAGATCACCACAGAAATCACCCCAAATCTCCTTGAGGCATCTGCGCCTTCAGTCTATCAGCGCCAAATAATAAAATGCTGCCGCCACCACAACAGAAGAACAGAGACTCGAAACTCGGGGAGAAGAGCTGGTGATGAGTCTCTCACAGGGCTGCCCGCGGTGGGAGCCCCTTCCCCTAGCACCAGGCTCATCGTCTCCACAAGGCTCTCCATCCTCCATGATCTGTGGTTCTTCCGTTTCTTCCTGTGGTTTCTCGGTTGTTGTGGTGGTAGAAGGTGACTTGTTGGCTCTTCATCCCTCCTGCTACCTGCCCTTGGGAGTTTGTTCCTTCCCCGCTGGCGAGGCCCTTCCAGCACTGCCCTCTCTGGTCAGGCTTGCTAGAACACCCTGAAAAGGTGAGAGAGCCTCGGCCAAGTGTGACGTTCCAACCAGCACGTTTGAGTGCTTGCAAATGAGAAAGTTTGTGACTTCACTTTGCTCAGTAATAATCCCCTCGACATGGCCAAATGCGTGAGCATTTATTTGCTGCTTCTCAGACTCCACTATCAAGGCAGCAGCACCCCAACATTCACAGAGCAAGTCGGGCCCTCCACCTTCCCCCAGGGCACAGGAATACACACACGGCCTAAAGTCCAAGAGCAATTTGAAATGTCTGTGCTGTCTCTTAATTTGTCTCAGAAAGGTAAATTCTACATTCTATTCAATATTATCTGCACTTGTTTTAATATAAAGATGTTTTGCATTACCCACTTGATTTTGCCATTAATAAAAAAGAAAATCCTCAAGTAAATATGGTCCAGGAGAAAAAAATGTGTATCAGTTTCAGCTGCACGACTTATTTGATATCATGAAATTAAAATGGGCCCAAAAGAAATTCAGAACTCATTCACAATTCAAAGCCAGCAGCTCTTCTGCAAGAGACAGATGCCTCTACCTTATCTTTCCCGAAGTCTTAGTCAGAAGCCTTTGATTAAGTCTGAAAGATAAACTGGAGTGGGCATGTGGGGGCGGGGGTGGGGTGGGAAGGCAAGGGGAGCTAGGAGGGCAGCCCTTGAGGGAATTTATTGATTACTCTAATGCCCACTAGCCACCCTTAAAACACTCTCCTCTGTTCTTTCCCTATAAAAGCCACATCTTGAGACTGTGCAGACAAGATGATTTTTCAGGGGACATGACCTGCGCTCTTCTAACCCGCCTGCCTGCTGCTGGTAAAACTCCTCCTGGCTGTCACCAAGATTCGTTAGATTGGGTAGAACTAGGTCCTCAGTTACAAGACAGTCACAGTGTAAGTCTGGATTTTTCCCTTGGAAAAGAGATGTTCCTGGGCCAGAGTGATAGTATAGCAGGTAGGGTATTTGCCTGCATGCAACCAACCTGGGTTTGATCACCAGCATCCTATATGAGCACCACTAAAAATAAATCCTGAGTGCAGAGCCAAGAGCAACCCCTGAACACCACCAAGTGTGGCCCAAACAAACAAACAAACAAAAAAAATGGAAAGGGATATTCCAGAAACATAATAGAGAAGAATAACTTAAATACAGTATAAACCCCATTGTATGTTCAAGGGCCAGGTCTCTTTTTAAAAAGTCTAATAAGGCCCACATCCCACCGCTGCCACCCTATAAGCTCATCTGCCAGCCTTATTCTAAAGACTCACAAATAAATCTCAAAGAGATTAACTAGTTACAAAAAAATCTATCAGACACCTGTTCCCAGCTGAGAACTCTGGTGGTCTTGGGAGAAGAGTAGGCCAGTTCCTGCCCTAACCAAGCACCAGCAGCCTCTCTCATACCTCAAGACTCCGCCATGTTTCCAGCTGGAATTCCCAATTCAATATTCTGGACTTTCTGGAGCTGACATCTCCAAACTCCACAATACTGACATCTGCATAGTGGCATTCCAGATTGGATGGGATGTAATGCAGAAGCCAACCAATCTTGACTAACAAAGGCATTTACACAGAAGGTTTAACTTGCAACCACAGCCTAGTAAACCCTTGGGAAAGGACTTAGTGTTTCCATGGTGAAATACAATAATTTTCACAAATTTTCTTCTGCGGAAATATTTTTTGACCATTCCATTGGCCACTTAGTAGTCAACCAATATAAAAGAAATTGTGGGACTGCTACAGGGGCATACGTGAGGTTGGGGAAATGGAGAAAATGAGGGAGGGGAGGTGATAGTGGTGATGGGATTGGTGTTGGAATACTGAAAGCCTGTAACAAATCTTCATGAACAACTTTCTAAACCCTGGTGTTTAAATAAAACAAGGGTGGATTTAATGAGGGGCAAGAGCCATAGTACAGTGGGTACGGCATCTGCCTTGCATGCAGCCAACCTGCGTTCTATTCCCAGCATTCCATAGGACGATGTGAGTGTAAAGCCAGGCGTTAACCTTGAGCACTCCTGGTGGCCCAAACCCCACCCCCAAAAATGGTAAGCATAAATTTTTTTCATGAAGCAAAAAAAGAAAAAAATTCAAAAAATACAGATTTTTGAATGAAAATACCACCGAGCAGGGAAAAAGTACAACAGAAAGTGCTTGCATTGAGGCTCGCTGGTATGTAACTTCACCCTTTTCTCAGGCTCTGTGGATTAATCCTTAAATTGAAGTACTCCAGCTTTGCCCAAAACAGATTAACAATACATGCGACGAAGAAAGAGCCCATGTGAAGACCTCACGCCAGCTTCACAAGTGTACGGTTTGTATGGGTCTATGTGGACCTTCCTGCTCATCCACTAAGGAAAATAATTCTACTTTTTTTCTGAACATTGCATACTCATCAATGCTTTCAGACGTTGCTCCACATATATCTCTGCATCAGCTAAACAATGGCTATACCTCACAGAGTTGCAGGTATCACATGCTAAGACACACTACCACGAATCATCAAGCAAATATGCACCTCTGTGAAAACGGATATGTGATGACAATAGATGTGTTCATTCCCTTATTATAGTTGTCACTCTTTTCACTATGACCCCGGAATTTCAATTACTGAGTTACATTCATTTCCTTCTGCCCAACTTTGGCTGTTCATCGGCGGTCTCTGTCATCATCTTTTTTTAATGTGCAATAATGCCCTCGGTGTTTGTTTCCACCCTATTAAAAGGTAGTGACAGAAAAGGGCATCCATTCTTGTTTTATACCCTCTCTCCAAGTTGAGGCCTCAAAACACATGCACAGACACACCTGAAGGTTTCTTAAGGATTCTTAGCTATTACTGTTCTTTATTCTGCCAGCTAATAAACAATATTCTATTTTGGTATAATATTCAATCATTTATTTTTCATGTCCTCCTTTACTTCTAATAAAAATCCTGTGGTAGGCCCTTTGGATCCGGCTGCGGAGCGAGCATGATGGAAGAGCCCAAGGGAGCGCCCTTGGACTCCAGGCAGCCCACTGAACTAATTCCGGCATGGGACCAGAGACCCCACGGTGCGCTGAAACAGTGGGAACCGGGCATCCCCCAATTCTTTTAACCTGTCTCTCTCTCTCAACTCCTCCCTCCTGAGCACAGCGCAGGACTTCTCCATCTTATGAGCACCATAAAAGGGTAAAAGTTTGTAGTGATGTTATTTCTGGTTGTACTTTCCCTGGACTTTATACAGAAACCCAAAACCGTACGGCCGCTGCCGCGGCCGCACGACCTAATGTCATCTTAGCATCAGCAATATGTAATGGTTCGCTTTTAATGGGTCGGACTTTTGTGGGAGATCCTAACAAGAATAGTAAGTCTGTTGCTGAAATATTGAAGGCAATCAAAACGGTAGCCATCTCTCTAGACTAAACTAAGCTATATCCCCACGCCAGCTGAGAAGAAATTTTCTTCTTTCTCGGGAAGAAACGCGGCGTGTCGTCAACTACAGTGTGATGTCCATTAAGCAAACAGACCTGGTGGCGTGGGAATGGGATATAAGGGGAAAAATTATGTACATGGAACAGTGGGACGCTGGTGGAATCTCGAGCCGGAGCCGATACCAGCGCAAGACCTTCGGTTCCAGAAACTGCTTGCAGACACTCTACTAGTCTATCAACTAAGCCAGAGCCCCACGTCTGCTGATGACGGGAAATAACCATCCTTTTCGTTTTTTTTTTTCCCTTGTCAGGCAGCGTGGCGATTACTAAACAGGCGTGAACTCGGTGGCGCGGGGCAAGGGGGAAAAAGAAAAGTTATGTAACAAACAGCGGGACTTAATATCTCTATATTCTTAGTAGTGGAGAACTATCAAATGCCTCCTTGGTAATAGGACTGCTTTTCTTTTTTGGGGGAAACCCCAACAACGGTAGTGAATTGTGTGTTGAAACATGGAATGTAATCGAGATAAGGCATAAACGAAGTGAAACTTATCAAGTACAAGGGTGGGGACTGGGGAGGTGGGAGGGGGCGGCAGGTATACTGGGGGGGTTGGTGATGGAAGATGGGCACTGGTGAAGGGAAGGGTGTTTGAGAATTGTGTAACCGACATAATCCTGAGAACTATGTAACCCTCCACATGGTGATTCAATAAAATTTAAAAAAAAAATCCTGTGGTAGGCAGGTATACTTTTTTTAGATGAGAAAAATTAGGGTTCACAAAGTAACGTGTGTTTGCTGCACCCCACCTCTCCGCAAGCCATACAGGTAATAAATGGTCAACAGGAGATTTTAATTCCCTTGACCAGGCTGAGATTCTGCCTCCTCTTGTCCCAGAGGTAATCTAGTCCTGACACTGAAACCTATTTAGAGATAGGTCCAGTGAGAAATCATCCACACGTCAATCCATTTATGTAAATCCCACCCACTGTGTTCCAGAAAGAATAACACTAGCTGAAGACTAGAAAAACAGAAAAAAGAATATGAACAGAAACTTCTCACGCAAGCAAAAAATTCTTTTAAATCCTATATATCTTATTTAGGTAAAACACAAATTGGTTAAAGGACTTGTACAGGGGAATCAAAGGGTGACTATAATCAAAGGGTCATTTTGGTGACTATACACAAATCTACCCATTACTTAAAGAATGTGCCTGACTCCAAGAAACAAAAGCAATTTCAGCAAACATATTCAAATCCACACCTAACATATCCCAAACCAAGAGTTGAATGACCACAACTACATATTCTGTCTTCTTCAATATTGCCAACAGTCTCTTCTGATACCAGAATTCAGTTAATCACAAATGATTCTCAAGGGCAGAATCTCTAGTGCTTGATAATTTTTTTTGAAACAATGAGTTCCTCATTGCCTTTGAGTGATAATATGATAACCTGAGAGGCTCTTAACAATTTTGACAGCATAACTTTTTTCTTCCAAAAACAATAAAAAGGATTTTTTTGAACCCCTGCAGTTTAGAAGGAAATGAATCTTATGGAACAACTGTGGAAGATTTCCAATTGATTTCTAATTTGTTTGAAACTGAAAAGTCTCTCATGACTATTTCCTGACCTTCTCTGACCTTCACAACTAACCCATCTTTCCTCCCTCCTTCTACTACAATATGAATTTGTGAAGCTTGCTTCTCATTATCCTTCCAAAAGGAGCATTTATCAGCAAAAATAAAACTATGGGTAACAAGTCAGTTAAATAAATGCACGTATACAGTAAATCTCATTGGAAAGGAAAAATAATGAATTAAGACCCTGAATGCTAATTGTAGCAATGTAAATATGGCAGGAAGAAAACATGCCTAAACTGATACAGAGGTGGGGGGATAATTAGGGAAGGGAACACGGAGACAATGAGGGAGGGGGAAAGTGCCCGCCATAGAGGAGGCGGTGGGGTTGGAGGAAAACTAGGGACATTGGTGGAGGGTTGTGGGCATTGGTGAAGGGACTGGTGCTGGAACACTATACACCTGAAGTTCAATCATAAATATCTTTGTAACTTTGTGATTCATGATGACTCAGTTAAAAAAGAAAAGAAAAAACATTTTTAAAAAAGAAAACAGTGTCAAAAAGAAAATGTTTAAAGCAATGCCAGACTGAACTTCAATTTAATCAGAGGGGGAAAAAAGCTTCAATAACATCAGGGTAAAATCATAAAAGCAACCTTACAATAGAGCACACATCATTCCCACAATGGAGGAGCAAGCAGGGAAACAGATGAAAATACTTTGTATTTTTTTTTTGTATATACAAAGTAAAAATAAATTTACTTTGGTAAATTTAAACCACTCTGAAATTCTATCTATTCAATTTTCAAAAACATAATTTATGTAGGGGCAGGAGCTAGCTAGGGAACAGCTCAGTGGTAGAGTTGATGCTTCTCGTATATAAATAAAGTCCTGGGTGTGTTCCCCACCACCACAAAAAGGAAACAAAAACATAAAAACTTAAACATGTAATTTTACCAGCTTTTCAAACTCCTACCATTTCAAAAACTTCTGAGAAAACATGTTAAGTTTACATGAACTTTGCTAAATTTTATCATTAGTACTTTAAAAAGAAGAATTGGATAAATCAAATATACTCATTTTAAGAGCAAAACTCAGATTCTATCTATCCAAATTAAGATTCCTCGCTTTATGAACAATCAGTATCTGCAAGACAAACACAATCTTCAAAGAAAGAAAAGAAATTCCTAATTTACCAGATATAATTGAGGCTAACATAAGAAACGGGGGGAAAAAAGTCAGCTAACAAGCAACAAAACATAGTATTACAATATAATTCTTCAGAAGTATTATTTCAATGCTGAGTCCTCAAAGAATACGAATCTAATTCTTAGCCAATTTTATTTTATTTATTTTATTTTGCTTTTGGGGCCACACCCAGTGATGCATAGGGGTTACTCCTGGCTCATGCACTCAGGAATTACTCCTGGCAGTGCTCAGGGATGCTGGGAATCAAACCCAGGTCAGTCGCATGCTAGGCAAACGCTCTACCTGCTGTGCTATCACTCCAGCCCCTCTTGACCAGTTTTATACAAAGACCACTGAAATTGAGATTCTTTCAAGATGTTACAGAAATGGGAAATTACACATATTTTAAAGCTAGATTATTATGCTACAGCAATTCTGAACAAAGAACAAAAAGCCAAATCTTCACACCTTCATATTCATAAGAATGTGCCCTAACACTGGCCTAAAAGGGAAAAGCTCAAGAAGTTATTTTGTCAATGAAACCCTATAAATTGGGAAGCCAAAAACACACAAGAACCGCCTAATTACTGACTGCAGGATTCTTCACTTTTCAACATCTAAGGTTTCAGAAATGCAATAACCTTGAGAGGTCAGAGAGAGAACAGAGGAGTTAAAGCACATGACTAGTTTGTGGCCAACCCTGGTTCACCCCCGACACCACATGATCCCTCTGACCATCACTGGTAGAACCACTGGTGGGCCCAGGTAATCCCGGCACCGCAGGGCATGAGCAAGACCACGTTCTCAAGACCCCAGCATTGATCCGCAGACCTAATTGGTCAACAATCACCAGGAGGGGTTCCTGAGCACAGCTTGGAATACTCCCCAAAAACTTTCCCTTTAGAAGAGAGATGACTTTTCATAACTGTTTTCTTTGGGGGCAAGGGCGGGGGAGAACACACATGGCTGGCTGTGCTTGGGCTAATTCCTGGCCCTGTGCTCAGGAATCACTTCTGGTGGGGCTCAAGTAACGTATGGGGCACTGGGGATCGAACCTGGGTCAGCCGTGTGCAAGGCCATTGCTCCGGCCCATCACAACTACATTCTGAACTCAGTCAGCTATGATGATGTTTTGGTCACAATATGTGAAGAGAGGAAGCCTGACACAAATACCTAGCTGGAAAGGGGAAAATAGTTCAAAGATCTCTTTAGCAATTGTGGCTCCATCGAGTAGTTTTTGAGAGTGGCACTGCAGACCCTGAGACAATGATACTAACGTGGGTACATAATGTCTTAGTATATTAAAGAAAATATGACTTCACTGACCCATAGAAGGCTCTGGAACTCCCGCACTACACCTACAAAACTGCTGGTATAAAGTTGGAAAACAAAAGGAAGAACAATACCATAAGAAGCTGTCAAATACTTTGCAGAGGGAAGACATCCAACAAAGGTTGGGCAATGAATATAGAATTAGAAGAGGAAAGTCAACTCAAAAATAAGGTGGTTTTCATTGAAAAGACTAATGCTCAAAGATGAATAAGATAAAAATAGAATACTAAATATGTACCTAGAACTAGATAGAGCTATGTCTAGTACTAGACTAGCGTTATGTCTAGACTAGAGCTATGTATAGACATGGCCTAGTACTAGTCTGTACTAGAATAGAACCATGTCCTAAACATACTATAAATATACCATGTATATAGATAGATACTATGGAGCTATGTCCATAGGAGAAATATGGCAAAAGACAATTTCATCTATTAAATACTAGATTGCAAAAATAAAGAGATTGTTTTAACTGCATAAGCAGACTATAAATGTATTTTTCTTTTTTTCTTTTCTTGGAAGCAATACACATACACAGAAAAAACCTAACAGCACAAAAATGTACATCTTGAAGAATTACCACAAAGTAGACAAACCATATAAGCATCTTCCAGCTCATGAAATAGAGGATTTCCAGCACCCTCTTGTCAATTGTCTTCATATCCCCTCAGCTGTTAATCCCATCTTCTCCCAAACTAATTGCTTTTTCCTCTCCTAACACACATTTTCCGTTTCATTTAAATGTGGATTTTACTTAAATATGTGCCCAGTGCCCAATTCTGTTATGTTGTTTATGAGATGTGCCACTGTTGTTGTGTGGAACATAAATTCTTTCATTTATATTACTTACCAGTATATGAAAATACCACAATTTATTTAAGCATTCTATGACTGATGAAGATGGGTTGTTTCCCCAAAAGCCACCATCTGTGTACCTGGACAATAATGCACACAGTTCTGTTGCCTGTAGACCTAGAAACATTTGTCTTGATTAACAAATGTTTCCAGACTCTTAGGTCAAGAAGGTACTCAATATTGTCTGTTCGTTGGCTACACCTGGCAGTGCTTGGAGGCCACACCAGGTTCTGTACTCAACAGCTGCTGACAGCCAGCACTCAGGGGACCATGCAGTGACAGGAATGGAACCTGGGTCTCCTACATGCAAAGCATGAGCTCTAGTCCGTTGAGCTATTCTCCAGAGTCCAATATGGCCTATTCTTTATTACTGTATTGATTATTTTATTATTAAATGCTAATATTTATTATTTCTTATTTCTGTACCACTTCTGCAAATTTTTTGAATGCTTTATGACTGAAGCGATAGCACAGCAGGTAGGGCATTTGCACGCGGCCAACTTGGGTTCAATTCCTCCATCCCCCTCGGAGAGCCTGGCAAGCTACCGAGAGTATCCAGCCTGCATGGCAGAGCGTGTCAAGCTACCCGTGGTGTATTCAATATGCCAAAAACAGTAACAACAAGTCTCACAATGGAGACATTACTGGTGTCCACTCAAGCAATCGATAAACAACAGAACAACAGTGCTACAGTGCTACGTTATGGCTTACTACTGGCAGTGTTGGTCCTGCTGGGAGAGAACCAAGACACTGGGAACAAAAGTTCACCTTCCAAACAGAGGTGAAAGACTGTGTTACTGGTAGAAAAAACAAAAACAAAAACCAAAGTCCTATTGATCTGGAGATCAGCAGCTGGGGCTCCCCACCTTTGGGGAATCAAGCTTAAGTCCAGCAGTGGAGAACTGTAAAGCAAACTTGTACCAAAAATAGGGGTTGGGAGTGGTGAGGCAGGCACTGGGACAGCTCAGACTCTCTGTCTAGACTATTTTCCTCCCAATTCAGGTGTGACGATCCACCAAGGCTTGGGGACTCTTCATCAATAAAACCCCCAAGCCCTCTCTGTCAAGTCCATCAAGCTAAAGGAAGGCAATACTAAAGCGAGGCCACCACCTGAAGGAAAATGAAAGAACCTAATCCAGAATAACAAACTAAAGATTCTGTAGTCAATACTGGCAGGGTTCAAATGCCCAATAAAGCTCAGATTCAGGCAGGTCCTGGATGCTGAGCACAGGCTCTCTCACAGGCATGTGGCCAGGGACAAGGAACTGCAAGGGTACAGCTGGGAGGCCCAGCAACAGGCACAGAGCACAGGGAACTCACCCACGTGCACATGGCCGTGGCCGGGGAGTAAGAAAATTGAACACGGGACAGACAGCAACACTGGGACGAGACCTGTCCATCGTTCAGGGAGGAGAGTGGACTGTGCAGGAGGAGACAGAGTTTGTTCACGGGATGGGGCAATGACAGGGACAGGACAAGGTGACGTCGTTCATGGGTAAAGGAGAGACTTGGACATCTGGTTTGGGACCCAGACCCATCTACTTTATTTGCACAATAAACTCTAACCTTTAATCTTAAAAAAACCACTAATATTAATAATAATAAAAATATTAACACAATATGTGAGAAGCAGTTAAATTAGTATCAGAGTAAAGACCAAAAATGGACCTAAAAAACAAAGTCTTTTGTTTTTATTTTTTGTTTTTTTTTTGTTTTTGCAGGGAGAGGGGCACACCTAGTGATGCCCAGGAGTCACTCCTAGCTCTGTGCTCAGGAATTATTCCTTGTGGTGCTCAGGAGACCATTTGGGATGCCAGAGACCAAACCCCGGTCAGCTGTGTGCAAGGCAAGCACCCTACCCACTGTACTATCTCTCCAGTACCCCCCTACCCACTGTATTCATTGAAGTTAGAAAAGGACAGAAACATAAACTCAAATAGTTCTGCAGGATGATTAAGTTCTGAAAACCTAGTGTATATCGTGATGATGATAGTTTGAAACATAAGAATAGAGCTGTGCTACATAAATGGAATTCGCTGAGTGTATTTTTTAAAACATTTCCTCTCCCCCCTTAACTGTTGTTAATAATAATGATACTGTTGTGATGGGAATTGTATGCAAAGATCAACAACTACAGTGAATCCAAAAATCCTATCCAAAAATAGTGAGAAGCAATGAATAAACACTTCTCTGAGGAAGACAGAAGCAAAGAATAGACTCTAAGCACCACCAGGTGTGACCCCCCCAAAAAACCTGAAAATAAAGTTTAAATGGTAGGAAACAGAGCAGCTTAATAAAAATCCTGGATCTTGGGGAAAGCTGAGTCCACCTTATATGAGAAACCTCGGATAATTCAGTTTAGAGAAAGTTAAATGGTTGGCTGGAGCCAGGGGTGCATACTAGGGGGTGGGTGGTCACACCTTACTGTGCTCAGAGCTTACTCCTGGCTCTGTACTCAGGGATCACTCATGGCAGGCCTGGGGGACTATATGGGTACTGGGGATTGAACCTGAGTTGGCCATGTGCAAGGCAAGCTGTACTATCTTTCCAGCCACTGGTGATTAAATTTTTAATAGGTATAAAATTTCACTATAGAAAAAATGAAAATTCTACTGCTGGATAGCAATAATGGGTGCACAGCAATGCAAATGTACTTACAGTTGCACTTGAAAATAGCACAAAGCTGAATTTAGTGGGGGGGTGATTTTTGAACCACACCCTGCAGTGTTTGGGGGTTATTCCAGGAGGGGCTGGAGGGGATTGTGTGGTACTGAGGATCAAATTCAAAGTTCCTGCATGCAAAGCATGTACGCTAATCCCTTCAACCACCTCCCAAGTCTAAAACTGAATTTTCAGTTTTTAAATATAGTACATATAAATGGGATGGCTGGGTCACACCCAGTGCTCAGGGTTTAAACTGCTATCAGCTGCGTACAAGGGAAGCCCTTTACCCCAGTGTTATTTCTCCAGCCACTCTATTGTGGGGATTTTTGCCACAACAACAACAAAAAAATTATAATACAGCACGCATCAATTTAATCAAAGAAAAAAGCAGCAAGTAACAAATATTATAAAAAGATAAAAGATAAAACTATTATGTACACATCTCAATGCAATAACATATAAAAACCTAAGTGACAATTTCCTAGGAAAATACAGTGTACCAAACGGACCACAAAAGATACAGAAAGCTTAAGCCAACTAATTGCCTTAGAGTTTGAAAAAGTTTCTAAATCACACATCATGTGATTTAGAACCACATCTAAATCACAACAAATGTATCTGATATTACATAAATTGTTTCTGAAACATGAAAATCAAAGGTAATTTCCAAATTATTTTTTATAAAATTAAATACTGCATTGACATCAAATTATGACAGCAAAATAAGAAGAGTTGCAGGGACCAAAGCAAAAGTATAATGGGTAGGGTGTTTGCTTTGCACACAGCCGATGCAGGTTCGAATCCCAACACTGCATGGTCCCTCCACATGCACCCTGCCAAGCGCTGCCAGGGATAGGAGCAATCCCTGAGCCCTGAAAAGCACTGGATGCAGCTAAAAGAGACAACTTTTTTTTCCAAATACACAAATTAGATTTACACATCATAGAAGATTCTACATACATTAAGTTTTTTAACAAGACATGCTCATAGATTTTAACTTTAGGTAAATCATCAAATTTCTCCTATTGGTGTGGTTCAGTCTCACAATGGAGACGTTACTAGTGCCCTCTCGAGCAAATCGATGAACCATGGGACAACAGTACTCCGGTGCTACTTTAAAAATACCATATTTCATTTGTTTCACATTTTTTCCAATGTAAGGCTCTCCCTCCTCATCCTTCATGTAATTTTTCTTTTTAACATAATGCAACACACTTCTAGAAGCGAAACCTATACAAGATATATACAGAAAAGTGTCACTTCCTCCCTTCCCCCAAGCCCTTCCTAAGCCTTCCTTCTCTCCTTGGAGAAAACTGACTTCACTGCTGGTTTGAGATAAAAGCTTAACACTGATCTTAAACACTGTTGGTTTAAGGCCAGTGAAAATTTTTGCTCTTTCTGCTTTTCCAACCTGTGTTTAAGGTTATAAACTTTCCTCTAAGTATGACTTGAGTCGCACTTTGTAACTCTTGATATTTTCATTTTAATTCTGTGCCAAAAGTGGGACCTAGGCTAATTTAGGAAATTAAAAATTAATCTAGGAAATATCTGGCACAGAATTCCTAAATTAGCCTAAGTCCCACTGTACCTTCTATGACCCAGGCGAACACATTTTTCTCTAGAAAATATATCAATAAAGGATTTTCAGAGCCAGAGATATAGTACAGGTACTTGTAGGGTACTTGTCTTGGACATTGCTAGCCCTGGTTTGATCCCCAGCATCTCAAATGGTCCCCTGAGTCCCACCAGGAGTGATCCCTGAGCCCAGAACTAAGAGTAGACCTTGAGCACTGCCAGGTATAGCCCAAAAAACAAAACCGGGGGGTGGGGGGGAAGGATTTTCTATTAATTTTTTGCTGCTCAGTCAAAAGCAGTTATTTTTCTACCTTTTTCCAACCATGGCCTCCTTCCAATCTTGTTTCCTTCCTGTGGCCCTCTGCCCTGTTGGTGAGTCCCCTTGTCTAAGCCTTACCTCCCCCTAAAATACCCTTGGGGTCCACAGAGAATCATATGACCCCCAGATGAGAAACACTGGTTTGGAGAACACTAATCCAGCTGACTTCAATCCCCTTGAAATATGCTGAGACTCCCCTGCAGCTAACGGTCTGGGTGAACGTTCATGTATACTGGGAAAGAACATATTTATACTTCAACTCAGGCCAAAGTGCACACAGCAAGGCAAATTTGATGTGCTACTCAAATCTTCTAATGCTTATTAAATTTTTGTTCTTTTACAAAGAACTATTTTTTAAATAAAAACCTCTCTATAATTATGAATGTATCTATTTCTTCTCCCTATTTCTTGTTGAACCTGTATTACATAATCACTGAAATTATTTTTGGATCATCTAGGCAATCTTATAGAGAATAAAAATGAATAAGCTCTTCTACACCAATAAAACTAGAGACAATTTCTTCAATTCTAATTCAAAATGGCTTACTCAAAAAATAAAAATCATTTTTACAAACAGCCTCCAAGATGTAACTGGGTCATTCTCAACAACTCCACACACACAGTAGACCAATTTGTTTAATTACAGGTACACTGCAATGAATTCATGTTGTTGGGCTGTTGGAAAACGCAATGATTATCAACATCTACAGATAAATCACTGAGTCTTTTCGGCACCCAATAATACTAAATTTTCCAGGCCACAATTACCTTGGACCTGTTCTCTGGAAAAGATGCAGAATCAACCCCATGAGTGTGCAGCGTGCTGAACTCCACTGTGCCTTCATGCTGCCTTAGAACCATTCTCCAGAATGAGGACAGTGTTGTTCTCCACAACACATGGACTCGCCCCTGCTCTATGAAAGAATACTTAACGCACTGACAGCTTTTTCACTTCGGAGAACGTCAGAGCTCCAGTAGAGAATGGCCAAGCATTCAAATCAGTCTCGCCTATCACCCTCCAGTTTCTCTGCTCAGATGAAGTTTCCTGGTCTCCATCAAGTACCCACCGATGCCACACCTGGGCACCTCCAGCATCTACAGCAGTGTTATCACAGTGAACTTTTTACTTGCTTGTCTCTGATGTCAGCCCCTTGAGGACAGAAACCAACTCATTCAAACTGATATTCTCAGCGCCTAGCATGCCTCATCATTTTTTCTACTCACATCCCCTACAAACCACTCATAGTGATCCTCTTAAAATCCAAATCAAATAATATTTCCACCTCAAAACGTTTTGATGGCTTTCATTTGACTCAGAAAAAGATCCAATATGCCACGGAGTTGATTCTGGTTCTAGCCTTTCATCTTCGGGCTATTTATTTTGGTTTTGGCCAAACCTGTCTCTGCTCAGGGTTTACTCCTGGCTCTGTACTCAGGGATCACTCCTGGTGGGGCTCAGGGGACCCCATAGGGTACTGGGGATTGAAACCAGGTCAGGTGTGTGCAAGGCAAATGCCCTAACCACTGTACTATCTCTGCAACCTGATCTGGCCCTTTATTATCTCCATAACCAATAGTCTCTCTTACTAACTCTGCCCTCCTTGCCCCTTGAGGCCTCTGCACATACTCACTGCTGCTTCCCCATACAATACCCTCTCCCAAAATACATGTCTAACTGGCTCACTCTTTTACCTTCATTCATATCTCTGCTTTTTTCAGACACTTTTCCCTAACATTTATAAGCACACATACTTACAGTACTTTGTTCACATCCATCCTCATTAGAATGTGATTTTTATTTTCTGGCTATAAAGAGTCAGCTAGTATTTTATACTAGTTAGATACATTTGCAACTACTTAACTCTACCAAACCCTATCATTCAGTACAGGGCAGTCCAATGCAATACAACAAATGGGCATGTCCACATTCCAATTCTATGTGGAACTGGAGGTGAGATTTGGTGCATAACCTACAGCTTACAAACTCTTGTTCTAGAACAAACTTGCCATGTAGTATAATGACTCTGAATCACGACTGAGTCAACCATCTTAGTTACTGGTCTCTAAAGCTCCCTCTAATTGACAAAATGAAACACAAGCAAACCAGGGCCAGAGAGATAGTACAACAGGTAGGGCACCTGCTTGCAAACAGCCAACCTGGGTCTGATTCCCCATCTTTGGAAACAATGTTGTTTGTCACATATAATTAATTTCTGGAGACTGAAGGAATTTGGGGGTTTCTACGTATTTCTGGTTTTAAATTGGAAAAAAAAAACAACTTTAAAGATGTATGAAAATGGAGACAAATGCTATGGAAAATCAAGAGCCAAAATGGGCTTTAAAATACATAGGTTAGCTAAAAAACAAATAAGCATGCTTTTCTATTTCGACTGAAAATAGACAAGTCCTACTGGAAAATATCAATCTACTCCCCTTAATTTAAGCTCTTACTTTAGAAGAGACGGAAAGTGAGTCAGCTACTTAGCTAGTCCACATCCTTCAAGATGACAAAAAACATGAGCATAAACTTCCTTCACGCCACCTGCCATGTGGTCTGGCTATTCTGGCTCATGTGGTCCTTAATGTAGACTGGATGGTGTGATCCCTAAATATTAGACACTGTGCCTTCCACATGCCATGGTGAGCAACTGACAATAGGCACCTCCACAAGCAATAATTAGTGTCTGTTTTCTGGCTAATCCCAGTGGTGCTCAAGCTTACTCCAGGTTCTGTGATCAGGGATCATTCCTGGCAGGGTTCAGATGACCACCAGAGGGTAGCAGGCGTGAGGGGTGGGCTGGCATAGAACCTGGGTCAGTCACGTGCAAGGCAAGGAGCATTAATTAATGACCCAAGAGCATTAATTTAAAACAGGAAAGAGTTGGGTCCAGTAAAGAGAATTAGCCCAATAAAAGCCAATTCAGAGGTTAAATCTGCCTGGGTAGTACCTTATACAGAACTACAAAACTGCGTGCACAAATTTATAAAAAAAAAACAACCATGTCATATATTTTGTGAGGCCAAAATAAACAGGTGTGATATTAGAAGGGCAAAATGACTCAGACTAAGTTTTTTCACATTACACAGTGGTGAGTCTTCTATTGGGGAGATGGTTGTGAATCAAAACATATGACACATTCAATCAAGGAAAAAAATATTTCCTGGGTATCTACTATGTGCAGAGAATACACCATTTCATCCACTTAGCTGATAAAATATGACCGCCTGGATTCCGTTGCACAGTCGTACTTTCAAACTGCAATATAATTTCAGCAAGCCATTCATGTGCACAAAATGGATAACAGTATTCAATGAGAGGCTTCTGTGAGATGAACTAAAATGGCACTGCCTTGGCATAGTAATGAAATCTTTAGCATGGGCTAGGGCACAACTTTTAAAAAACCCAATATGGGGGCTGGAGCACAGCGGGTAGGGCATTTGCCTTGCACGCAGCTGACCCGGGTTCAATTCCCAGCATCCCATATGGTCCCCCGAGCACCGCCAGGAGTAATTCCTGAGTGCAGAGTCAGGAGTAACCCCTGTGCATCACCAGGTGTGACCCAAAAAGCAAAAAATAAAATGAAATAAATAAAATATTAAAAATCCAACACGGCGCTCACCTGCCAGCAAGCAGGACTCCAAGGCTGAGGCTCACAGAGGCTATGGATGGCTGAGAGAAGGGGCTGTGGATTATCACCGTCCACAGGAGACACCATCTCAACAGCAATGTTCAAGAGGAGATAATGACCAATTCCTGCTGTGGCACTGACTGGGTATAAGGCATCATGCTGCCTGTTCCCTGCCCACAAGTAGCACCCTGTTAGTTACCCTGTTAGCCACCTCCGTTAGTCCAGCTTTCTGAAGGCAGAAGCTAAACAGTCACCAGGAACCAAAATAATGCACACTAGGCCCTCAGTACCTGTGGTCTGTCTGAAAAATAAGAAATAAAGCAAACGCTAAGAGAAAAAAAGAAAGAAAAAAAAAACACACAGAAGAAGCTCGAGTCCAAAATAGGACAGAAGCTACTGTTACATCCATTCATCCATTCAAGGCCAAGGCTCTGTCTGGGAGGTCAGGGGACCGGAGGGAAAGGTTCCCAAGTAAAAAGCTGAGAATGACTTCACATGCTTAGCTCACAGTCCAGGCCCCTCAGGAGGAGACCTGAAAGATGAGAAGATACTCTAGACACTTAAAAAGGGGGGGAAAGCCACACAAGAAAGGAAGTAAAACTTTAGGGAGAAAAGACAGAAGAAAAGGAGCTAAAACTTCAGGGAAAAGAGACAGATCCAAGGAAGAAACAGCAAAACAGCACTGGCTCCAAAGACAGAGTGAAATCTGAGCATGGGAAAAAAAAAAAAAAAGTTCTGATCTCAGATATCTTGTGAGATAGGAGGATAAGGTGTCTTAAAACAAAACCATTCCTGAGGTCAACAACACTAAAGCAAACAAAAGTAAAAGACTCTCAAAAGAGAGGCCAGTTTCCCACCCCCACCTCCCCCACCCTCCAGGCTGGATCTCCAGAGAACTCCAGGACCTAGAAAAGGCATAGCCAGTCCTGGAGGAGCAAGCACTGTGCAGAAAAGAAAGTCTAAAAGCAAGGGGGGGGCAGGGGAGCCTGAGAAGCCGAATGAAAGGGATTGGGGTATGGCTCAGGGATACATGCTTTCACAGAGACACAAACAAAAAGAAAAAATCATTTAATAAAGTAGAGTGAGTATCATCCCAGTTCTCCCTGTACCTGAGACCCCATACTACTGAACGGCCTTTTCTCTTCGGAGTCCAGTCTGAGAAACAGCCTGCCCCAACAGGCTCCTCCTTTGGGTGCCACTCATTCATGTACTCATTCTCCTGCCACAGGAAGAAGCTCCGTGAGACTCTGGTACCCTAAGTCAGTAATGATATCTAAGGGTGAAAGCTAGTGGAAATTTTGAAACTCTTCTACCGCTGGATTTTTCCTTAGCATCCTCACCCCCTAGGTTCTTGAACATACTCTAGTCCATCCATTTAAGTGGGAAGGGGGGTGTCTCTCTTACCCACCCTGTATAGCCACTCATCACCCCACCACCAAACTTCTCTGTCCAGAGATAGAGGCATCACAAAACATTAAAAATGGAACTGCCATGGGATCCAGCAGTTTCATCCCTAAGCACACATACATAGTTATTCAAAAAGATGCCCACCTTTGCTCACTGCAGAGCTATTTGCAACAACCCAGCTCTGGAAACATCCCAAGTGTATAACCACCAAAGAATAGATCAAGAAGTCGCCATTATATATACACACATACACATCTATATATACATATATACACATATACATGTATATATCACAACTTTTTGGTCCATGATATATACACACATATATTTACACATATAAACATAGACAAATATATCCACAACTTCTTGATCTATATACATATATATGTGTGTGTGTATATATATATATATATATCCCCAAACCTGAGAAGGGCCTTGCAGGCCACAGATATTCCCCAACACTGACACTTCAAGAACGGAACTGTCCCCATAGGGGAACCTCAGAACCTACACACACACTCTGTGGTATACTACTCAGCTATGAGAAAAGATAGATTCTTGCCATCTGCAATAATACAAACAGAACTGGTAGGAGATACGTTAAGAAAAGTAAGTCAGGAAAAAAGACAAATGCCTGATGTTTTCACACACATGGGTATAAAGAAACAAGATAAGACTAAAAGGCAGCAGGGCAGAAAAGGGAAAACTGAGGACATTGGCAGAAAATAAGTGGACACTGGTGAAGGGGTTGGTGTTGGAACATCATACATCTGAAACTCAATTATGAATAACTTTGCAATTCCGTGATTCAATGGAAAAAATAAATAACAAAGGAGAAAGAAACAAGGCAAGAGAACCAAGCCAAACCCAGACTCTTAGATTCTGACAGCAGACCTGAGGTTACCTGATAGGGTGTGGGGAGGGTGATCAAAGCTGGGTGGCGATCAGACAGAGTGTGGCGAAGGGTTATTAGTACCTTGATGAACAGGGTGCAGCAGCATACTTCTGAGGTATGAGAAACTATCTTCTTTGAACAATATAAAGTTGGAAACCAATGTTAACTCAACTTAAAAAAATTGTTTACATGATTACAATTTTCCACATGCATTCCACTTTCTGCCTTTCACTATTAAACCCTCCTACAATCTGGTCCTCTAACTTCTGTCCCCATCACTATGTCACCTCTGCCATCACTTTATGATAAATAACCCCATTATTACCTCACTGCTGAAGTTTCTGGGACCCTGAGGTCCAGGACACCCTCCACAGCATCCAAGTGACTGTGCTCTGGTATCTTTCTAACAGCAATTTCCACCCTGCATATGTCCTCATCGTCCTCAACTCCAGATCTGCTTCATGGACAACCACATCTACTCAAACTGCCTTCATGAACAAGTCCAAGCAAAGGTGAGAGCGTCTAGGACTTGCTCTGTTCACTTCACCCTGCATTGCTCAGGCCAAAAGAAAAGCCAAGTGAATAATGGAACTGTTAGACAACTAACAAACTATTTATGCCCTAACAACTCAGTGCTCAACTGAAAAGCTAGACAGGCTCAACTAACAATTTATGCCCTAACAATTCAGTGCTCAGTTGAAAACCATTTCTATTTTGCAGTGAAAGAAACCACACACATACTGACTAGTATGCCTCTAAGATGTGCCCACTGAAAGCCGGGATCTTGCTCAAATCTTGGATCATGCTGGACTCTCCTTTCCTGCCTCATTCTGATCTTCACAGGCTATCAATGGTACCCAATGAAGACCCTGATTTACAGAGCCAGCAGCTTGGAAAGGAATGTAGAAACCCAGTGTAGAAACATAACTACCTGCTGTGCTACTGTTCCAGCCCCCAAACTTTGTGTGGCATAGGGGTTTCCCAAAGAGAATGATGCACAGCTTCCCATATGTGGAGGGAAGGCGGTGGGGTGTGATGCCTTCCGCTTGCTTGCTTAAAGGTAGATTTTAGAGAAAGGGCGAGTTGAGCCTTTTGGTCTTTTCTGAGAAAGGGGCAGTAGGCCAACTCAGTTTGAGGTCTTTTGAGCTGGTTAATTCGGCAGAGTTTGACAGATGCTGCAAACTGCTGCTTCCCCTTCAACAATTTAGCATCCTGCAGTGACCTGGAAACTCACTGTAGCACTTGAGCACATAGTCTGGGACTGCCGGGCTAAGAACTCTCAGGTCTCCAGCTCAGTGACCTCCTGACATCCAGATCCCTAATGCAGTCAGCTGAACACCAAGTCCCCCAGGCACCTAAAATTAAATAAGGTCAGGTGGAAACCATCATCTCTGCCCCCAAATGGCTGTCTCCTTCTTCCCCCCTAAAGAGGGAGCCATCTTCCCCTTCCCAAGCCCTCAAATGCCCCACCAGAACTTTGCACTGTCATGAACTCCTCCTCCATCAACCCCTCACCACATACACACTCAGGCCAACGACCAAGTCCCTGCAAGTATACCTCCTCGTGGTTCCCTTCTTAGACTCTGATACACATACCCTCTTGCATCCATTCCCTTAGCACATTTCCTACTTCAGCTGTCCTTCAGCTCCACTTCCTACTGCCCCTAAGACTCCAAAACCCTTTCACCAGAACCCACAGGATCCTACATGGCATGGTCCATATTTCTCTTGTCCAATTTCTCACTGTCCCCCTGCACTTACATCCTCGCCATGTTTAGTTACCCCATGCATGCTTCCCCACAACAAACCTTTGCACAATCTTTCTTCAACCCAGATTTTGGTTTTTTTTGGTCTGTTTGTTTGGGGTTTGGAGGGGGGGGCATGCCAGTGGCGTTCAGAGCTTATCCCTGGCTCTGCATTCAGGGGTGACTCCCAGCTCGGGACTGTCATACAGGGTGCCAGGGATGGAACCCAGTCTGGCCGCATGCAAGGCAAGCACCTTACATACAATCTCTCTCTCCAGCTCTTCCACCCAAATTTTGACCGTCTCATTTTCTTGGACTGTCTGCAAAGCTTCTCTTCCCCTCTCTGTGTCACACCTCAGCTAAGTCTGGCGTCACTAACGCCTGGGATGGTCCCTCTCAAAACACTTATCACACAGTGCCTTGAGAACAGTGCCTAAAATTGTCTAAAAAACCAAGCAAAACAGTGAGGTGGTCTCTGTCTGACTGAGATACCTGCCTTACTTGTCTCTGTATCCACAGCTCATCTTATAAACGCTGAACTTAGCGGAGTGAATAAAGTGAATGAATGGATTCCGTTCCCTCCTTCTCCCTTACCGCTGACGACAATACACTTTGGGTCTACTCTGAAATTGCTTGTCTCAATAAACTACCAACATTTTGAAAGCTCTCCTCTCTTTATTTCCACAAACTGTGATTCAAATAGTGTCTCTATGTAGCAGGCATTCACTAAATGACTTCTGAATTAAAAAGAAAGCTATTGAAAGGAATCTGGAAGGCTATACCCCATTTACTGAGCATGGTTACCTCTGGAGACAGAAACAGGACTGGGGAATGCAATGAGAGGAAATGCTTTTTACTCTGAGTATCTCATAGTCCTATTACATGTTACAATTTACATTAGTTACATATTATTTGGTATATAATATTTATGATTTGTTAGCATAAACCTATGTGAGAAGAGAATAAACCAGTCCTGAGATAGAAGGCAAAGATTGCAAGTAGCATTTGCTTCCAAATGCCCAAAAGTAGGTTCCCACAACACCCCCACCTCCAGCCAAATTTTTTGGCGGGGATCAAGACCAGCAATGCTCAGGGGTTACTTCTGGCTCTGCACTCAGGAATTACTCCTGGCGGTGCTCAAGGGACCATACGAGGTGCCGGGGATCGAACCCAGGTCAGTCACATGCAAGGCAAATGCCCCACCTGCTGTGCTACTGTTCCAGCCCCCAAAATTATATTTTTTAGGCCAAGTTGAAAAGAAAAGAGGGCTGAGATCAGTTAAGCATTTCAGTACAGTGTGTTCAGCAATGAAGAGGCATGGTCAAGGAAATATTAGGAATGTTAATAGCAGAAAACATCATTTGTAAGTAGTTGTTCTTATAAAGTTCTTATAACAACCACTGGAATTGGCCCAGAGCTAATAGACAGTTCTAATACATGCAACAGGCAACTATTTTAATTGAAACATTCCAATAACCTAAAGATTATATGCCACAAGCAAGTTTCTGTGGGAAGTGGGAAGTATGTCCCCCATTTACACTGAGAATAAACAGATTATAGTGTCGGTATGCCTTCTTTACAAGATGTGTTCTGCCATTTTCCCCAGGACATTTCAGAACAGTGTAGCACATCTTAACCATACATTTTAAACACACACACACACACACACACACACACACACACACACAATGCTATAAAGTAACTTCATGTCAGTACCTGAAATTGCAAGAGCCATTTTTATGTAACACGCTTATTTTTAGTTTTTTAAGAAAAGACATAAAGGTCACACATAAAGTCCATCAAGCACTTCAACTTCGTGAGCTGGAAAGTCTAAAAAAACACAACTTTTGTGAATATGTAGTAAGAAGGACTTTAAAATGAAGAGAAATGAGCACTAGGTTGAAGCTATGAGAGAGAAAGGAGGCCAGACAGGCACAGTAAGAACCGCCTATGGGAAAGGTCAAGCCCAGCTTGCTTTTGTTTAACCCCTCAAGTAGATAAAAGGACTCGTTTTAAAGAATCAGAGCATTGTTTCACTGCTGGAAAAGTTGGGTGAAGCATATACAAAAAAAATGCAACCAAAGCACCACTGAATTTATTCGGGGGGAGGGGTGGAGGGAGGGCACCAATTATAACAAATTAAATTTCGTTTTAAGAGTAGCAGATATTTTAAGTTTGGGTCAAACCTTTTTATTTTTAAGATGCAAAAAAACTAATGGCCAGAGCCCTCTGCCTCCCTCAATTCCCCCACCCCACATAGAATAAGAATTCCGACTCTTAAGTTAAAATTTCATGCTCCATTTACACTTGCTTCGGACAGCTTCGGAGCAAAAACTAGCCCCCCCCCCCGTTTTTTTAATCTTGCAGCTTAAAAAATTATCTACGCATACATATATATGATACTAGGAAATTTAAAATTAAGACCCAAATGAGCAAGAATTCCTATTTCGCCCAATAGCAGCTAAGAATATGAGCTACTCCCATTCACCCGTAAGCCCACAGCTTAGTTCTTTAATAATTAAGAACTCTACGCTCCGACTCTCCGCCAGGGAACTCTCCCCGGCAGAGCAGCTTAACCTACAGCAGATCGCCATTGCCCGCGAGGACCAGACGCAGAGGAAAAAGGGGGTTAGGGGGATTTTATTGGGGGGTTGCCCTCGCTGGAGCACGGGCGCCGAGGAGGGGTTCTGCGGGCCCCCCTGCCCGCTGCGCAGGACAAGTCTCCGGGGGACGCTGCCTGCAGGCGAAGGGACCCGGGGCCGTGCAGCGCCCTCGCGCTCGCCGCCGTCCGAGCCCGGCCGCCGCGTCCCCGGAGCCCCGCGGGGCCGCCGCGCCAAGCGACAGCAGCGGGCGCCGAGACGCGCGGAGGAGAAGCGACCGGCGGTCAGGGCCAGACCCGGGCGGCGCGGACGCGGCGGCGGGGCCTGATGGAGGGCGAGGGCGCGTGCACAAGTGTGCAAGGATGCGAAGGTCCTGGGAGCGAGCGGGGCAGCCCTGGGGTGTCCTGCCTGCGGGCGCGAGCGGAGGCCCCGGCGCCACCTGCGGCCGGGATGGCCGGTGCCTTGCCCCGCAGTCCGGGGAGGGCGCCCCGGAGAGCGGGGGCTTGGGGACAACGCGGGAGAGACGGGCTCCCGGGCCGCGACGGCGGGAAGCACCGGCGGCCACGGCGGTCCCCGCCAACGGAACGCAGCCGAGGCTCCACGGCCGGGCGCCGGGCGGCGATGCGGGCCCGCAGTGGGCCCCACCACGCTTTGAAGCGCGCCCGACGCGATGCAGCAACTTCACTTGGCCGCGGGGCTGCGGGGAGCCCGGCCCGCGCCCCCTTCCCCTCCGCCTCCCAGGGGCAGCCGCCCGGACCTGAGCCAGAGGGGAAAGGATGGGCATCCCGCATTCGAGCGCCCGGCCAGCCGCAGCCCGCACTCACCCGTCCGCGGTGCCGCCGCCGCCACCGGGGCAGCGCTCCCGGGTCCATGGTCCCGCCGCGCCGCGGCCGCCCGCACCCCCGCCCCGCACCGCACCGCACGCAGCGGCGCCAGCGACACCGCCTCCGGCCGGGCCACGGCCGCGGCCACGCCCCCTCCCGGCGGGGGTCCCGGCCCGAGCCGGAGGGGGGCTCAGCGCCGGCTCCACCAACCAGAGCCCGCGCACAGGGCCGCTTCGCGAGGATTGGCGAGCGCCTGGGCCAATGGGAAAGCAGCAGGAGCCCCGAGAGGCGGTGCGGAGGGGCGGAGGATTGCGGAGGAGGTGGTTTTCACCCTTAGTCCTCCGCCTCCCACTCGGCTGGAGGCTGTGGCCGGAGTCCCCTCCCGAGTGAAGTAGTAAGGACACTTTGGACCGAGCTGACTCAAGGAGCCCTTGGGTCACCTCCATTTAAAGATGCACTCTCTCTGTAGTCCCGTTGAGTACCCACCTAGAGCCTAACCTCACCTGGATCTGGAGGGCTCCAGGAAGGTGAGGTCCTGACTGCTGGTAGGACTTCCCACGGGGGTGGCGGTCCAGGCAACCCGAGAGGATTACAGCCTTGCCATTGGTAGCTCTGATGTTTCTAAAAGCCACTGACGTTATGCCTACAGAATCTCATCTGCCTCTACAGATTCTGTCCTTTTCATTCACCCGAGTTCCAGTCTCCCTCCATCACAGATGTGAGAAAATGTAAAAGCCTAGCAAACATGGGCTATCCCTGAGAGTGCCAGCCTACGCCTGGTGGCAACAGAACAGAGCCAGGTGGTGCTTGTGACTGGCAGAGTGGGAAGGGGAGAGGAGAGAAAGGGGTGGGGGGAGGGATGGAGAAAGGGAGCAGGAAAGGGAAGAGAAGCTAAGGGGGAAAGCCACTATACTCTGGAGGAATAAAAGGAATACTGTGTCAGGAAGAAGGGTTTATTTAAACGTCCAATAGAAACATTATTATTCTTCTACTTGCATTTCTCTATGCCTTTTTATTTACAAAGATCACTACAGGAGCCCAGAGACAGTACAGCAGGTCGGGCGTTCGCCTTGCAGACAGCCGACCATGATTCGAATCCCGTCATCCCCTAAGTCCCGGAGAACCGCCAAGAGTAAACCCTGACACCGCCTTAAATGACCCCCCCAAAAAAAAATCACTCACTGAAAACTGAGGGGAAAAGTCCAGATCCCAGTATAGAGTGAAAGAAAGGGTCCTTCAAATTGTGTTACTCTTGTCTGTACAGATATGTCATAAAGATCTATGTCAGTTCCATTATCTTAACCAGTCATTAGTTTCAGTAACTGAAAGCTGGAAGGGTGGGGGAGGGCAGGACGAATAGCAGCTGATAGCAAGTTTAGCAAAGTTTGCAAAAATGCAGAAGGAAATCAAGCACCCTGTTCCCTGAGTGATCTTATTAACCTACATTTCTTTCAAAGAAAGATCTTAGAAGGCTATTTTAAAATGACATCTAGTTTCCATATTACTGTAATGCAAAATGTACTGCTAATAAACTAGATTTTAATGGATGATTACAGTGACCCTGCATTTGAAGTATTGAGATTTGGGTTACAACTTTCTGCAGAATTCACAATTGAACTGGCATTCAAATTTAAATGACTTTCCTTCATTTTGTCTCCACGTAGGGGACTAGCTCTTGTGTCTATATCTAGGTCATTGATTTAGATCTCAAAAATATGAAGCTATTGGATACCCAGTGCAGGTTTTTTATGGGTTGCTAATAGCATCTCCCTTTTTTTTTAATGACCTCACCTGCTATGAACTATCACTATATTGACTTTTCACCCACTATTAGCCCTTCATTCTCTGCTCCTTAACGTTCAGGGTTGTTTTACATGGTTCAGTTTTCTGTCTAATTAAAGTGCAAGTTTCTTGAGGACATGGTCCTTATCTTACACTCCTACTTCCTCCCCCATCGTCCCTAGAACAGCACTGAACATGTACAATACAACTCTAATCCTTAGTGTTGTGTCCATAATACATAAATATTCCTTCAACTATAGACTTCAGTGAACCATAAAAATGGCTCAGAGTAGTCTTGCTGAGGGACAAGTGTCCTCCACCACTGGGTGCCTCATGCCATGGATGTTTGGAATTTTTGCCAATTAAAGGAATGACATGGTTTCCTGTCTCAGAAACTTGACCTGAGTCCTTATGAAAAAGAGGAGCTTCTTATCACATAACAAGAAGTCTGTAGACAACCTTGTATGTGGAGCTTTAGCAAAGTTTTCATAATTGGCAATGTGTCTTAGCTCCTTCTAACTATTGACTCTTCTGTCTGACATGTGACTTGGTCTTTGTTATTTATGAGATGACAGCTTCTCTGCCCAGCATTGCTTCACATTCTAGAAAATAGGGCTGTGCCAACGACATACAACTAAGTCTTGCCGCCCTAACAAGCTTTCTAACAGTCTCAACTACATCGTCTGTCCTTTTCTTTTTTCATTTTTTCTGACTTGGGGTCCATACCTGGCTGTCCTCAGGACTTCCTCCTGGCTCTGTGCTCAGGGATCACTCTTGACAGTGGTCAGGAGACCACATGTAGTGTTTAGGACTGAATGAGTTGACTGCATACAAGGCAAGGGCCTTACCTTCTCCTATCACTCTATCCCCACCCTAGACTTGTTTTCTAATTTGCCAGGCAGGGTCACCCCTAATTGCAAAGGTATCTGGAGTACTAAGTATCTTTAGTTGGGTGACTTTCACGGTTTTGTTAGGGGCACAGTTTCTGCCAGGGATAGCCAATAAATGAATAATAATTGATCTCTTATTCTACTCATTCATAAGATGAGATACTTCTCTAAAAAGCACTCAATTTTTAATAAAACAAACAACTCCACTTAAAAATGAGCAAAAGACTGAACAGATGCCTCACCAAAGGAGAGATGGCAATATAGGATGACAAATAAGCATATGCTCAACATCATATGTCACTCAAGAACTGAAAATTAAAACAATAATGAACCACTACATACCTACTAAAATGGCCAAAATTTTTTTAAAAAATTAAACTAACAGTGGTAAATGTTGATAAGATACAAAGCAATCAGAACATTCGGTCATGAAATGTAAGCTACTTTGGAAGACAGCATAGCACTTTTCACAAAGGTAAGCATAGCCTGACTTTGATCTAGCAATCATGCTTCTTGGTATTTACCTAATGAATTGAAAATTCTATTCACAGAAAATTCTATTGCTAAATGTTCATGTGTATTTGGAGGAGACAGAATCATCCATAGTGGTTCTCAGAGGACCATGAAGTCCCTGGAATAGAACCTGGGAATGCAGCATGCAAAACCTGCACTCAAGTCCTTTGAGCCTTTCTTTGGTCCCTTTTTATGTTTTTTGTTGCTGTTGCTAAACATTGAAAAAACAATCAGGATGCCCTTTGGTAGGTTGATAAGCTTATTTGGGGGAGAAAATACTCTAATTTTTATATTTTAAAAAGTTTGATGTAAAAAGAAAAGTTGAAAAAATGGTTCTGTGAACGCCTTATACTGTTAATGCAGTCCATGGGTTCTTGGAAGCTGATACTTGGTATGAAACAATATCAATGAAATCAACTTCACCACAAGCTGATTAGGAAAAACCAAAGCTTAGGTTTCTAAGGCAGATTTCTGGGTCACAAAAACATCGCCAAACTTCTAAATAAAGACCCAAAACACTTTTTCTATTAAACAGTCATTTGTATTCATTTATTCATTTATTCATTCATTTTCCGACTCGCTTATTCCAGTTCAGGATGGCAGGTGGTCAGACCTATCATGGCAGTTATGAATGCAAGGTGGTAGTCAGCCCTGGAAAAAGAACACCTATCCATCACAGGGCATAGACTCTCTCTCTCTCTCTCTCTCTCTCTCTCTCTCTCTCTCTCTCTGTCTCTCTCTATTTCTCTCTCTGTCTCTCTCTCACACACACACACACGCACACACAAACCACAAACCCACACATACACATTTCACATACATTCTTTCACACACATACATTATTCACAGTCACACATTTACACTACCCACACACACATAGCCACACTTTCTCACAAAGAGACATATATTTGCTCACATCCACATATATATCCATATGCACTCACACATACACACACTCATACAGACATACATACATGTTGGATATCATTGGTTTGTCCTTTCCCCCTTGCCACTAGGAGCTTAGGTTTATCAGTCACACCCATCAAAGTGCTCCCGAGTCACTCCCATTCTTTTGTTTATCTGTAACCAATTCTACCAGTTTATCTGCTCTTCCCTTAATCAAACTCTGTTAATTGGTAAGGTCAGAACTTCCTAGGACACTGAATATTATAACATTGCCTTTCTCTCCTCTTTATGCCTTTTGAATAATTTACTTTAAAGCTATGTCTTTTTTGTATAGACACAAGAAGACAATATTATGTTTTTATAACTTAAGACTTAATTGGCCTCTATTCCCTCCTGGGCATCTGCTTTCTCCACTTAAGCCTCAGTTGCCCTCAGTTCCTAGCACCCCAAAGTAGGGTCCCCGACGTGGGACGGGAAGGATCCAGGGCAAGCGGTGAGTTTTGTGCTACCCTGGCATCGAGATGGGCCTGGCCAAAGTGCCTAATTCTTAACTGTAAGTTAAGAGCTTGATCATAGACAAATGCTGTCATGATCCAATAGTAATTATGAGACTGGGACCCTGCCAGGGATAGGAAAGACTGATCTGGCCTGAGCACTGTAGTCTGAGATTGAGATGGCCCCAAGAGAGCAATTCTATAAGCTTTAATGCATCTCTTATTGTGTCCATACAAAATAATTAATATTATGAATTCTTATATGTTTGCTGGCTGAGGAGAAGAGAAACACATTCATGGGACTCTGCCCTTGGGTGGATCCTCCTGCTGAAAGAGAATTAAGTCCTAGGAGAAGCATCCCCTGAGGAAAAAGAACCTTAATCTATTGCTGACCACACCTATGTGTATGCCCCAACCCCCTGATGCTGTGGAGATTTAACTAGGCTGTAAGAGTGGGTTGGGGGCCAGAGCCAGATCCATCGGGCCAGATCCACCGGGGCCAGATCCATGGGAGCGAGATCCACGGGGGCCAGCCAGATCCACAGATCGAGAGAGAGACCGAGAACCGGGAGAGAGGCAGAGAGAGAGAGAATGAAGTAGGATGGGGGAGAAAGAAGCAGAAGGAGAATCAGAGGAGAATGGAGATGGACATGAAATAAACCGATCGAGCAACCAGTTTGGCCTTCTTCCTTCCTTCACCTGCCTCGCCGCCTGCGCGCCCTTTCTTTTTATTTTTATTTTTATACACATACACACATCCACTCACACAAAGACATACACCCACAAACTCACATCCACACAAACCCCCACACAGACACAAACACCAACAGATACACAAACTCACACTCACACACACACCTATACTCACACACACTCACACATATACTCACACATACACTACACATACACATTCTGACTAGGGCAAAACAGACACAGCAAGGACATAAGGATGTAGGAAAGTGTTCACAATCCACACACACAGTGGCCCCAGACTGAGAAATTATAATGAAGTTACAGTGTATAATGTCTAAAATAGTAATTTTAATGTCTAATGAAGTTGCACAGAATAATGTTATTCAAAGACCTGCTTTTTCCCTATTCCTCAGATTCCTCGTTGCTTCTTAATTTTTATTGTAATATTTTTGTCACTTAACATTTTCTCAACCACTGAAAGTAAATTTCAGACCTTGAAACACCAAGGCTAGAGAAAGCTCATCTGGCTGAATGCTTACAAAGTGAACTTTGCAAGCAGGACGTCTGAGTTCCATACACCACAGGGAGTGAGCACAGAGCCAGGAGTAACACTTTCAAGCACAACCAGATGTGCCCCCAACCCCATCTAAATAGGTAAAAACATCTTAGTTGTTTTAATGTATCAGAGAAAAATTTGTAAAATTTAAGCTGGGACTAGTTACCTCTAATGATTCAAATCTTCTTCACAATGTTTTTTCTACCTGCCACAAATGTCCAACTTTCCCTCCACATGCTGGTATCAAGCTAAAACAATACAACTAAGTTTGAGAATAAGGGAGGTGGTCCCATGGCCCAGGCTGGAGGTTTGACTGCAGGAAGATCAGTCTTTGTGTTCTGAGAAATGGTGTATCCACTGAAGCAGTCCTAGATGAAGAGCTGAGTCGAATGCTTGTGACTGAGTATTCTTGCCACAGTGAACAAGCTCTCAAGCATACTCCTAAAACTATCTTCACAACTAAATACTAAAAACCCCTTGAAATATGTCTCCTTAGATCCTCCTTACCCTTGTCTAGTCAGAATCTTGGATAAATTTTTCACGTTAATATGTAGGCAACATTAGTGTTGTTTTTGCTTCGACTCTGATGAATCTGATAGTGATGACACAGTGACTGTTTCAAGACACTTTATAAATTAGACACCAACTCAGTAATTTACGTAAGTTCCCTTTTTATCATTACTAGGTCTTTAGTGGGAAAAAATGTCATTCTTTTTACTTAATAGCATGTCATCTTATATAAAAATTACAAACTGTTTTTGCATGAGTAACTGAGTTCAGTCTCACTTTGGGAAAGCCACAGAACAAAGAGTGGTTCCTAATTAAAAGAACATAATTAGAATATGTAAGAAATCAAATTATAAAAGCATAATAATTGTCATCATTTTTGACATGTTCATTTGTACTTGTTCTCAGAATGAAGTGAAATAATGACTATGATACCTTGGTTCTCAAGAATTAATTTAGCTCCATACATAAATCTTTATACACATTTTGCTTCAGCTTTCTCTTGAAGGGTAGTATTTATTTTTGTCTTCATGCAAGAGTGAAATAAATACTCACATCTACATGCCCACATCTCAGAAGAACAAAATATTCCTCTGAAACATGAGGAATTATATCTTAAATTTAAATATCAGCTACTAAGCATGGCTGTATATTAATAGTTTCAAATGAGAAAAATTAGGGGAAGGTGGAAAGAATTAACAATATTCAAATGTGCAGTTTTGTATACTTGTTATATTTACTATTCACCGCATCTGTTCTGCTATTCCCATTCCCATTTTACAGATAAGCTAGATGCAGAGAAATTGTTATTTACTGGAGATTATCCAGTCAAGAATCCATGAAATTTTCACTGCAAAACTGTTGCTCCCACACATCAGGGCAACAATAAAAGTTGCTGAGTGAGACAGTACAGGGCAATGTTCACTTGCCAGGATGACACCTAGTCTGTTCCCTTTCTTCTTTTCCTGTTGCCATTTCCCACGTTGAGGTCACCGTGATCAGCCTCCCATGTTGAGGTCCTTGCCCTCTGTCTGTGTCAGCACTCCTGATACATTTCCCTCTTGACTTTCCTCTTCAACCTGTCCTGGTGGTATTTGGGGGTGATTTTCTCTTTTAATATTGTCTCCCCTGCGTCTCTCCTCTACAGATGATCCTGTCTTCTACAAGATAAATCAATTTAGGCCTGTAATAATTATCCAGCCCCAGCATTTTTCCTAAAGAATTCTATACCTCAAACATTCTCCCATATGCCTAGGTGTTTTCTGTCTGAACTCCCTGCACTTTCTCACCTGAGAAGTTTCCCTTTCACAATGCGGCTCAAATATCCCTCTCTCTGGGGTCTTCCAGAGCACAAATATTCAGGCATGCATCAATACTCATGTTGCACACCTCCACATACCTGCCATCCCTTCCACATTATTTATGTTAATGTCTCCACCAGACAGAATTCCTAGAGGACACAGACTACTACTTACTCATGTTGAGACCTCCCCTACCCTTAACACAGGCTAGCAGTGTGGTTACCCTTTGTTAAATAGATTTTCTTTATACAGTAAGAATAATGAATATCCAAGCAATCCAAGTAGCAAAGACAGGGCACTCCAAGGCAGTTAAGCTTAGAAGTATACAGCGTACACAGTAAACAAGTGGAAAATAGACAGACAGACAGACAGACACACACACACACACACACACACACACACACACACAGATGTGAATCTACCTCACCCTGCCTTGAAGCTGATGGCAATAATCTGGGAAATACTGAAAGTTGTCCTGGATGGCCATTAATGTGGTAACAATTGCAACCTTTGCTGACGGGGGCCTGCTGTCAGCTCCCATACCATCCCAGTTCTACCAGACACTCTGGCTTCTCCACACACTCCTCCAACAGACACAAAGTCTTGACCTTCCTGGCAGCAGGGGCAGGGGGAAGAGAAAGCAGAATGCCTGAACTAGAAAAGTTCCTGATTGTATAACTGAAATGCAATCATGAGCAATTTTGTAATGTTCTATCTCATGGGGATTCAATAAAAATAAATAAATAAAATTAATTATATAAAAAGAAAAGGAAAGAAGAGCTCCTGGACTGCTGAATGTCTTGGCCAAGATATATCCAGACTATCATTAGATGCCAACAGGGGGCCAAAGGATAGTACAGGTGGGTAGGGCATTTGCCTTGCTTATGGCCAACCAAGGTTCAATCCCTGGTACCCCATGTGGTCTCCATATGAGCATTATTGTGTGTGGCCCCATGTAAAAGACTATGGAAAGCCGAGGGACTGGAACAGGATGGCCGGTGGTCAAGGAAAGGCAAAGGACATTACAGCCCCATAACAAATAACAAAAAGCATTAGATGCCAATAACCATTGGTCACTCTGGGTCCCAGAATTTGGGAGGCTGGGGGATGAGGTACAAAGGACACAAGCTCTTCAAAGCACTTAGGAATTAGACCCAGCAAAGTAACTCAAGGCGTCTTGCACTCAAAATGAAGTATGACAGGAGTGGTATGATTGCTAGTGTCCAGGAAATATTATTCCTCTTCTTCACCTCTCTCCAACCCCAAATTACATGTGCTGATTGCTGAGACCCACCAGAAGAAATCTATTTTAAGTTAGTATCTTACCAACAACACAAAAGGCTGCCTGGAAATAAATGCACCGATGCTTAGGAAGTGAACTCAAGTTTCCTGCACAAATTGTGTAGAAAGAGAAAATAAATTACAGGATGAAAGAAAATATTTTCCCCAAATGCAACTTTGTCACCTAATATCTCTGAGAGCCACAGTCCCGTATTGCTCCCATTTAGATGCTTCTCTAATTTGTTCGTTCTCGCCTGGGACCAATGCTGCTTTTGGATCCACGTAGATCTTATTTTCATCTTATTACAAGAATTGAAGGCAGTTGCTCCAAATTCAGTTATTAAACTACAGAGTCTTCATTTTATTGCCTGGGTTATTACTGTTCTTAATTTGCTCCTGAAAGAAATGTACGGCACAGTTGCAACAGTCTGCAAAATTACCTGCCCCAGTGGCCCAGTGTGGCTGTTGTCCCTGTGCTGTGGCCACATGGCACTGTAGAAGCCCCCCAGGCTCTGACAGGAAGGAAATAACTTCCAGATTGATGCAACCTGAAGAATTTGCTTTTATTACTGGACACTCCCTTGATGAGTATCAGGACCTGGATGCTTTGTTAATTAATACTACCAGCCCCATTCATGTAGGGTTGTTCTCTGCAATGTCTTTTACTATAAAATGTAAAGATCTTAACCTGACCGGTATTTTGAAATTATTTTATTTTTCTTAGAAAAAACTTGGATGGATGGTATTTCCCAAATGAGTCATCTAAGGCTTTTTTCACTTGTGATCCTTTTGGTCTGAGAAAATTTTAAGAGACCCTGGGGACTGTAGGTTTCTAAACTAGGTACTTAAATCAATCATTTACTTAGACTGAATCTACAAAGGCCTATTTTTTAATTGATTAAGGTTCTGTGGTTTCCAGTACTGTTAATGATGGTTTCCCATGCACATAATTGCAACACCACACCGTGTTCCCCCTCCTTCTCCCAAAAGTCTATTTTAAAACAAATTTTTAAAATTCCTCATGATATGCTTCCACCGTGTTCTATATGAAATGATGCAACCCCATCTGGGGTTCCCCTCCATCCCCTCCATGGTTTGAGAAGCCTGGATTTGACTTGTTCTTCTCTGAAGAAACCCGTGCTCTCTCTTGAACACATCTCTTTCATTGTATCTCCTCTCACTTTTATACGTGTTTTTCTTCAAATAAAAACTTTTGTTAAAAAAATTAAAAAGCACCTAAGATCTAAGACACAAGGGAGTTTATGGGTCATCTGGGGTCACAGGAAATTTTTCTTTTAATAAATCCCTAAAGATGTCCTGATTGCCTTAGAACCTGCTTGGATCTTAACATAAATGGCAGCTTTTGGTGGGGAGAGGAGTTCTAGAGTCAGAAGGATGAGGAGAAACTCCCATACAGTGTTCAGGGAACTGAGGGATCCTTGTCAATGAGGCCAATATTAGGGTTGCTACGTGGGCCCTGTTGCATCAAGGGCACCAGGGTCACACCCATCGATATTCAGTGGCCTTACAGGGCTACAGCTGCCATGCTGTGGGCATGTGGTACTGAGGATTAAACCAGACTCTTGTGTATGCATCCATGCCTCACCACCTCTTCGCCATCTCCCCAGGCCCCAAAGGCAGCATTTTATTTATTCATTTTCATGACTCCAAAGTTGCATTCACTGCACCTCCTAACTCAGAAGGGAACAGTAAGATTTCTTACTTGTTACTACAATGTGCTAATTATATTCAACAAACATTTCTAAAAGGAGATCGAGGTTGCAAGGTGCCTGGGGGATGCCCAGCTAAGTATGGTAATTCTCCTTCCAAGGAGAACTCCAACAGCTCAAAAGCAAATGCAGGCAGGTCCTCAAATGTAAAATTCTGAGCCAGGAAAAATGTTAGAGGCCCAGGAACGACAGAGATTGAAAGTGCATTCCACTGGCATCACAGAGAAGGCAAGAGTTCTGAGTGAAAGCATAGGAGAGGTGACTTCTGTTTTGTATTCCTTGGGGGACACACCCTGCAATGCTGAGAGGTCACTCCTGGCTCTGCCTTCAGGAATCACTATTGGCGGTGCTCGTGGGACCTTATGGGATGAAACTTGGTTTAGTCGCCTGCAAGGCAAACTCCTTACCTGCTGTACTATCACTTCAGCCCTGGGAAAGGTAGCATTTTAATGCTGAACCCTAAGGAATTCTGGGGCATCAAATGGCTTACTTGGAGGAGGTCTGGAAGGTATGGAAAAAGCTGGGTAGAAAATGCTGGGCAATCTAGAAGGGAAGGGTTGTACTTCAAAGCATGTAAGGCCAGTAATGTCTTGCTTGGAATTTCAGACACAATTTCACAGACTGTGAGGCAGAAGACACTAGAGGCAGAGTTTAGGAAGCCCTTAGATTGGGCCTAGCTCAAAGAGTGAGGGAGTCAGAGAGATTGTACAGTGGTAGAGCACTCCTTTGCATGTGTAAGGCAGGAAGGCAGGAAGGCAGGAAGGCAGGAAGGCAGGAAGGCAGGCAGGAAGGAAGGAAGGAGGGAAGGAAGGAGGAAAGGAAGGAAGGAAGGAAGGAAGGAAGGAAGGAAGGAAGGAAGGAAGGAAGGAAGGAAGGAAGGAAGGAAGGAAGGAAGGAAGAAAGGAAGGAAGGAAGGAAGGGGAGAAGAGAAAAAGAAAGAGAAAGAGAAAGAGAAAAGTGAGAGAAAGCGAAAAGAGAGGAAGAGAACTAGGTACTTGGTGAGTATCTGTAGCATCCAGGAATAGTGGATTGGAAGCAATATCAGAGGAAACGGGAGGTGTTATGAAGTCCATCCTGGGTTCAATCCCCAACACCCCATATAATCCCTTGAGCACAGAGCCAGGAGTGATCCCTGAGCACCACCATTTGTTGCCCAGAGAAAGAGAAAAAGAAAAAGGGAGGAAGAGAGGGAGAGAGAGAAGAAAGGAAGGAAGGAAGGAAGGAAGGAAGGAAGGAAGGAAGGAAGGAAGGAAGGAAGGAAGGAAGGAAGGAAGGAAGAAATTAAGGAAGAAAAAGAAAAGAGAGAAAGAAAGAAAAAAAAGGAAAGGAAAAAAGAAAGATAGAAAGAAAGAGAGAGAGAAAGAAAGAAAGAAAGAAAGAAAGAAAGAAAGAAAGAAAGAAAGAAAGAAAGAAAGAAAGAAAGAAAGAAAGAAAGAAAGAAAGAAAGAAAGAAAGAAAGAAAGAAAGAAAGAAAGAAAGAAAAGTGAGAGGAAGAGCACTGGGTGCCTGGTGAGTATCTGTAGCACCCAGGGGTAGTGGATTGGAAGCAAGAGAAGGAAGGGGAGGTGTTATAAAGTTCTCACTGTACATGTCATGAACTGACAGAATGGAAAGACCAGCATAAGGGGGCAAAAGCAATGGGATTTGGCCACAGATGAGAAGAGATTAAAATGTCAAAGAATGGGGAATATTGTCTGCCATGGAGGCGGGGGGGGGGGGAGGGTGAGAAGGGGGGTATACCGGGGATATTGGTGGTGGGGAATGTGCAATGGTGGAGGGATGGGTTTTTGATCATTGTGTGACTGTAACCCAAACATGAAAGCTTGTAACTATCTCACAGTGATTTAATAAAATAAAAAAAAAAAGTCAGGGGCCGGAGCGATAGCACAGTGGGTAGGGCGTTTGCCTTGCATGCGGCCGATCCGGGTTCGATCCCCGGCATCCCATATGGTCCCCCAAGCACCGCCAGGAGTAATTCCTGAGTGCAGAGCCAGGAGTAACCCCTGAGCATCGCTGGGTGTGACCCAAAAAGCAAAAAAAAAAAATTAAAAAAAAAAAAAAAGTCAGAGAACATTTCAGGATTTAGGAAGGAGCCAAAGGTTGTTATTATGTTCAGGGTGGGCTGGGAAAAGAGCAAACCTGAGGGAAAGCACCTGCAATTTTATAGTGCACTGTGGGGAATCCCATCTGAAAACCTTAACTATCTCTTTAGAAAATTAATATAAGACCAGTTCATATCAAGAAAAATGATCTCGTATGACAGTTATTACTAGAGTGAACTCTTGCTCTCCCCAAGGAAAATCAACCAAATACAAATAAAGTCTTCCATTGACACTAATGCATGATTAAACAACCAGATCAAAATCTACTCAAATATATTAATTTACCCAAATAAAAATGCGTGCTTCTAAAAATGCTTTCACTGATTTAATGCTCTGGCTGGTCTCTCATTTCAGCATGGGAAAGTGTCTGGAGAGTTCTTTCATTTGCACTTTATGGAAGCTGTTCAAAAATGTTCAAATCTTAGCCATCAAGAGGCTTGATGGGTGGTGGAGAAGGCCAAGAGACGCAACTATTAAAAATTAGTACGCACATTATTCCAGAGGGTTCTATGAAAACAGAAAAAAAAGTATTTTGAGTGGAAAGACAGAAAATAATGGAAAAGTGACAAAAGCTTCTCAAGGTAGAGGTTCAAACTCATAAAAGAACTACTAGCAACAAATACAGAACCCACTCTGAACAAAAGTCATACTAAATGAAAAGGCATAGCATGTATGGAAAAATCTGATAAGTGGTACTAATAATTCTGTGTAACTCAGAAAACATGAATATGGTGTGTGTGTGTTCATAGGACGTGTAAGAAACATGTGGGAAGAATCACACAGAAATGAGACTAGGAAGATAAACTGAGTTAAAAATATATCCATTCAGTGGATTTACTTATATGTGACTACAAAGATTTAAGTATAGTCAGAGCCAGAAAGATTGCTCAACAGGCCAGAAAACATGCGTTGCAGAAGAAGCCCCTGATTTAATCCCCAGTATCACAATCTGGGTTGGTCATAGGCAATGCCAATGCTTTTTACCTGCTGCACTGTCTCTCTGCCTCTGAATTTTTAATTTTAGTATCAATCTCTGTTAGACATTTATGCTCTGTAAAAGCTTTTACATTTAATGTAGCCCTATTTATATATTTTTGCTTTTGTTTTGTCATTGGAATTGTTTTCCAACACTCCTAATATTGAGAACACTTTCTCCCTCCCTCCCTCCCTCCCTCCCTCCTTCCCTCCCTCTTCCTTCTTTCCTTCCTTCCTTCCTTCCTTCCTTCCTTCCTTCCTTCCTTCCTTCCTTCCTTCCTTCCTTCCTTCCTTTCCTTTCCTTTATTTTAGCCCATTGATTCATGTGTCTGTTTTTGTTCCAGTACCAAAATGCTTTTATTACTATTTTTTTAATATAGTTTAAAGTCTGGGAATATTACTAGAAGTGGCATAGGACTGTGGTGGAAGGTATCAGGGTACTGGGCTCTTCAGATGTGGTAAAGGTGCAGCAACTTTGTATGTCAAAACTACAGACATTAACATAGCTATAACCATGTTACCTATCAGGAATCACGAAATCCCAGTTAATCATTGATTTCTCGAGCGGGCTCAGTAGCCTCTTCATTAGTCCTTTCCCTGAGATCTTAGAAGTGTCTCTCGGTTCGGCCCTCTCAACAATTTTGATTTCGAACTGGAGGCTCTTTCAGAATCAGGGGAATGAGATCCAGCTTGTTACTGGATTTAGCATATGAATACACCATGGGAAGCTTGCAAGGCTGTCCCATGTGGGCAGGAAACTCTCAGAAGCTTGCCAGTTTCTCCCAGAGGGAGAAGTAGGCTACAGGATATCGAATCTGGGAGCTCGCTTTTAAGTCTCTGGATGCTGACCATGCTGACCTGGGTTCCCCTGCTGGTACCTTCATGCATGAGGCCTGTCCAAATGTGTGGAGAGGGGCCTTGAGCATGGCTGTAGCTAGGTTCCGGTGGTCTTTGGCCGCCGGGAGCTCTGCTCCGGGTGGGGAGGGAAGATGGAGCCCATCCCCTTTGAGGGGCCCCAGGGAAGATAGCCAGGCATGTGGGCAAGAGACTATAGTATGTTACCTATACTACAACAAAAATTTTAAAAAAATTAAATAGTTTCAGTCAGGAAAAGTAATGCCTTGATTTTTCTTTTTTTCTGTCAGGGTTTCTTGGCTATCTGTAGTCTTTTGTGTTTTCATACAAACTTTGAAATTGTTCTATTTCCTTGAAAAAGATTCATTGATGGGTATTATGTAAACTCTGTTGGTTGCTTTAAATAACAGATATTTTAACAACAATATTTCTACACATTAACATGGAATATCTGTCAGTTCTCCTAGTCTCTTCTTTTATGATGTTCTTTTATGCAGATACCGATAATTTTATTTCTTCATTTCTAATTTGGATTACTTTTATACCTTTCCCTTGCTTAATTGCTCTGGCTATCACATCCAACTCTGTTGAGCCATAATGGTTAAGAGTGGATATCCTTTCTTAGAGGAAAACCTTTCAGTTTTTCACCACTGAGTCTGATGTTAATTGGGTGCTATCACCTTTTTATACTGAGTTATACTCCTTCTATTTATAGCTTACGGGAGGTTTTTGACATAAACGAATTGTCAAATGATATTTCTGGATCATTGATTTGATCATGTGATTTTTATATTTTGTTGAAGTGGTATATTAAACTTATTACTTTGCATATATTTAATAATCATTATATCTCTGGAATAAATCCCTATTAATCCTCTGATGTATTACTAGACTCAATTTTCCGAAATTTTGTTAATATTTTTGCATCAGTTTGTTTAGTAAAGCTAATGTATGTGTGCATGTATGTGTTTGTGTGTGTCTTTTTTGGGGGGATCATGATAATGCTGATATTACAAAATATCTTTGGGAGCATTTTTTTCTTATTTTTTTGAAGAGTCAAGAGAGCTAGATATCATAAATTTGAAAATTTGGTAGAATTTACTGTTAAAGTCATCTGGGCCTGGACTTTTGTTCTTAGGAGATTTTGATTACTGTTTGAATTTCTATATATTTGGTTGGTCTGTTCCATTTTTATATATTTGGTTGGTTTCTTCATGGACTCATCTTAGAAGATTGTATAATTCAAAAAAATTGTCTATTTCATTCTAGGTTTCTAAGGTTGTTAAATATATTTATAGGGTTTTGAAAATATAGATGAGTAAAAAGAAAGAAAAAACTGGGTAAGAAGATAGCTCAAGTGATGGAGAGCTTGTGCCTAGCATATAGAAGGTCTTGAGTCCAATTCCTAGCACCATGTAACCCCTTGTGCACGCACCATGTCACCCTAAGTACTTCTGAGCACCACAGTTCTGGATCAGAATGTTATGTCATCACACTGGCACTGCCACACCAAGTATAAATGCCAGTGGCCCCAGGTCCTCCAGTACTGCTGGGTGAAGTTCCTATAAAAATTATATATATAATTTATATAGACTATATTATATATACATATATAGTGTATGATATGGTGTGTGAATTTTTTCATAGCTGTTTTTTTTTATCTCAGATGCTTACTTCAGTTATTTTTTTTGTTCGTAAATTATCTTGGCCAGATATACTTCTCTAGGTGTTCTAAACTGTCTGCTCCCTTACTTCCTTACATCTGGTACAAATCACATATTTGTGTTTTCTGCTTGGTTTGTGTGGTTGCCAAAACAAAACCTTAAACAGCTTGATTCCTAAAAATAAAATTGCAAAGTAAATAAAATATCAACAAAAACAAAAGAATAAGAGGGAAGTCTAGTCGTTCAGAAGGAGAATGAGTCCAATAATTTAAGATTAATGAGATTTTAAAATATTGAAAATTTTATGAGAATCTACTGAGCTGTATCATTTAGGAGTAAAAAGTGTTTATATAATAAAATAAAGGAAGGATAAATGCAATTTAGGTTAAGGGGAAACAAAATCAGAAGGAGTAAAGGTTAATGCAAGGGTACAAAAGGTAGCACTGCACTTTAGCACTGTCGTCCCATTGTTCATCAATTTGCTCGAGCGGGCACCAGTAACGTATCCATCGTGAGACTTGTTGTTACTGTTTTTGGCATATCGAATACGCCACAGGGAGCTTGCCAGGCTCTGCCATGCAGGCGGGATACTCTTGGTAGCTTGCTGGGCTCTCCGAGAGGGATGGAGGAATCGAACCCGGGAAAATTTTTCAAAACAAAAGTACAAGCTTATAAGATATTATAGAGGATAAATGTGTAAATATAACATTGAAAGGTAATAAAATAAATATGAGAGCAATAAAATGAGAGTAAAAGTAATTTTAAAATCTAAACATTCTGAAAATTAGAGAAAATGAAGGAATACTAAAAATACAAAAAGTGACTCAAAACCACATAAGGTAAAAGCCATAACATGCCCTCAACCTTTAAATACAACAGCTAGCGGACTGAAGAACCCTCCACTTTTCTATTAAAATGGAAGCAAGTGAAAGAAAAGTAGCAGAAAGCAAACAGTCATAGAGACTTGCTTAGTAAGCCCTTGCTGCACCTGGCTTCCCACACTGTCGATGGTGTTTTCCACAAGGGAGGAGAGTCTAGGGGGCAAAGGACATTGTTTGAAGCAAGGTCATGCCTGTAGCTTGCAGCATAATAGATTCACTCCCTGACATTCACTCTTCTTTGCAGTAGCTTCCTGAAATTAGGGGTGGCTTGCCCCACCTCAGAGAACATCTAAAAGAGGTTTGATTGAATCACAAAAACGTGTCCTTCAGTTATTCAGGTATGTCAATGGATGGCATTTCTCTCCACCAAGGTTGCCTTGAGAAATGAAAACAAGCAGAAAAACAGGCAGAGCTGTATAAGCTTTGTTGTATTTCCTCAGAACAGGGAGCGTCTAGATCTAGAGTCTGTCCTCACCTTACCGACTTGGGAGACCTCATTCACCAACTCCAGAGCCCTGCTGTCCTCAGGGTACCATGATATACCAAATGGAGTCAATGCATTTTTTTTACTTTGAGAATGCTAATACAAACTAATAATAGCTTACTTTTATGGGAAAATAATAATCTATGTTATATTATGCTAAATCTATTAAAACTAATTAGATCTGAGCTCACTGTCCAACTATGAGTAGGCACATTAGTGTTTTAGATGAAGTTTGCAAGTCATTTAACTCTTTGGTAATCCCAGAGACTATGGTTCCCATTTTTGAAGAGAAAAATCAAGAACTAAAATTTACCTTGTGTTTTTGCGTCCATTGCAAGTATTACTCATCCCTTTTTCCTGCTCCTACACACTCTTGACAGTTCTTAGAAATCCCTGTGAAGATTTCCTTCCCAGCTCTGGGTTATGATCCTTAAATTTTTCCATACCTTACTAATTATAATGTTGCTACTGGAACAGAACATAAATAAATCAACTATTCACCCACCTACCGATCCACCCACCAACCTATCCATCCATTTACCTCCTATTCATCATCCATTCATTCACTCATTCATCTTTCCAACCATCGTTTCACCTTGCACTTTACATAAGAACTTAGAAGAAATGAGACCCATGGGCACTGACTTCCTCTTGTGCTCAAGCCTCCAAACATTCTTCCTGCTTGTGCTTTCTGTCATTTAACCCCTTATTTTTCTGAAATGAATCCTTTCTTTATCTCCACTGTGGTACCGTATGAACTGCTAACTTAATAATTCTTTCCCTCTTCTACTCTTGTTTTTGTAGTCAGCTTGACCTACTGACCTACTGATCTACTGACAATAACTTTATGGTCACCATGTGTAGTGTGACATGAATCTAACCAAGACAAAAGGAAACCTAAAGAAGATTCAGGGAGAGGGAAGAATGGAGAATGACCAATGAGATTAATAGAGAATCTTTTCTGTACCAGGTATTTTCAGTATGGTGTTTGTTCCGTGCCTAGGGATCACTCCTGGTGAACTTGGGGAACCATAAGGGATGTTGGAGATTGAACCCAGGTCATCCATGTGAAAGGCAAGCTCCCTAACCACCTTAGTATCACTCTGGCCCTCTCCACCTGTTTTTTTATTCAAAATAATCCATGAAAAATTATCATCCCCACTTTCAAAATGTAGCTTCTACTGCCACTAAGAAAAATGACATAATCACAGTGAAAAGACTTTAAAAACCAAGGTTTAGTGGTGATTTAAAGTGAGAAACCAGGAAGGAACCTAGGATGAAGGAATGGCATTTTGAACACTGTAGAGTCTTGAGCAGATTAGCTGAGAGATGAACAGCATGTCCATGAGATTTCCTGCACTTGTCATTTTGTACTCCCTGCCCTGGTCTAGTTTCTGCCCTTCTTTGCCCTTCACTGTGGCCTGAGGTCCAATGACTGCATCATGACATACTCGAAGCAACTGAATGCTCTGACAGAAGCTAAGAGTAGGCAGCATTTTAGTCTCCTCCTCCTTGCCACCGTTCTGTGGCCACTATTTCTTTTAACATTTACAACACTGTTCATGACAGGGTTTCATGAATACAACATTCCAGTTCCACCACCCTCCACTAGAGTCCCTTCCCATCAACTTCCATTTCCCCTGATGAGGTAAACTTGGTTCTATAGGCCAGTTATCAAGTTCTGTTGCCTATTTTTTACCCCCTCCCTTTGTTATATCCCACATAAGAGACAGATCACTTTGGATTTTTGTCTCTTTTCTGGCTGACTTCATTCAGCATGAGCCCACTCCAGATTCACCCATGTAGCAGCAAATTGTAGGATTGCATCTTTGCTTATCTCACAGTAGTACTCCATTGTGTATATGCACCAGAGTTTCTCTATCCTGTCATCTGTTCTTGGACATGGGGTTGTTTCCAGATTTTGGCTATTGTGAACAGTGCTGAGGAACATAGGATCACATATCTTTTCAGAATAGAGTTTTGGGTCTCTTCAGGTGGGTGTATGGCCACTCTTTCTATCCACTATTATTTTTTCTGACTCCACAGCACTCCCTGCCTAAGTTATTTGTCCTGTATGCTATGGCACCCCCGGCCCCCGGCCACTGCTAGTCCGAGTTTTCCATAAACCCTCCTCACTACTTTGGGTTTGCCCACACATCTGTGTCATCCCTTCATGAGACTCTCTTTATTGATATCATGGGAGTGCATCATCTGTTTTTAAAAGCACTTCCTGACACATTTTCTCATCTGTCCCACTCCCCAAATAAGGACCATAAAGTTCTATGTGCTTAATATTTAAGAAAACAGGTCCAGAAGTAAGTTTGCCTCTGTACTAGTTTGCTCAAGGTGCCAAAATAAAGTACCACAGATCTGGATGCTTAAACATGTATTTTCTTCAAGTTCACTAGACTGGAAGTTTAAAAATCAAGGTGTCAGCTGTGAAGACAGGCCTCTTTCCTGCTTGTGCTCACATACCTAGCATACTTTCATCTATATGTATGACTCCTGCTGCCCTCCTCTTCTAAAAACACCTTTAAAATTGGTTTAGGGTCAAACAGAAGCAACTCTTTTTTGTTGTCTTGTTTTGGGGACACACCCAGACATGCTCCTGACTTCCTCCTGGCTCTGTGCCCAGGAATTACTCCTGGTGGTGCTCAGAGGATTATATGGGATGCTGGGGATTGAACCCAGGGTAGACCGCAAATGCTCTACTAGTTGTACTACCTCTCCAGCCCAATGTTTTCTTTTAAAAAAAAATTTCTGTTCTCAATTAAGACTCTTACAGTATCAAAAACAAAACATCTGGGGTTGGAGAGATAGTACAGGGGTTAGTCATTTGCCATGCATGTGGCCAACCCCAGTTCCATTTCAGCACCATGTATGGTATCCAAGCCCTGCCAGAAGTAATCCTAAGCACTGAGCCAGAAGTGATCCCTGACAACTGTCAGGTAGAGGATGTGGTGTTAGAACACAGTATGTGTGAAACCCTAGTTCTGTATGCATAAACCCCTCAATTGTAGTGGCTAAATAAAAATGCAGGTAAAACTTTGATAAGTGACTTATTTATTTAATGACATTCATCTGAGTCATAAATAAAGCCATACAGGATTCAACAACAACAACAACAACAAACTTCATTTCCAATACAGAATCACATGACCAGCACCAATTTGAAAGTCAATCTGGAAAACATCAGTCTGAACTCACACTATGTTAATGCTGCAGTTTCCAATCTCGTTGCATCGACTATAATATGCCATGCTCTCTAGTACGCTGGAAGATAGATCACAGGTCTGCTTGCAAGACCCTCACAATCGCAATTGATGGTGCTCTGAAGGAAGTGGTAGGAAAGCACATGTTTGCTTCAGGGAACAAATCAAAATGGGAAGATGTGGGAGGGTGCACACTTCCTCCCCTTGGGATAGGAATTTCTTCTTAAAGGATTTTTTTCCTGTTTGGAGTTGGTGAGGCCAGGGGCCCAGGGGATCACCCCTGCTAATACTTAGCCAACTGGACTGGGTAGCTCAATGCTCATTCAGATGGTGTGGTGATGAGACCACCAGGGCCAACATAGGAGGTGTTGGAGGGGGCCCTGTGGGGCTGTGGTCTGAACTCGGGCCTTACTGCTGAGCTATTTCCCCAGCCCCTTTAAGGACTTCTTTTAGAAACTAGCCTTTATGTCAACATCAATTTCTGGGATCATGGAGATTGATTCTTATAGGTTTAAATATAGCTACAGCTAATGACTTATAGATTGTTGTAGCCAAGCCCTGCTCCAAGCAGTTTCTCTTGACTGACACAGGAAACCAGAGGAGTTCAGGCTGGGAAAACTAACAGCACCGCACATTCTTCTGTAATTTTATTTTATTTTTTAAATATAAAGACTCTTCAGACACTTGCCATAGAATGCTCTGGCTCCAGGTATGTGGAAGTATCTAGATAAGGGATCTGTTCCCCATGGCCCATGAATGTAGTCAGGGCCTGTCTCTTCGGGTTTGCCCACACATGTGTTTGGCTCTGTCCTGCTTTCCTAAGGTTAGTTCTCTCTTCTTCTCTTCCTTTCCCTGGATCTGAAGCTTAAGAACACATCGATCTATTAATCTCTCACTTAATCCCCAATACAATGGTCAGAGTAATATTTCTCTTTAAAGTCTTCAAAGTGAAGTCATTTTTCCCTTGTAAAATGGTCTCTTATCATATATTTTAAAATCGTAAATGAAAGTAAGAGGCTGCCTGAATCGATACACAATATATTTTTGTTGCCATAATCATGTTCCTATTGACCTATATCAGTACTCAGATTTGTTTTCAAAGTAGATATTCATCAATCCATCCATCCATCCATCCATCCATCCATCCATCCATCCATCCATCCATCCATCCATCCATTCATCATTTCATCCATTCACCTCTACTTGCCTCCCTTTCACACATGCAGAGGAATTCCTAAGAACCAAGGAGAAAGTCAGGAATGCATCTGGAAAAACAAATACTCCAGGGTCAGATACAGGGCAAACACATTCACACCACCTCTATATCACCCAATGTCCTGCTGTTACTCAACTATGCCTTTGAAAAGTAGGATTTAACCTTTCAACACACTGGGTGTCCCAAAGCTTCACACTACCTTCCTTCAGGTTTTTGTTTTCTTTCTTCAGTCTCTGTAGTCCATGTTCATAAATCCTTTGTCCCATTAAAGCTGTAGGATCCTTACAAACCTGCACTAGCTCTGCAATGCTCCATTCATTGCCTTTCAAAAAATGACATTAAATAAGTGCTGCATGGCAACCATCAATAAGCATTTTTTGAACACCACCTATTCTGTGCCCAGGGCAACAACAGCACTTGCTAATCAACTTGGGGGCAGGAGGTGGTGTAGAGGGCTGTTTAACCCAGATAAAGCATGGTGGATGCATGACATTGAAATCTCATTTTCAGATATGTCACTTCACTCAATGTGGCCTGTGCATGTAGGTGTTCACTGCTCTTAATCACTACTTGCTTGACAGATTTTGATGCAGTGCTACAATTAAGATACCATGGCTTCCTGGCAAATGTAGTATGAAAACATTTGAAAAGAAAGTACGGTATAGATGGGGAATAATAAATGATTTATCATTTATTCACTAAGACACATAGGAGGTAAATACAAAACAAAACTCAAGCAAGTTCAGCCTTTTCCTTCTCCAAATACAATACATAGCCTACATAGCCTTCTTCACTTCCTGTGTTGACACAGGTTCAGAATGAGTGACCCGCATAGCTGTTTTTCTAGGGCCATCGCACTTTGTGGCCAGAGATTGGTTTACTCATAGCACCAGCAAACTGATTTAGAACCCATTTTGCACATAACAAAGACATTAGTAGCGGTACGTTTTGACACGTTTAGACTTTACATGAGCCCAAAGATCATCATTTTAAGTGGGCGATTCATCTTCTTTACTCGTGTGAAGCAACAAGTCGAACTCAATTCCACAGAATAGTAAATCTCGGCATGCCTTGGGGGCCCAGGTGAGTGATTTCAGCTGGTGCATGGATAGACAAATTGGTAGTCTTTGAAAGATGCCATTCAACTCAAATAAATTATCCATAAAATCATTTCATTCCACTTTTCCTATCAGAAAAACAAGGCACAGGGCAATAAAGCATCCACTTGCCTAGGGTTGAAATGCTTTCACGGTTGGGCTGAAACTCAGAAGAGGGCTTCAATTCCAATTCAGCACCTGCTAGCAGTTGCTTAGCCCCCTTTTAACCTGCTCTTGGGAGTTTGGACCCAACACACTGGGGTTCAGTGTGCGAACTCTAGCACATGTAGTTGCTTTGGGACCAACGGCTTTGCTTCAAGAGAACCAGAACTTTTGGAGTTAGTATATACTGTTCAGTTGTAAAATTAACAGGACTCTATTGCTTTTGTTTTAAAAATATCACTTAGAAGTCAGTAAAAGGAAAGGGATCAATGTGGAATGAACTCTCTCATATGTGGGACTTAAAGACACACAGCAAGGGAGAAACAAAGGACCAAAGGCAATACAATGGGAGAACTGATCCACACAACTGAGTGTGTGTGTGTGTGTATGGTGTTTGAAAGGGAGGGGCACTGAAGTCCTTGGCAGAGGGAGGTGGGTATACTGCTGATAAGTGTGGTGTTAATTCATATACAATGAGGAACCATCATTAACAGTATTGCAAATCACAGAACCTCAATCCCAAAAAAATTTTTTAAAGGAACATGTATTTACTATTGGATAATTAGACAGGGCTATGCAAAAATTAAAATTAAATTAAAATATTTTCCCAATTTCACTCCTTGGAGACCTCTTAGGCTTTTGCAGACCTGGCTTGGATGAGCATATACAGTTAGAAACTCTCTTGCCTTTGCTTTCTTGACCAGCAGCAATACAAACATGTGTCCGTGTCAGTAAATGTTTTTTTGATAGGGTCTTTGACTCATTCCCTCTGAGTGGTATCTCCAGATGTAGTTACCTGAGACTAGATGCAAAATATAAGGGGTGGGTAGAGGGGGACCTCAGAGAAGGACCTGGAATTGATTCCATACATGATTGGATGGAGTAGGAACCAGACAAAGCAGCCTTAAAGGGGGAAATCTCGAAAAATCCAGCTGAGATGGCAGCACAGACACAAGGCAGGTTTATCCTGACCCTGGGCGGAAGCATGAGCCTCGAAGGAAGTGATCACAGTCTGATACTAGCATGAGATGACAGGAGAGAAGTTCAGAGAGCATGGGGTGGGGGAGCACAAGGGAGAGGAGGACAATGCAGAACCAGGTCTATCAAGGTGGCTCCCAAATGAGAAACTGAGGTGCAGGGATCCAGAGGCATGGCCGCAGCCTAAGAAAGAAAGTTGCTGTCATCGAGCAGGAGCTGTACCCAGAAAGGGGCCCAGCTCTCTGCATTTTGACCTGCAGAACTCAGCAGCCAATTACTGATGGTATATCCATAGCTGTAGCTCCAACCTGAACAGGTAGGTGCCTCTGCCTTGGAATAGGGCCATGTACAGCACTTTCTGGGGCCTTATTCTGAAGGGACTGTCCTCCACTCTGGTCTCATTGCTTAATCAGGAGTCATTCATTCTAGAGCTTGAAGATAAAAAGCCATGGCTGGGAGCCCACTGTCACCTTCCAACCCCAAAAAAACACTACCCCTCCTCATAGGGCCCTTGGTACTTGAGCCCCTTTTCACTGAGAATTGCTTCTGTCTGCCAGATGGAATCTCCTTATGGGAAGTTCCTCTACCTGCATGTCCCCCACTGGGTCTCTAAACTGTGGGAGCTAAACTGGTCCATCTCACCACACCAGAGGCACTGCAGAGGTGTTGGTGATGGTAGTGGGCAGCATACTGCTAGGAAGGGGCCAGGGGACATGAAGCATTTCTTGTGACAGAACGAGGAGCATGAGGAGTTTGACCTACTGTTAGAAACAAACAAAGAGCCACTGAACGATCCCAAAGTATCAAACTGAAAGATTTCTTTGGTAAAGTATGAGGAGAGACTAGACCAGTTTAATTCTGGTAAATTTAGAATCATTCAGGAAATTGATTTTTTTTTAATTTCATGCCCAGGTGCCCCTTTTGGAGACTCTAACTTGAGGAAACTTTTTCTTCATTTTTATTTATCTATATATTTTTGGCTTGGGTGGGGCATACCTGGCAGTGCTCAATGAGCACAACTGACAATGCTCAGGGATTACTCCTGGCTCTGTGCTAAGGATTAGTCCTGACTCTTTGCTCAGGGACTACTCTTGGCTGTGTGTTCAGGATTACTCCTTGCCTGGCTGGGGTGACTTTTGTAGTGCTGAAAATGGAACCGGGGTGAGCCACATGCATAGCAAGTACCTAGCCCCTGTATTATTTCTTCAACCCCAGATGTTTTGTTTTTAAATACTATGATTCTTAACTGAGAACAGAAATTCTTTTTAAAAAGAAAGCATCGGACTGGAGAGGTAGTACAGCAGGTGGGGCATTTGCCTGGCACACGGTCTACCCGGGTTCAGTCCTAGCATCTTATATGGCCCCCTGAGCACCACCAGGATTAATTCCTGAGTGCAGAGTCAGAAGTAAGCTCTGGGCATTGTTGACTATGGCCCCCAAACAAAAACAGACAAGCAGGATACCCACTCTTTTCAAAAGAGTCATGAAAAGGAACTTACAGGGCAGTCCCTTCTCTGTGTCCTCCACAGGTTACTGATTCCCATAATTTTATCATCAGTTCCTAAATTTGGTTCCACCCCTCCAGGCACTCCAACCACTCCTAAACCCTACTTATCAGTCCTACCTAACTCTTGGTCAACTGCCCCAACACTAAGTAATTAACCCAGTTCCAAAGTCTGTCCTTGCCTGCTAGACTTGGGGTGATATTTGCCCATTGTTTCCCGAAGACTCTGAACAGCAGATGGGGGGCAGGAGGTGCTCATGGGGTGGACCTGAAAGGCATTGCAAACACAGGGACTTGGCAACTGGTAGAAAGTGACAGGTTGCAGTGGCACCATGGCAGCTGAAGAGGGAAGAATGATAACCCACTGAACAGTCAAGAATTCACGTAGCTTAGGAACATTTTCTGAAACAACAGCATATAAGAGAGGCTGTGGGAAGAATGACATTTCCTAGGAGGTGCACCTTTAGCGGTAGGAGGATTTGTGTTTCAGACACCCCTGTAATCATGGTGTTCGCTAGTACGGGAGAACGCGCTGACAGGTGCGACAAAGCAGAGCAGAGCCTGTCATCAGGAAAAGGTAACAGGCAGAGATTCATGCATCCAGAGTGGGGAGAATTGGCACTGCACAGCCTTCGCAGCTGCTGAGTGAGGGCAAGGTGTGGGTGAAGGAGCAAAGGGGTGTGCCTGGAGCCACAAACTGGCCAGAATGAGTTTTCTCCAGTCCATTCTCAGGACTTTTCCTTTCAGGAGAAAAATGAAAGAATTGCATTCAAACTTGAGAGTATGCTTAATTTTTCTATCTCCCCTTAATGTTGAATAGTAAAAATGGATTCACTATGGAGTTCGCCCTGAGTCAAGAAAAATCAGGTATAAGTGGAATAGAGTCATAGTTTCCTTTGTTTTTCTGATTTTGGTGTTTGGACCACACCCAGGGAGGGATGTTCAGAGCTTATCACTCATGACGGGGCTTAGGAGACCATATGGATTGTCAGGAACCAAATCTGCTAAATTGTATACTGGGAAAGTGCTTTACCTATTGTACTATCTCTCTGGGCCCCAGAATTGTATTTTCATTACTAAAGAACCCCTGTTCAGAAATGTTTGAGAATGTTCATGGACCTGCATAACAACTGCCCAAAGACATCAGACTGGTACTCAGAAATTTGGTATTGATTTCATTAAATTCCTTTCCATATGGTCCTCTTTTCAAAATAAAGACACTCACTTAGACATGTTTGGGGGCGTCAGGGTGATGTGGCTATAGACAGACACACTCATTCAAGGATAACACATTGAGACATTTGCACCAAGGTGTTAATGACTTCTCAGATCTCTTTTCCTGATGACAGAACCTTGACAAATGATGAAAGCAGCAAAATAATGTTTTGTGTGAGAGATGGGAGAGAGAGAGAGAGAGGAAAGAGAGAGAGAGAGAATTGTGCTATTTGTACACCCACATTCATAACAGCGTTATTTACAAAAGTTAATAGGTTCATTGATGAATGTATGGAGAAACAAAATTCATCTATTCAGGCAAAGAAGCATTTATTATTAAGCCTTAAAAAGGACAGAAACCAGAAACATTCTGATACATACTATAGTATGGATGAGTCTTAAAGACATTATGCTAGTTGATGTAAGCCAATCATGAGGCAAATACTTCATGATTCCACTTGTATGAATTACCTAAAACAGTTATATTCATAGAGAGAGAAAGCAGAATGGTGGTCTCCAAGTAATTTAGAGAGGAACTAGTGGCCAGTTAGTATTTAAGAGAACAGAACTTCAGTTTTGCAAGATGAAGAGGTCTGCAAGTTGGTTTCACAGCAAGATGAGTATAAGTGCCCCAACTAAACTATACAGTTAAGAGGTGGGGGAGACAGCTCAAAGGACTGTAGAGCAAGTCTTGAATTTAGAGGCTCTGAGTTTGAGCCCCAACATTTCAGGGCTCCTTGAGCACTGCTGGGTATAAACCTCGTACCCACGGGTGGCTCTCATGCCCCTCAGCACCACTGGGCCTAGCAGCACTGCATTGTTGAGCCTGAGCACCAAACTGCAGTTCCACACAGCAGAGCAAAGGATTGCCAGGAGTGGTTCCTAGACCACTAAGCTTGGTTAATCCAGTCCCCAAAAGTAAATAAGGGAAATTCTGCTACATATATAGTTACTGCCACTGTCATCCCATTGCTAATCAATTTGCTTGAGTGGGCATCAGTAACATCTCCATCACGCTCTCCAAGAGGGGTGGAGGAATCAAACCCAGGTTGGCCGTATTCAAGGCAAACATCCTACAGCTGTGCTATCACTCCAGCCACATATATAGCAAATATAAATATATATTTATATTATATATTATATCCTACTAACATATATTTACATGCTACATTATATATATGTATATATATTTATATATGTTAAGCTTAGTGGTCGGCCGAGTGCAAGGCAAACGCCCTACCCACTGTGCTATCACTCCAGTCCATCCACCTCAGAGAGCCTTGCAAGCTACCAAGAGTATCCTGCCAGTACAGCAGAGCCTGGCAAGCTACCCGTGGCGTATTTGATATGCCAAAAACAGTAACAACAAATCTTACAATGGAGATGTTACTGGTGCCCACTCGAGCAAATCAATGAACGATGGGACGACAGTGCTACAGTGCTAAGCTTAGTGGTATAGCACATTTCTTGCATGTGAGTCTCAGTTTGATTTTAGGCACTGTTAAAGTTTAAAAAAAAACATTATCCTACTTGGAACTTTTTCCACTGAACTGGTTCTGACAAAATCTTTTCATTTTATTTCTCCTCTTCTCCTTCTCTTTCTCCTTCTCTTCCTTCTCTTCCTTCTTTTCCTTCTTTCTTCCTCCTCTCCCTCCTCCTCTTCCTCATTCTTTGTTTCTACCTCTGGTTCCTCATTGATAAGCATTAAGGAAACCTCATGAGATTTATGCTATTTGTCTCTGTTTTACACATGGAGAAACTGAGATCTGCCAACTAGAATCAAATGCTATCAACTTGTTGAATGTATGATTTCATGCCTCTGTTTTAGTATCAGTGTATCACTGTTATTTCATTTTTCATCAACTTGCTCGAGTGGGCACCAGTAACTTCTCCACTGTGAGACTTGTTGTTACTGTTTTTGGCATATTTATGCTTTTAATATAAATTCAAAACAAGAGGGGCCAGACTAATAGTACAGCAGGTAAGGCATTTGCCTTGCATGTGGACAACCCAGGTTTGATTCCTGATATCCTGTATGATCTTCCAGGCACTGCAAGGAGGGATTCTTGTGCAAAAGATGCAGGACTAATCCTGAACACTGCTGGGAGTGGCCTCAAAACAAACAAACAAGATAGAAAACAAACAAATAAATAAATAAACCCAGGACAAGACCCTTGTTGTAAAGACATTAATGTATGGAGGTTATTTACCCTGATGAGCTTGTAAAGCAAGAATTTGAGTTATTATCTTCTTTCCCCCAATCACGTATGGAACCTCCAGCAAGGAACGGTTTCCACTGAGTTTACTTGGGTAGATACAAGCTTCTCACCATTTACTATCCATCTTCTTGGGTTGCTATTTACCCTTCACGTCTTCTCCCAGTTAAACTGTCACTGGTGCTCAGGGACTTAAGTCAGAACCCAAACTCTGATCTACAAGCTTTCTACTTCTGGTCTCCACCCTCTTGGCTAATACAAATGTGGCCAGTTCTTCCCTTATTCTGAGACTTGAAATTCTCTGAACATATTTCTCTTGCTTATATTCCATGTAATAATAATCACCTTTGTGTACTGAGTATACCAAGCATTGTGGTCTAACTCATGTCACCACCTTTCACTCATAGAGCAATTCTGCTACATATTATTGACCCCATTTTGCATGTGAGGTCTGAGAAAACTGAGCTCAGACCTACTCGGTAATTAGCCTATGGACAAGAAGCTAGTAAGCAGCTAACAGGATTTGAAATAGGACAGGTCTGCCTGACTACAAAGTCAGAGCTCCTAAATCCCCAAGGAGCTACAAGCCAATCAGCTAAGATTCATGGACACACCAGTCAACCCGCTGAAAACTCTGGGTACCCTTCGGAGGAGGGTGGGCTGCATCCCTGCTCTGCTGAAGCTATACCCCACCACTACAGTCACACCAACAACTCACCACTACACTAATTCTCTCTACAGAGACATCAAACTGCGAAAAATTTCAGGTACCCTGGTGTCCAAGCTGAAACCTCTGAGGCCTTCTCAGAATGGGAGAGGGTAGCCTCCCTTTACCCACCCTGTACTTCATAAAGCTCTGGCAGCCACACCCACCTCCCCAGAACTGTCACCATGTCAACCCATTGACATGGTGACCATAGATCCTGAAGTCTCATTGATGAATGTATGGAAAAACAAAATTCATCTATTCAGGCAAAGAAGCATTTATTATTAAGCCTTAAAAAGGACAGAAACCAGAAACATAGATCCTGAAGATCCTGAAGTCTCTGCACCTTTAGAGTCCTCAATATTGGAATTCCAGTAGGAGCACACCAAAGTAGATGGAAAAGTAATATAGAAAACAACTATATGCAACAAACAAAAACAATAACACAAAAGGCTCAACTAGCAACAAACAGCTTACTTAGTTTTGATAAGAACTTAACAACCCCATGGTGAGATATAATAATTCTCACATGAAAACTGATTTTTAAACTTATCAATTTCAATATTGGAACTTTGTTATCTAATCAATTTCAACTCTAGAACTGTAACAACAGTTATGGCTTTTTTCTACATTAAAAAAATTTTTTTGGGGGGTGCTGGAGCAATAGCACAGCGGGTAGGGCGTTTGCCTTGCACGTGGCCAACCTGGGTTCAATTCCCAGCATCCCACATGGTCCCCTGAGCACCACCAGCAGTAATTCCTAAGTGCAGAGCCAGGAGTAACCCCTGTGCATTGCCAGGTGTGACCCAAAAAGCAAAAAAAAAAAAAAAAGAAAAAGAAAAAGAAAAAAGAAAAAAAATTTAAAGCCAAAACCCAGACATAAGAAGTCTACATGGTCAAATAGTACTTTTCAAATTGCTACTCATGTTTTATCACTGAAAGTCCTTTTAAAAAAACTTCCAGGGCTGGAGCAATAGCACAGCGGGTAGGGCGTTTGCCTTGCACGCGGCTGACCCGGGTTCAAATCCCAGCATCCCATATGGTCCCCTGAGCACCGCCAGGAGTAATTCCTGAGTGCAGAGCCAGGAGTAACCCCTGTGCATCGCCAGGTGTGACCCAAAAGCCAAAAAAAAACAAAACTTCCTCGATCCCAAACTACCTCTTCACTTTCCCCACCCACCCATACACACAATGCAGTTACATTCTGTAACTTTATACTTCCTGTTTCTGTGGCACCTTGTCCATACTTGTCATATGAAAACATGTGTATTTGAGAAGCTATTATAGGCCAGGCCTTTGTGGGATTTATGGGACAGATCAGGTACATAACTGCAGCTACTCAAGGTCAGGGGCTTGGCTGTGCTTTTGTTGACATACTTCATCCTACACAGTTCCTACATTATTGAATAGATAGACCCAATGGTTAAAAGAAGCTTCACCCATTGAAGACTTTCTTCTTGTCTTTTTAGTTTTATGACGAGAAAAATCTCTCCAAATGGTGATGTCCATAGAAAAACTGATCATTGAAGCTCAGGGCAGCAGGTCACAGAAGTGTTTCTTTCCAACGGTGAGTGGGTGGTCAGTATTGTAATCTCCAACTAAATATTTCTTTTGATGAATCCTAAAATTCATATTGATCCAAAAATAAAAGGACTGCCTATTCTAAAAAATACACTACTCGAACTTGTCATAAATCAAGTTTGTCTGAGCATGAACGATTGAAAGAAAACATAGATGATCTCTTCCCTAAAGATCCCAAGCTGAATAAAAAGGAAAGCAAAACACAGGTGATTTGTTTGTCCATGAGGGCCAGTCCTACAGGGTAGGATACTGCTGCAGGGCTGGTCCACCTTGAGCATCACAGAACAAGTGGAGCCCTGAAGGTCCCTGAACACCACGGGGTGTAGATCTGCGTACTCCCTGGATGACAGGTATCAAGAAGCACTACATCCTTGGGTCCTTGCATTGAACTGCCATCATGGTTAGTTAAGAATTTCTAGAAGTGCTGCCAAGCCACCTCCTCTCGACTACCACCACTTGGAAGAATCCCCTCATAAAAGCTGCTGGTTCTAAAAAAGAGGGATTCCAAAAAATCAGGGATTTATAGATTATGGATATCCAGCTCATTCATTCTTGACTTTCCTTCCACAAAGGCAAATGAATTCCTGTCTCCTCTACTGTCACTTCAAAGAAATGCCAAGTCATTCATTCTGAGTCGAGTGCCCTGAAGATCTGGTAAAAAGAAGAAAATATATTGTTGCCAAGGATTCTTATTGTGAGGTGTAAGCTAGAGGGAAGTAACTCCTTTTAAAATATCATTTACTAGATTACTATGTCAAGGCAATCAGAGCACCTGACTCATTAAATAATGATCTTCATGTGGCTCCATTAAGACAGGTGAAGAAGGAATTAACTGGCAGAGGGAGGCCCTGCCTATCCTCTGCCTTAAGAAATACATGAGAAGATGGTTGATACAATTTCTATTTTTCCGATTCTATTGAGGTATGTTCTGGGGCCCAGTACATGGTCTATTTTAGAAAATGTTCCGTGTGCACTGGAAAAGAATGTGTATTCCTTCTTTTTGGGGTGTAAGGCCCTGTATAGGTCTATTAGGCTTCTCCAATTTCTTCTTTCAGAGTCAATGTTTCCTTGTTGAGTTTTGTTCTTGTCGATCTATCTAGAGGCGGTAAGGCCGTATTGAAGTCTCCGACTACTATTGTGCTGTTAGTGATGTCCTCTTTGAAGTCTGTTAGGAGTTGTTTTAAATATTTAGCTGGTCGCTCATTAGGTGCATATATGGACGATTCTCAAAAAATTAGATATTGAACTCCCATTTGACCCAGCAATACCACTGCTGGGAATATATCCCAGAGAGGCAAAAAAGTATAATCGAAACGACATCTGCACATGTATGTTCATCGCAGCACTATTTACAATAGCCAGAATCTGGAAAAAGCCCGAATGTCCTAGAACGGATGACTGGTTGAGGAAACTTTGGTACATCTATACAATGGAATACTATGCAGCTGTTAGAAAAAAGGAGGTCATGAATTTTTTATTTAAGTGGATCGGCATGAAAAGTTTCATGCTGAGTGAAATGAGTCAGAAAGAGAGAGACAGACATAGAAAGATTGCACTCATCTATGGTATATAGAATAACAGAGTGGGAGACTAACACCCAAGAATTGTAGAAACAAGTACCAGGAGGTCGACTCCATGGCTTGGAGGCTGGCCTCACATTCTGGGAAAGGGCAACTCAGAGAAGGGGTCACCAACTATAATGTAGTCGAAGGCCATGCGGGAGAAGGGAGTTGCGGGCTGAATGAGGACTAGAGACTGAGCACAGTGGCCACTCAACACCTTTATTGCAAACCACAATAGCTAATTAGAGGGAGAGAACAGAAGGGAATACCCTGCCACAGTGGCAGGGTGGGGTGGGGGGAGATGGGAGTGGGGAGGATGGGAGGGATGCTGGGTTTACTGGTGGTGGAGTATGGGCACTGGTGAAGGGATGGGTTCCCGAACTTTGTTTGAGGGAAGCATAAGCACAAAAGTGTATAAATCCGTAACTGTACCCTCACGGTGATTCATTAATTAAAAATAAATAAATTTATTAAAAAAAAGAAATACATGAAAAGTGATGAGATTATCAGCAGACATTTTTTAATGTAAATACAAGCTCAGGGATGTAATTTTTTTCTTTCCGTTTCCTTTATATTGATAAACTTTGGAATGGTATATCAATTAGTCATTTAGGCCCAAATCTTTCACTCCATTTTCTCATTACTGAGAAATGAATTTATGAGATTAGAATTATAGAGGTGAATATTTCCAATATCTCACCAGAAACTCTCCCTCCCCACAGCACCCAATTTTCCTAAATATTGCAGGAATAAATTGTGATTTTAAAACATGTTTTGGATCACACCTGACAGGGCTCAAGGCTTACTCCTGGCTCTACACTTAGGGATCACTTCTGGTGAGGCTTGGGAGAACCACACAGGATGGTGGAGATCGAACCAGGGTCCACTTCATATAAGGCAAGCATCCTACCCACTGTACTATTACTCCAGCCCTAAATTTCTATTATTTCTAGAGAAGTAGAAGCAATCAGCCTTGGGGATTATGTCAGATGGGGGTTTGGTTGTCTAATTGTTGAATGCTTTCTAAAAATGTACTTATTCAGATCTTATTCATATAACTAAATATAAAAAAAATTAAGTACCACAAACAAAAGTGTAAATATATTGAATGTATTTGGAAATTGAGTAAACTTTTCTCACATACAGCCATGTATATCCTTTCTCTAGAACCTTTTTATTTTCTGAGAGATAGATTCATTCTACACAAGCTGCTCATTGCTACTGCCTGACCAAGTCTATGACATTCACCCAGAGTGACGAACACCTTCAGATTCATGCCAGCTGTGTTTCCCACAGCCTTTTAAGGTGATACTGCCCTGGCAGCACCCAACAATTCCCCAAACTGCAAACTATAGAAATCCAAATAGTCTTCCATTCCCTTTCAACCTCTAGAGCCCAGAGCTCCAACCCCAGGGCCATATTCCTCTCCTCCAAACACTTATCTTGGTCTTTGGAATTGAGATGAGTACCAGTTAGTGAGCCCTTTGCTTCTTTAGTTGCCTCTAGAGTTAGATATTCACTTCAGTCATTCCCTGCTCCAAGGACTTTCAAATGCTCCCTCTGTAAACCTCTTCTCCCTTGCAAATCATTCAAGAAGATAATTTGGAGCAAATAACTGATCTTCTCCTGCCCATATGTATGCAAATTGCCTACCTTCAGCCAAACCTGTTTACTTATACATTCATGTATAAGAAAAGATGAGTGTCTATTTGAAAGTATTAACCCATATTTCTATTGGCAGATATGTGACTTAACACGCAATCCACACGGGACTCAAATAGGCACTAAGAGCAGTGCTCAGTTCATAACTTTACAATTTATTGCTTTTAGAATTTTAGCTTCACTGAAGTCTAATAGATTTTTTTCCCTGTGGTCTTAGCTGATAATTCTCTCTCTCTTTCTCTCTCTCTCTATTTCTCTTAACTCCTGGTGATCGGCATGGAGCAAAATGAAAAGCCGGGGATCAAACCTGGGTAAACCGTGTGCAAGGTAAAAACCATACCAGTTGTACTACCACTCAGACCCGATAATTAACTCTCAATGGGACATGTTATTTTGATATTTTGAAGAATTTCCTTATGCCTTTAATGTTGTGTAAAATAACCTTGCTGAACTAATCAAAGTATGTCTGTTGACACAAATTTATGTAAGATTGATATCCAATAAAGAGGCAATGAAAATATACTAAACCAAAGGAAAGTATTTTGCTTTTCAGATAAATCATTAAATTAATCTCACGTGATTGTTAAGGTTGCTAAACTTGGAAAATCAAGCTCAAGAACATCTATTGTACAGAAAAGGGATCAAGGCAAAGGAATAAAAAGATAAAGACAAAATGGACTGGAGCTTGTTTTTCTGAAACACGCTGGCCATTTCAGGTGTCATGGGGAAAGGAGAGAGTGTGCAAGTCTACCTGCAGCTTTAATTTGCAGAAGCTCAGCTCCCAGTATAATCCATACACTCAGCAGTAAGAAATAGCATGCTTAATTACTTAAGAGACCCAGAGAATAACAGCAAGATCTTTATTAATGGAAGTGTTCCTGGCCTCTTGTGCTTCTTCCTTTGATAAGCTGATTATTGCTTTATTGGTGGTAGCCTTGCCAGGGCCGTGGACAGCTCTATCACAGCAGGAAGTGTCTTCCCTGCCTCTGTTCTTCTACTTAAACAAATTTAGAATAAAGTAGACCAGAACTATTAACTATTTCTACACCTCCACTTTAAGGATGAGAGAACGGATGCTCATGAAAGCTAAATGACTGGTTCAAGTCATGCTAAATTCCAAAAAGCAGTCTCTTGTGATAGGGAAAGGATCACTTAGAGTAAGTAGGTCTGAATCCACATTCTGCCTCTGAAGAGCTGCATGAAACTGGGGCGTCAGTTTCCTCTTCCTGTATAATGGGAGTAAGGATGCCCTATGCACAGTTGGAGATACAACATGTAAGATACTGTACTCACCTTGACAAAGAGTAAGAGTTCCATAAAAAACAACCAGTGAAAATACTGATACTTAACTCACATACCTGAAATGATGGTGTGAAATACCACACGAAGTGCTGTTGGCACCCCAAACTAAGTGATACTGAATTACAAAAAGAGCTTGGAACTCTATCTGACTTATCATATTTTATCACACAGGACTAGGAGTTTCAAAACTAGTTGTGCTGTCTATCCCCTTTTCTCTCCAGGCCACAGAAGCTTAAGTATTTGGCAACTGTGCAAGCATAATTGGGTAAAGTGAGCCTGGATTTACCTACCTTAGTATACTTGTTCAGTCTCAAAACCTGATTCTATTCACCTCTAGTTTGTGTAAGTTATCTGAGTTCTTTCCTCCCTATCACCATCTCTCTCTCCCTTAGTATTAATATTACCAATACCCAATTTCTCTTCATCTGCCACTACTCCCTCCATACTGTGTTGATGTTTACAGTGCACCTACTATGTGTCAAATGTCTCATGAGAAGGCAGCAGCCTTGGTTTCTGGCGTTGTGAAGCTACCATCTAAGGGGAAAGCAGGTAATAAATAAATACCGTAAAAGAGAAATGTTATTCCCTATAAGGATCTCCTTGGTCAAGTGAAAAGTAGCTCTGTCTAATAGAGAGCTTAAGAACTTTTCCAAACTGAAGGAAAGTGGCAGTATTGATCATTATCATGGTAATAGCTTAGGTGTTACCTACACAATGGGTAAATTATAGCAAAATCCAGTATTTCAAATTTTAGAGAGTAGAAAATATAAATTCTTAGTGCTTTCACTTTTACCTTCATTGGAAAACACATCAGAATGTGCTCTCTTCAATGTCTCTAACACAAAAAATAGAGATCTAAAGGTGTACTGCACTAAACATCATAAAAGTCATATACTATGTCCATAATTGACTTAGAAATCATGTAAAAGATTAAAATTCAGATTATTAATAGTTCTGTCTGGAATGAGTACATAGGAGTTGTTGATCATATGATTGCTGTGGATGCTGAATATGTCTGTTATACATGCTTTTTCACTTTTGACCGTGTTGCCTAATTTTTGTGTAAATTTCTCATCTAAGATTCTATATAGAGAGCATAGCTAATATTAATAAGAACTGTGTACAAATTTCTATCTCTAAAGAACTTTGTAAGCATTAATTAATGCATTCATTCCATTGCTAAAAGTAATGTGATTTGTATTCCTATTTTTAGAGACTCAGATCTGTTTATTTCTCCTCCAAGGGCACTATGGGAATCAGAGATAGGACTAGAGTATTGAAGTATGTAAAATCCTATCCTCAGCATTTTGGTGAAGGTTTCTGAGTATGTCCTTCATTACTCTCTTAATTATCATTCTGTTCTCTTGGATTTTTTTCCTTACCAATCTTTGGGTCAGCTCTTGGAAAACAGTATCTTGGGAAGAAATTAGCAGAAAATAAAAGAAAAGTGAAATAAAAAAAAAGAAGGTTTAGTTTGTAAATACTGCACACTATCTCTTGCAGGGGATGATTTAAGTCACATCACAGCAGTACTCAGAAGTTACTCCTGACTCTGTACTCAAGGGTCACTCCTGGCAGTGCTCAGGAAACCATATGCCACACCAGGGATTGAACCAAGGTAATCATATGAAGGCAAATCTTTCAACTTCTGTAATTATCATTCTAGCCCCAGAGCATACTATCTTATATGTTATTTAATATTTTTAAATTTTAATTTTAAAAGATAACAAGGTGGGAAAGACAACAAGGGGGCTGGAGAGAATACAGAAGGGAATGTGCTTGCCTTGCATAGGGCTGTAGCTATAATAACGTTTCAAAATTCCTGGCATCACATATGGTCCCCCCAAGCACTCCCGAGCAGAGGTCACTCCTTAGCATAGAGTCACAAATAGCCCCTAAGAATTGCTGGATGTGGTTCAACCTTCCCCCCAATTAATATTTAATTAAATGGAAAAAATTTTTTAAATAACTATATTGTGTTGAGTGACTTAGGCCAGGAACTGAGGATAATGACATTTTTCATGGTAGAGTAAAATCCTTGACATCAAGGAATTTATGGTATATTATAGGGGCAACATTGGAATGTGCCATGGGAGATATTATGATATTGTACTCAGGGGAGTAAAGAGAGTATGTAGAGGTGGTAGTGAGTCTGGTCTGAATCAGGGGTGTATTCTTGGAGGGGATGAAATAGGGCAAGATCTTTAGGTGAGTATGTGTCGCCAAGCAAATCAAGAAGAGGCATTTCAAATAAGCAGAGCTGGAGAAAAGAGGTCAGATGCAAGATGATGTATTGAGTATGCGGCCAGAGGTAGGTAGGAAACAACAAGATGTTTATCTTTGTTATAGCAGAATGATGAAGTCAAAGAATGTTCAGAGATAAACTAGAAACCTAGAGAAAAACCAACCCTGTCACTTAGAGGAAACCATCATTTTTCTCGGTTGACACTGTATTATCTATAGTGTCCACATTTTATAGAATGAAATGAATATATTTCTCATAAAATACGCTTCTCTCATTGGAGCCTCAAATGACAGCAGCAGCTGCAGTTTCTCAGAATGCCAAATGAGGTATGGATTTTTTTCTGTCAATTCATTCATTCCACAAATATTGATCTCAAGTACAGCACTAAGTGATGGGGAGCAAATGCTAACAAGACTGTACTGCCCAGACCTGTGACTGAGATCCCCACGCTTGCTTGGAACAGGACTGAGCCGCCTTCCCCAGCTCCCCAGTTTTCCAGTAGCTTGGCAGTCACCCACAAACTGCCTTTGGAGTCATATAATCTCATCAATGGCCAAGATCCAGAAACTATGAAATAAAGCTCCTGGAAGAGAGCCACATAGAATGTCCTGGAGTGCACAGCCGCATTTACGGCCACATGACTTCCTATACTCTTGCCCACTGGTGTACCAAAAGAAGCACACATTTGTTTGGGCTTAACATATTGCGTTTAATCTCTTATACAAAGGCTTAAATGGGTCCAGGATGAAATACAACAATCTTCACATACTTTCCTCTTAATGGTGGTGGGAAGGTGTCCGGTGGTGGGAATGGTGTTTGAATGTTATTTATAATGAACTATTGTGAACAACTTTATAAAAAAAAAGACTACACCATCCTTTACACTGTCCTTGAGGAGCTATGGACCAGTGCGAGGAGGAAGAAACACTGCTGATCCCTAAACTCTGAGACACAAACTAGCAGAAATTGCTCAAGGTGTTCTAGGGGTGCAGCAGAGGGATGTGTTGACCACCCCAGGATGTTCTAACAAGAAAACACAGACTGGCCAGCTAAGAACAGTAACCTATTTCTCACACACTGGATGCCCAAATCATGGTGCCAGCAGGGCTGGTTTCCACTGAGTTCTCTCTGGCTTAGAGATGTCTGCCATCTCCCTCTGTGCCCACCTGGTCTTTTCTTCCATGACTACCCACCTTTGCTGTCCTTTTATCTTCAAGTATGAACACCAGACGTAATGGATTAGGGAACCACCTCCTAACCTTATTTTAATTTTTTGTTTATTAGTTATAGGTCTTGTTGTAGGTGCCACACCTGCTTGGGAACTCTAGGGTAAATGGGGATCAAGCCCATTTACCCTAGAGTTTTGCACAAATCAGGCATGTACTCTCCCACTTGAGCCATATCCCAGATCCTTATTTTAATTTAATTATCACCCCTTAAAGGCCTTGTCTCCAAAGATAGTCATAATTCAGAGGGACCAGGGTAGAGCTAGGGCTTCAATAATACATTTTGGGAAGACACAATTTAATCTACAATAAGTCATTTAGGTGGGTGAGGAAATAGTACAGTGGGCAGGGCACTAGCCTTGCAGCGGGCTGAGCTGGGTTCGATACCCAGCACCCCACAGGATCCCCTAAACCTCATTAGGAATGATCAATCCCTGATTGCAGAACTGGGAGTAAGCCCTGATCTGGGTGTGGCCCCAAAACTAAAAATCAAAAGCTAAAACCAAAAAACAAACAAAATTTTAAAATGATGGTTTTGTTTTCTGAAATTTTGCATCAAAAAAACTTAGGGCTGGATAGGGAATAGAAAGGTTTCTAAGAACAGATGTTTCCACGATTTGGGAAAGCCATGTGGGTATTAGACCAGAAGAGACAGAAAATAAGATGTAAAGGTCCTAGATGGTGGCTAAATGGTGGGTCTGGTTCTGGGCTTCAGGGTATCTATGTGCAACTGACATAACTCTACTGTCTCTGGAAAGACACAGCCCAGTGGGCACATACCTGCATTGACAGGTGGAGACTGGGCTGGATGTCAACCCAACTTATCTCCAACCTTATGCGCCCTTATGCGCTGTACAACATATACAGCCTGTGTTGCAGCCCTAAAAAAGAGGGACTAGGTTATGGGACTCAGAGCAAAGGAAAGCACAAAGTATTCCAGATCAAAAGGTTGAGATTAGGAGCATGTGAAGAGAAGCTAAAGGTAATGGCAAAAAGAAATTCAGAGTGTAGGATTTTAAGAGGGTCTTCTAAGCACGAGTTCTGAGTCTAAAACTCTCATCCCAAGCTCAAAGTATCTCCATCTACTTTTTACTCAAACCAATGCTGCCTCAACTGGCTTCCCCCAGGTGGAATCGACAGGATGAGCCTTGTGTCTATAAGTTTCTTCCCTCTGCACCCTGAATTCTCTGCTGCAGGATTGAGTGACTGCAATGACCCACATGGTCAGCAAGCATTTTCTTTTTTTTAAATTTAACTTAATTTTTATGAAGTTGTTCACAATAATTTATTACATTTAATATTCCAACACTAATCCCCCCACGATTACACCATCCCACCACCATATTTTGAATGTCTCCACCCTGACCCCCAAACCATGCTCCCAAGCAGGACCTAAATTATTTTGTATTGCTGGTTAGGAATAATCTGCTAAAAATGATCAAAAAAAGTTTCCTTAGGGGGTATGATGCCACCAGCAGGTCAACCTGCACCTGTGGGGCAGGTGCATCAGCAGCCTGATGGTGCCTTCGGACTTCCAGATACTCCAAAGTTGCCACTGTACCTTTGGCCAGACCCCAACAACTTGGGGCCAAGTTTACCTAGAAATTAAACAGCCAAAAGTTAGGTGTGTGGGAAACACACCCACAAACCACTTCCAGCTCAGCTATATAAGCTCTTATTGGCCTTATTTCAGAGACCCATAAATCTCAAAAGAGATCAAAAGACGCAGTTAAGGCCTATAGTGCAGAGGTAGATAGGAACCTGTGACTAAGAGCTCCAGGCCCACTTGGATCAGGACTGGGCCTCCCCCCCCGCCCCAGTCCCCAGTTTTCCAGTAGGTTGGTAGTCACAGCCACAAACTGCCCCTGGTGCTGTGTAATCTCATCAATGGCCAAGACCCAGAGACTATAAACTAAAACCCCCAAAAGAGAGCACTGCAGAATCTCCTGACACTGCACCGGGCTGTCTTCACTAGGGCGCCCCAGAGAGGGATGAGTGAGAGCCCTCCAAACCCTAAGGGAACCAGCTCCAGCAGCCAAAAACCTCCATAACCCAACCACCGCCACACTCAAGGCCACTCCCCAGGCACTTGGGCAGAACCTCACACATGAGTGAAGTCCTACGGAACCCAGGTAATGCGGAACTTTGTGACTTTGGATTCTGGGTTCAATGGGACCAGAAGCAGAGATCCTCAGCCCGCTTTCCCCAGTCTCTGGAGACCCAGTGGTCATGCCTATAAGCCACCTCCTGCTGGCACCAGATAATCTCGTCATCGGCCACCGTCCAGACTACACAGCTGCCTCTCCTGAAAGAGAGCATAACATGAGGCCCCCATAACCATGTCACTGGACTTCACACCAGGCTGTTTCACATGGGGTGCCCCAGAAGGGGGCAGGTAAGAGCCCTCCCTGCCCAAAGGGACCCAGCTCCAGCAGCCAAAAACCTCCACAACGCAACTGCCACCACGCTCAGGGCTGCTCCCCATGTGCTCGGGCGAGCCTCACGTATGAGTAAACATACTCCTGGACACATCATAAAACACTCCCTACCCATTCCCCATATTTATCACACCACACTTGATGGGATTCAGATAGTAGGAAACAAATCATAGAGGGAAATATATATATGCATCACTGTATCACTGTAATTGTCATCCCGTTGTTCATTGATTTTCTGGAGTGGGCACCAGTAATGTTTCCATTTTGAGACTTGTTGTAACTGTTTTTGGCATATTGAATACACTACAGGTAGCTTTCCAGGCTACATATTTTCAGATATATACGCCGAAGCTCACATCACCCAAACTTTAACAACATGTTAATTATATCATATAGAATGTCTTAATGGCTCCTGCCAAAATAGAATAATCTTCACACTGTTTCCTGTATGAACACTTTTTTGTAAGCAGGTTCAGCAGTTCTTCATAACACACAATACAAAATATATTCTTTCGGTTGTGTTTTGGGACAGGGATTGGGGTTTACGATGGAAACATCCCAAATTTGGTGGTGGGAAGGTGTAATGGTGGTGGGATTGGTGTTTCAATATAGAATGTAATCAAACATTGTGAACTAACTTATAAAATTAAAAAAAAATAATGTGGAATTCATGCCCAATTCAATCAGCTTAATCAATGGCTGAATAAATAGCAGTGCTCCTAAATTATTTTTTTTTAAAGTTCCCATAGAGGAAAGTGTGTGAAGATTGTTCTATTTCACTCTGGAGTCATTAAGCCCTTGTATAAAATATTATTAATATATTGTTAAAGGTTGAGCCTTGTGTGCTTATATATGTGTGTGTATACACACACATACATATATATATATGTATATATATATATTCTCCCCGAGATTGGTTGCCTTCTACTTTACACCCCATCAAATATGGTGTACTACTCTTGATACGGTAGAGGACTTTGAGGTCTACAAGACTAGGATGATGGAACTATGGCTGGGACTATGACCAAAACCATGACTACGATTGTGCTGTAAGGGAGAGATGGGACTATGTTGTGGAGGAGAGAGAAATAAACTGACAACCGATCAGCCCAGTCTCTGTTTCTTTGTTTCCTGGTCCTTCGTTGGTCTGTTGCCATTGACTGGCCTGGAGAGATGGCTTTCGGCCACCAAATGCTCAAGTCCCCTACGTGCCCCCACGCTTTTCTTTGAAAACTCAGTCTTAATGTTACCTGCCTTGATCTTTTCTACCCCATCGCTCACGCCCCATTCTCCTCCCCACCTTTGTAACATCAGTTCTGTTGTCAGAGCCTCTGGTTTTGTTTTAACTGAAGACCAACCATTCCATTGCTTTCTCTGTTTACCACGTATGTGTGAGATTATCCTGCACTTATGCTCTTCCTGCTGGCTTATTTCATTTGGGGTACACCTTCTATTTCCACTGAATGTAGTAAAGTCAAGATTTCATCTTTACTCATAACTGATAAGTGTTCCATTGTGCATTATTACCTCAATATCTTAAACAACTCATCCATTGTTGGGCATTTGATACTTTCCAGGTACTTGCTATTGTAAACAGCTCTGCAGTAAGCATAGGTGTAAATATATCTTTTCAAATTAATGTTTTTGTATTCTGGGTCTGGTTGCCAAGGAGTAGAATTTCTGGGCCATTTGGTAGTTCTGGACTGGAGCCATAGCACAGTGGGTAGGGCATTTGCCTTGCAGGTGGCCAACCTGGGTTCGATTCCTCCGTCCCTCTTAGAGAGCCCGGCAAGCTACCGAGAGTATACCGCCCGCACAGCAGAGCCTGGCAAGCTACCCATGGCGTATTCGATAGGCCAATAACAGTAACAACAAGTCTCACAATGAAGATGTTACTGGTGCTTGCTTGAGCAAATTGATGAACAACGAGATGACAGTGACAGTGACAGTGCTACTCTTGGTACATCAGTGGGATAGCGTATGAGATCTTGCGTGGCCACACAGTTAGCAGGCATTTTCTACCTGAGAGTCAGTCCCTCCTGGGACACAGAGGACTAACTCTTATCTTCCAAATGAAGGGATGATGAGGCCTTGTGAAATGAACTCCACTATTTTATCTATGATATTTGCACTCTGTATAGTTATGGTCCCCTTCTCTGTTTCTCTCTTTCCGGTTTATTCCACTCCTGTCCCATAAAATCACTTCCTGTAACAAAGCCTAAAAGTCCTTATCTCTGGGCCTGCTTTCTGGAGTTCATCTTGGGCTAAGTCTATTTTGGGGACATTTTTGAGGGAGGAAGCCAGTAATAAAATATCCTGGGATGATAGGCATAAACTGTACCTGACAAATGGGGACATATGGTTAGCAATTTTCTTTTCTCATCTTGAAATATTAAGAACAATCCCAACTCAGTTCTTGGAAATTTATACTATGCTTTCTGCTCCCATAGCTCTTTACAGGAGTGATATAAGTGGATTTACATAATCAAACTTTTTTGTTTTTGTTTATGGGGCCACAGCTGGCAATGCTCAGGGGTTATTCCTGGCTCTGCAGTAAAAAATCACTCCTGCTAGTGTTGAGGGGACCAACTGGGCTGCCCAAGATCAAACCAGGTGAACCACATGTAAAGCAAGTGTCTTATCTTCTGTGCTATCTTGTCCCTCAGTACGTTTTTGAATTTGATGTCTTATTCTAGCACATATGATTTATATATTTTGTTGTATCAGGAATGTGGGTTTTTTTGTGTTTATGGGCCAAACCCAGCAATGCTCAGGGGTCATTCCTGGCTCTGTACTTAGGAATCACTCCTGGAGGTGCTGAGGATACTATATGGGATGCCAGAGATCAAACATGGGGTTGGCGGTGTGCAAGGTAAGTGCCCTATCTCCTGTACAATCTCTCAGACCCCAGGAGTGTGTTTCTTTTCATTGCTTTGTTTTTATCTTTTTATTGCTAAGAATTCTGTTTTATAATACCCCATAGTTAATCTATCAATTCATCAAATAAGGGCATTTGTGCTGTTTTAGGTCAGCACAAACATTTCTGTAGACAAGCTTTCATTTTACAGGAGTGGGAGTAGAGGGGCAAGGTCTAGGAATGGAATCACTAGGTCAGATGATAAATGCTTATCACTTGTATCACTTATCCCGTTGATCTTCCATTTGCTCAAGCGGGCACCAGTAACATCTCCATTCATCCCTGTTACATGCTAGTGTAGCCCAATGTTATCTGCTCACTCCAGGAACACGAAGAGCCTCAAACCATTCATTCAGGGTTTTGACGAAGAAGTCTGACCATCTCATAGGTGGACGACCATGAGGTCTTTTGACATCCCATGGAATCCAGTCGGTAACAGCTCTAGTCCAGCGTTTGTCTCTGAATCACATTAAGTGTCCAGCCCATCTGGTTTTCGATGCCTTGACAAATGAGACAGCGTCCCTGATTTTTGATCATCAATGGAGGTTGGAACTCCCAGATTCCTTCTTTTGCTTGAGTGAAATGTGATACTCCAAACATAGCTTTTTCGATTCCTCTTTGGAATACCTGAATAGTATTCTTGTCCTGTTTTCATAGGGCCCAGGTCTCTGAGGCATATGTTAGTGCAGGGAGAACGGTGGAGTCGAAAAGAGGGATGTAAGCGAAATGCAAACATGAAAGTTCATAAGTTTGTAACTGTACTTCACGGTGACTCACTAATAAAAATTTTAAAAAAAGAAAAAAAAGAAAATATGTGCCCGGAACCAGAGGTTCTTTGTCCTCTTAACAACTTCGATGCTCTTGAATGCATTCCACGCTGCTCTCTTCCTCCTGTGCAGTTCTGGCGCAAAGCCATTCCTTGTGTTGAGTTCTCGACCCAGGCACACATAACTGCTGCATTCAGAGATGTTCGTTCCGTTGAGAGCAAATGGAATATCAGAAACTAGTTTGTTTTTCATGAACATTGTTTTGCTGAGATTCAGCTGCAGTTCGACCTTTCCACACTCATGGTCGAAGTCGGCAATCATTTGTGCAGCTTGGGTAATGTTTGGTGTTATTAGAATGATGTCATCAGTGAAGCAGAGGTGGTGTAGTTGTCTATCTTCACTCACATTCCTTCCCATTCCAGTTATCACATGATGTTCTCGAGGGTGGCACTGAAGAGTTTCAGTGAAATGGTATCGCCTTGCCGAACCCCTCTCTTTACATTGATGATCACTTCCTTGTAGAATGGTGAGATCCTGGTGATGAATCCGTAATACAGCTCATGGAGGATCTTGATGTACTTGCCATGTCTCGTGTGGCCAACTTGAACCTTGGCCAGAGAGAGGGAATGAGAATTGAAATGGGACTGCATGCAATATACGGCATACAGCAAGTTTATTATAATCCAAGCTGGTTTATATAGTCTTATTTTAGCAATGATCAGCAGGTTACATAAGCTATACAAACAATATTAATCAAGCTGTGCAAGCAACTTTATTTTTGCCAACATTATTTGTTTTTCGGTACCTTCTTTTTATTTTCGTTCTTATCTCAGCCCTGAGAAATAAGGAAGGGAGATGTGGCCTTCAGCATGGCCAAGGCGGATATGAGCCAATCCTCCCTTCAGCCTCCTCTCAAGTCCAGCTGCTAGGACATGGTGGCCCTTCAGCTCTTCTCTCGAGGCAGGTCGCCAGAGTATGGTGGCCCTTCGACCCCCTTTCCAGGCTGACCGCCAGAGTATGGTGGCCCTTCGGTCACCTGTCAAGGTCTGCTGTCAGGAGATGGCTTGCTCTCATGCCAAATTTATCCATACCCATCACTGTTTACAGGAACAGAGGCAGGGAGAGCCTAGGTCCCTTCAGCACCCAGTCCCTGTTTACAGGGACAGATGCAGGGGTTTCCTAGGCTTGTCCCCAAATTTCCCCCTTTCTTTTCTCAAAGCTGCCCAGGCTGTCCAGTCCTAATTTGCAACATATGTACGTGGAACCATAATCTTTGAATGCTTAAAACAACATCTTTAAGCAAGCAAAGTACAATGGTAAAAGTTATATTTAAACCTGCAATGCCAAGACCCAGACCCACTAACGAGTGCATCATCCAGGTTGGATCCAAAACCTTATCAAGAACCTGTAAGAAATCTCCTTCAGCTAGAGGAGGGGAATTTTGGAGATCCAATATCTCCTGATGCAACTGTATCAAGTCCAGACTAGCATTGACATGATGCCAAATTCCCAATACATGATTTTTAATTTTCCCCCAAGGGTATTTGGTATCATTATATTTCTTATGGGTCACATATATCCACTGATATTGCTTGTGACAGCGGAGGCTACCTTCAATGCAAGTACCTCATCCCCAATAACTTCCACAATGTCCCATAATGCATTCAGTCGCTCTTCCATCTTTCTGTCTATGTCTTCTTGAATATTGAGAGCCTTGCTAACATTCTTACCCATCATGTTTACTGTATGAGTGGTCTGGATTTCTTTGGCTAAAGCAACTCCAGCAGTAGTTGTTGAAGCAATCATAGCTATGAGAACAAGAATCCCAGCAATCATAATTCCAACAAATCTTTTTTTCCTGGCCAATGCATTAGTAGTTTTTCTCCAGATATCTATCCCGCTCTCATCTACCCATTCTCCTGAAATATTGGTGGGAATAAGTAAAAATGCAGGTTGGTGCACAATCAAGAACTGCTTATCATCCCCTATTCCCATCACACATCTTGACAATGTACAATTCTTACATGTAATATTTCAACCAGATTTTGTCTTACTCATGCTCACATTTCCTATCAGGAGACCCCATGGGAATGGTACACATGCCTTTAACCCATTTGCTTACATAATATCAGGACCAAACATAACGTCAATCTATCCCATCAATAGACACTTGTACATTGACATCTCCCTCCCCGTCTAACTTAAAGTCCTCTTGATTATCAGGCCGAGAATAATTGTCCTTAGTCATGGCCAATGCCAATGTCCAAATACTTTGTTGCAGTCCTTCACCAAGCACCCCCCCAAGGGGAATCAGTCATCCAAAACTGGCCAACACCAAGTACAGTCTTGCCTCCCCTAGCATGCCAAGAGACCCAGGTGATGTTTCCAGCAGTGTAGATAGTAGCCTTTTCAGTGTGACACTGGGGCCATACACGTTGTCAAGAGTCCTTTGTAGGGGATTCACACACTGGGAGTGGGGGGTGCAGGAACATCTTGCTGCATGGGAGAGTTCGGGAATGCCAGTCCAGTCACCAGGATCTGCGTGATGTTATGGCAAAGGCGGCATGCATTACCCAAGCAGCTTTCTTGCCATGGTACACCAAAGTCTTCAATGGGAGGCATCCATATGCTGCTTGTTTGGTCCTGATATTATGTAAGCGAATGGGTATTAAATGACTTATCCCAGAAAAATTAAGAGATGCCCTTTCCCAGCTCAAATGAGAAGCTGAGTATCCTCCCACCAGCAGTGTGCAATTTGTATAAATTGGAACCTTAGGCCCTCCCCAAGAAGCCACTTGTAAAATGGGAGGGTCCAGTACATAGGTCCAATACTGTTCCCCATCAGCAGTATTCACACCTATGTCCAGGAAGGCCAAGAATAGCAAAACAGGATTGGTTCTAATCTTTTGGAGCAGTTGTAATGCTCCCTGTACTATAGCCGTGACGGTTGTCTCCAGCTTAAGCAAACCTCCGGGAATATTATCCCTGAAGTGGAGAGTCATCTGACTCATCCTTTTGGCTGTTTTCCTCAAGGGTCTCTTTCTTCTTTATCTCAACCATCCGGACGAATCTCTCCGGTATCCATCTCGGCTCATGTTGGTCTCTGGAAAATCTACAAACATGTCCTCTGCCCCAAGTTAATAACAGGTCTGGACCATTTCATTTGTTGGTAACGGGGTCCTTCCAAAGGACCTCAGGTGTAGGTTGTTGACCAAAGGAACTTTTCCAAAATTTATCCAATGCTGAAAGTCCATCCTGGTCCAAATTAAAAATGTTCAAAATTAAAAGAGCATGATTTAGCAAATTACGTGGTGTAGGCTTGTAATTCACCACCATCTCCCCCTTTTATCTTTTTAATTTTTGTAACATAATTTTGAAAGAGCGATTAGCATGCTCAACAATTGCTTGTCCTTGAGGATTGTAAGGAATACCAGTAACATGTTTCACACCAAAAGTGTCACAAATTTTTGCAAATGTTTTGTTAAGATTTCCAGGGCCATTATATGTTTTAAATTGGTGTGGTATTCCATAAAAGGCAAATTGAGCTAAGCAATGGCATGCAACATCTTTAAATGCTTCTCTTGTTTGTAAAGTAGCAAAAATATCCTGGAGAGGCAAAAAGATATAGTAGAAATGATATCTCCATTTGTATGTTCATTGCAGCTCTGTTTACAATAGCCAAAATCTGGAAAAACCAGAGTGCCCAAAAACAGATGACTGATTAAAGAAACTTTGGTACATCTACACAATGAAATACTATGCAGCTGTTAGAAAAGATGAAGTCATGAAATTTGCATATAAATGCATCAACCTGGAAAGTATCATGTAAGTGAAATGAGTCAGAAAGAGAAAGACAGACATAGGCTTTTGGAACCTGCTGCGGAGCCAGCAGGATGGAAGAGCCCAAGGAAGCGCCCTTGGACTCTAAACTGCCCACTGAACTAATTCCGGCACGGGACCAGAGACCTCACGGCGCTGAAACAGTGGGAGCCGGGCATCCCCCAATTCCTCTAACCTCTCTCTCTCTCTCAACTCCTTCTGAACAGAGCGCAGGACCCGCGGTTTTCCTGAGCGCAAAATGGAAATGCTGAGCGGGCTGAATGAGGATGCGCGCGCCTGCGGGAGGCCCCAGGGGGCGGGGGCAGTGACCCCCGCCCACCGCGATAGATACTTAAACCCACCTCCCCCACGTGTGCCTCCTTTTGGAACCTGCTGCGGAGCCAGCACGATGGAAGAGCCCAAGGAAGCGCCCTTGGACTCTAAACTGCCCACTGAACTAATTCCGGCACGGGACCAGAGACCTCACGGCGCTGAAACAGTGGGAGCCGGGCATCCCCCAATTCCTCTAACCTCTCTCTCTCTCTCAACTCCTTCTGAACAGAGCGCAGGACCCGCGGTTTTCCTGAGCGCAAAATGGAAATGCTGAGCGGGCTGAATGAGGATGCGCGCGCCTGCGGGAGGCCCCAGGGGGCGGGGGCAGTGACCCCCGCCCACCGCGATAGATACTTAAACCCACCTCCCCCACGTGTGCCTCCTTTTGGAACCTGCTGCGGAGCCAGCAGGATGGAAGAGCCCAAGGAAGCGCCCTTGGACTCTAAACTGCCCACTGAACTAATTCCGGCACGGGACCAGAGACCTCACGGCGCTGAAACAGTGGGAGCCGGGCATCCCCCAATTCCTCTAACCTCTCTCTCTCTCAACTCCGAGTCTCTCTCTAGATTTCTCCATCTTATGAGCACCATATAAGGGTAAAAGTTTGTAGTGATGTTATTTCTGGTTGTACTTTCCCTGGACTTTATACACAAACCCAAAACCGCGCGGCCGCTGGCGCGGCCGCGCGACCTAATGTCATCTTAGCATTAGCAATATGTAATGGTTCCTCTTTAACAGGTCGGACTTTTGTGGGAGATCCTATCAAGAATAGTCTGTTGCTGAAATATTGAAGGCAATCAAAGTGATAGCCATCTCTCTAGACTGAACTAAGCTATATCCCCACGCCGGCTGAGAAGAAATACCCTTCTTTCTCGGGAAGAAGCGCGGCGTGGTGTCAAACATAGTGTGATGTCCATTAGGCGAATAGACCTGGTGGCGTGGGAATGGGATATAAGGGGGAAATTATGTACATGGAACAGTGGGACGCTGGTGGAATCTCGAGCCGGAGCCGATACCAGCGCAGGACCTCTGTTCCCAGAAACTGCCTGCAGACACTCTGCTGGTCTATCAACTAAGCCAGAGCCCCACGCCTGCTGATGATGGGAAATAACCACCCTTTTTGGTTTTTTTTCCCTTGTCAGGCAGCGTGGCGATTACAAAACAGGCGTGAACTCGGTGGCGCGGGGCAAGGGGGAAAAAGAAAAGTTAGGTAACAAACAGCGGGACTTAATATCTCTATATTCTTAGCAGTGGAGAACTAATGCCTCCTTGGCAATAGGACTGCTTTTCTTTTTTGGGGGAAACCCCAACAACGGTAGTGAGTTATGTGTTGAAACATGGAATGTAATCGTGATAAGGCGTAAATGAAGCGAAGCATCATTTACAAGGTTGGGGACTGGGGAGGTGGGAGGGGGCGGCGGGTATACTGGGGGGGTTGGTGATGGAAGATGGGCACTGGTGAAGGGAAGGGTGTTTGAGAATTGTATAACCGACATAATCCTGAGAACTATGTAACCCTCCACATGGTGATTCAATAAAAAAAATAAAAAAAAAAATAAAAAAAAAAAAAAAAAAAAGAAAGACAGACATAGAAAGATTGCACTCATCTGTGGAATATAAAATAACAGAGTGGGAGACTAACACCCAAGAGTTGTAGAGATAAGGATCAGGAGGTCTGCCCCACAGCTTGGAAACTGGCCTCACATTCTGGGGGAAAAGGCAGCTCAGATAGAGAAGGGAACACCAAGTAGACGATGTTGGGAGGACTCATTCCCAAAAGTAGACTATAGACTGAACATGAAGACCACTCACCTCTATGGCAAACTACAACACCCAAAAGGAGAGAGAACAAAAAGGAATGCCCTGCTGCAGAGGCAGGGTGGGTTGGTGGGGGATGGGGTGGGGGTGGGAGAGAGATACTGGGATCACTGGTGAAGGTAAATGGGCACTGGTGGAGGGATCACTGTATGAGTGAAATGCAAACACAAAAGTTCATAAGTTTGTAACTGTACATCACAGTGATTCTCTAATAAAAAGTTTTTAAACATAGCAAAAATAAGTCCTGAATAAATATCAACAGACACATGAATATATTTAAGATTGCCAAAAGAGCTCTCATGCATAATGTCCATTTGCCATAGTTCATTTGGCAAAAGTCCTCTAGGATTAATTCCAACATAAGGAATGGGAAGGTGAAGTGCACAAGCTGGGCATGTTTTAACAATTTGTCTAGCAGCCTCATGGGTGATACCAAACTGTTGTTGAAGAGCTCTAGAATTCTAACGATGAATAGCATGAGAGGAAGCAGGAGTTAGAATCGGGTGAAGCTGGATAGATTGATCTGTTTGCTCATTTCCCAATGTTAAAGGGCCAGGTAATTTGGAATGTGATCGCAAGTGGCCAATAAAAATAGGCTATGGTCTAGCTTGGAAGTATAACTGTAGCCTTAAAAATAATCTCCCTATAGGAGAAGGAGAATCATGATTTTGAATGGCAGTCTCCAAAGGACTTACGGCTTTGGATACATACTATCAGTATATATGTTAAGTTTTTTATTATATGTCTTAATAACTGCTAAAACAGCATGAAATTCAGCAACTTGTGCAGCCCTTTCTTTTGTTGGGAAGAGATGAGTGTCACCATCAATGGTGTATGCAGCAGAGCCATTAGAGGAGCCATCAGTAAAAACAGTTAAAGCTTGAGGCAAAGGATCATTAACAAATACCTTTGGAAAAATATAAGAGGTTCGTAAGGAAAATTGAAGCAATTTATCAGCAGGATAGTGATTATCAATAGCTCCATCAAAAGACAAAAATGCTAGTGTCCATGTCTCCGATGTTTGAAACAGCCAATAAACTTCCTGTTTTGCATAAGGAACGATAGTTGTATCAGCATCTTTACCAAAAAGCAATTGACTTCTACTCTTGCCCTTTTGAATTAAGAGTACACAAGCCTCAGAGTATGAGAGAAGAGACTTACTTGGAGTGGCAGGTAGATGGAGACATTCAAGAGGCCCGCCTTGCCAAAAAAGAGCAGTAGGCATATATTGAGTATTAAGTATGCACAACAAAAATGGCTGGGAATAGTCAAGAAATTTTGACTGCACCATAGAAATAGCAACTTCTACTTTTTGGAGTGCTTGCATAGCAGCAGCAGTTAATTGGTGTGGGGAAGTGGGATCAGCTTCCCCTTTCAAAATGTTGAAGAGAGGTTTAAGATCTCCTATAGTCAATTTTAGAGATGGTCTAATCCAATTAATATCTCCAAGGAGCTTCTGAAAATCATTGTCTCCAATGAATCTGTTCTAATTTGTAGTTTTTGTGGGATGATAACATCTTGCAATAAACAATATCCTAAATATTCAAAAGGTGCTCGCCACTAAATCTTTTTGGGAGCAATGTGTAGTCCATGCTTTGTTAGCTGTTGCTTTAATAACTGATAAGCCTCAACAAGCATGCATTCTTGAGGAGCAGCTATAAGTATATCATCCATGTAATGTATAATAATTATTTCAGGCAAAGCATCCCACACGGGTTTAATAGCAGCAGCAACATACTTTAGGCACAGAGTAGGACTATTTTTTATGCCTTGAGGCAGGCCCACCCACTGATATTGGTCATAGGGTTGGCTCAAATTAGAACTAGGAACACTAAAAGCAAATTGCTTACTATCAGCTTCCACCAAGGGGATAGTATAAAAGCAATCTTTTAAATCAATAATTAGAATATGAGAATTTTTTGGAATAGCAGTAGTAGGGCTAGGGAAGCCAGGTTGCAGGGTACCCATAGTTTTCATAGTTTCATTTATAGCTCTTAAATCCTGTAATAACCGCCACTTTCCTGACTTCTTTTTTATGACAAAGATAAGAGAATTCCAAGGGGAAGTAGAGGATATAATATGACCAGCTCGTAGCTGTTCTTGAACTAACATGCAAGCGACAGCAAGTTTTTCTGTAGTTAGAGGCCACTGTTCCACCCATGTGTCAGAGAGCCAGGTGATAGGATCCACTCACTTAACAGTGACCCTAATTAAAAAGGCATCACTGGGGAAGTGGAAGGGATAACCAACATTGCTCCCATGGAGCAAGAACATCATGGTCCCAGAGATTAACAGGAAGATTAGGTAATATAAATGGGCGGAAGGTTCCAGAGCGATTGTCTGCATCCCTCCAGGTCAGCCAAGCTGAAGATTGTAAAGAGGAAGTGGCTTGACCTATTCCTGATAGCTGAACATTGGCGGCATCACAAGGCCAATTCTGTGGCCAAAAATTTAGAGAAATAACCGAAACATCTGCTCCGGTATCCATGAGACCTCAAAATTTTTTGCCATTTATCCACAGGTCCATGGTTGGTCTAGAAGACTGTATACGGGCAGTCCAATAAATGTAAGAAGATCCCAAACTCCCAGTACCTCTGTCTTTTTGCTTGTAGGGCCAGATCTTAGTGGCATAGGGCATCAAGAGAAGTTGAGCCACACATTCTCCCTTAGCAATATCAATTATTGTCTTTAAGGCCTGGGCCATAATTTTTATTTCCCCCTTGAATTCTCATCAATAACCTCAGGAAATATTTGTAGTCCCTTCATAATTACGCTACTTCTGCCAATTATAAGTCCCATAGTTCCTTCTGGTAATGGGCCACGTATCCCAGTAGGTATAGACTGAGGCCCCATTTCAGGAGTTAATACAAGATATACAGAGCTGGGAAGATCTAATACTGCACTCCCTGTGGTGGCTCTGACAGAGATGGACTGCAGTTGTCCTCCATGTTTGGGGCTACATAACATCCCACATTCTTTGGCAGGGCTAGGGCTGGGTCCTTCCAAAAGTTTCCCTGATCTTGTCCTTCTGGTCTGCTCTTACATGTACTAGCCCAGTGTTTTCCTTTATTACACCGTGGGCACATGGTGGGTGGCGGGTGGGATGGGGGACGCCGGGGGAAACTGGGGAAGTGGGGGAGCCGAGGGGTAACCAGAGAAGCGTGGAGAACTGAGGGTAACCAGGGGCAGATAGGGAACTGGGGGTCAGGGAAGCTTGCTTGGGCCAAGGGTCGCCTTGGACTTCTGGAGTTTGACAGGAATGGCGCAGGGTGAGGGGCTGGTGGGACAGTGCCGGCTGGCACTCAGGAGTCGGCAGGAGGCCGGGCCCGGGGTGCCCAGAACGCAGGCAACATCAGCGTCCGGGCACCGCAGGAAGAAGGGGGAGCCAGACATTCATCCCGGTCAATTTTGGTTTCCGAAGTGGCAACGGGTGGACAGGGGAGCAGGAGGGGGCTGGCCCAGGCCTGGGCACAGAGACTAGCCCGCAGCGAGGGCAGGGCAGCGTGGCTGCCCCTGCCTGCCCCTGGCCTCTGGATCTCCACACCCGGAGCTGCGGGGGCAGGATGGGGAGGGGAGGCAGGCAACTGCCCAGAGAAGGAGAGATACCGTCTCGGGGGAACCGAGACAGGAGGGCTGCCGTGGAGGGCGGCCCAAGTGACCACAGGGATCCACCACGTGCAGGCACAGGCCCGTGAGAGCAGGGAGGATGCAGGATCAGGCACTGGGCGTCGTGGGGGGCGGGGGGAGGGGCAGAGGGACCGGGGCTTGGCTCTGCGCTGAGAGATCTGCCCTCCTCACCTCCAGGTTTGGGCTCATGCAAATGCTCTCCTCCCTCCTCCCGCTGCTCTGCCCCTTCTTGATTGTCATCAGGCATAGGTTCAGTTTGTACGGACTTAGAAATGGCAGCGGGGAACGTTACAGAAGCATACGTCCTCTCAGAAAGAGAAGAGTATACGGGATTAAGCAAGATTTCCCGTGACTTTAGCTCTGGGACAGAAGAAGAAACACTAATATTATCCATTATAAATCGCCGAAGTGCATAAGTATCTACAGGTGTCTTAGCTGGATCACAATTACTATAATAATCCTGAAGGTCCTGCCCTACCTGTCTCCATGTTGTTTCATTCAAAATACCCTCCTTAGGAAACCAAGGACAAACTTTTCTTACATGCTCAAGAAATGCTTCTATTTGTTTCTCCTGCATTTTCAAGCCTTTTGCTCTAAACGTCATCTGCAAAGTTTGCGCAAAGAGCTGCTGGTGGTTAGAAGCTTGTCCCATTTTATGCCCTACAAATTTACACAATACCCCAGAACTCCTGAAATTCTTTTGAATTTCTTTTAATTTACTTACGATGCATCTTTTCTTGCTGGGGACTCTTCATTGACTCTCTCATGCTCCGGTCCCTGTGTTCGGGCACCACTTGCCGTGTCCTGTTCGGCCAACTTGAACCGTGGCCGGAGAGAGGGAATGAGAGTTGAAACGGGCTAGGGAGGACTGCATGCAATATATGGCATACAGCAAGTTTATTATAATCCAAGCTGGCTTATATAGTCTTATTTTAGCAATGATCAACAAGTTACATAAGCTACATAAACAATATTAATCAAGCTGTGCAAGCAACTTTATTTTGGCCAACATTACTTGTTTTTCAGTACCTTCTTGCTATTTCGGTTCTTATCTCAGCCCTGAGAAATAAGGAAGGGAGATGTGGCCTTCAGCATGGCCAAGGCAGATATGAGCCAATCCTCCCTTCAGCCTCCTCTTGATTCCAGCTGCCAGGACATGGTGGCCCTTCAGCTTTTCCCTCGAGGCAGGTCACCAGAGCATGGTGGCCCTTCCACCCCCTTTCCAGGTTGGCCGTCAGAGCATGGTGGCCCTTCGGTCGCCTGTCAAGGCCTGCTGTCAGGGGATGGCTCGCTCTCATGCCAAGCTTCTCCATACCTATCCCTATTTACAGGAACAGAGGCAGGGAGTGCCTAGGCCCCCTCTGCACCCAGTCCCTGTTTACAGGTACAGAGGCAGGGGGTGCCTATGCCCATCCCCAATAGACTGAGTTTGAGTCCCCTGTTTGGCTAGGACTTCGATGACGGCTTCAGTCTCAACAGAATCAAAGGCCTTCTTTAAGTCGATGAACATTAGACAGAGCAGCATCTTGAACTCTCGCGAAACTTCAATGAGCTTGGACACCGTGTGGATATGGTCAATCATGCTGAATCTTTTTTGGAACCCAGCTTGCTCACATGTTTGTCCTTAGTCTAGTGTTCTGCCAATTCTATTCAGGATGACTCAAGCAAATAACTTGCAGACAACAGACAACAGGCAGATTGGGCAATAGTTGCCGATGTCGTGGATGTCTCCCTTCTTGTACAACAGAACAGCCCTGCTGGTTTTCCACTGGGACAGAACCTTGCATTCAGACAGGTAGCATGTAGAGCCGAGCCAGTGTATTGATGAGTACTGGCGGCAGATTCTTCAGGTGTTCAGGTCTCACCTTGTCTGGACCAGTTGCTGTATGCGTCTTTACCGACAAAATGGCATGTCGGATTTCAGAAGGGAGAACGTTAGGGACAACATATCCATCCTGTGGAATTTAGTATGTGGGCAGGTGGACGTGACTGTCGAAAAGATCCGAATAGAAGTTATGAATAATCCTCTCCATTGCCCTTCTGGGAGATGCGATACATCCATCAGGATGTCGGAGGGCAGTCATCTTGGTCTTGTAGTTTGCGAAGGACAGGAGAGCATTGTGAATACTTTTCCCAGCTTCTGCTGCATCGGCCAACACTGCTGCTCTTGTCTCTTTGAGATCTTCCTTTATTGGTTCTCTGCACAGCTTTGCGAGCTTGGATGTTAGCTTGTGATTGCCTGAGGCTCGTGCCAAGCCACGTTGGCGAATGAGCTCCAAAGTGTCCAAAGACAGGCATCTATTTGTGGCTTTTCCACTCTTGGCATTCCTTGTGTAGTCGTGGAGGTGCTGAACCAGTTGATCGTACTCCTCGTCGATGTTGTCAACGACGGCATCTTCCTACATTACTGCAATAGTGCCAAAGAGTTCCCAGTTGGTGGTCATTCTGGGAGTTCTCTTCTTAAACTTTGCGGTCCTTTCTCCCCACTCTGTGAAGTAGAATTTTGCATGAAGGAGACGGTGGTCAGATCTCATTTGGAATTTTGGGACAACAGCAACATCAGTCAGGCAAAACCTTTGATTGAGTATGATATGGTCAATTTCGGTTGTGGAACTGTCCACCAAGAGACTCCCATGTCCAATGTTTAGATTTAGCCTTCTGGAATTGTGAGTTACCATGGATGGTCTTGGTCGACGTGATAAACTCAGACAGTCTCTCACCCTGTTCGTTCCATTCTAGGCCATGGGTTCAGATGTGGAGTACTTCGGGCAATCTTCTCTGTCCTATCTTGACATTAAAATCACCGACAATGATATTGTAGAAGGTGTGGTCTTCTTTATAGAACTTCTCCAGCTCCATGTAGAACTTCTCAATTTCTTCTTCATCGTATTTGGATGTTGGTACGTAGATGACGAAGATAGAAACTGCCAGCAGTGAGCCACAACTATTCAAGTGTAATCATCTGATTTGGGTTGTTAGGCATACAAATGAATCAATGCTCATTGCCAAGTTCATGTTGACAAGGACACCGACATCACCAACACCTCTGTTGTCACATGTTCCGAGGAACAATTCTTCTCCAGTGTCAAAAATGGCGTGATGTGATCGATGTCTCCGCATTTCAGTCAGACCAATGATGTTGTACTTGGTCTTCTGTGCTTGCACCATCAGGTCCTCGATGCTTCCAATGTCAGCGTACATGTGTTGAAAGTAGACAGTCATTTTAGTCCTTCGTTTTGGCAATCTAGTTCATCCCTGAGATTTTATTAGCCTCTCCTTGGTCATCTTTCTTAACTCTGCCGTATTGGAGGCTCTTTCAGTGTCAGGTGAATGAAGCCCATTGTTGTTACTGTTTTTTGGCTTATCAAATACGCCATGGGTAGCTTGCCAGGGTCTGCCATGTGGGTGGGGTACTCTCGGTAGATTGCTGGGCTCTCCGAGAGGGATGGAGGCTTTTAGGGTGGCCTCTAATCACCCTTACACATGTTCCCATGGTTCACACCATATTTGAACCCCATCAAATATGGTGTAAAAATTATAAAAAATGGGTATTAAGTGTCTTATGGTCTGTAAAGCGGCCTGGAGTGTGGCAGTAGCTGGGTAGTGGAAGAAGTGGAGGTCTGCCAATGAGGTATTTATCTGGCTTTGGTACGGTGGGTCGGGTCATCTGGGGTTGATCCCTGGGGCGCCAGAGATTGGAGGAGGCAAACAGAGGATCTTGTGTCAGGGTCTTGTTGAGCCTGGAGTCCAAGGTCACAAAGTTCTGCTTTACCTGATTCTGTGGGGCTTCACTCATGTGTGAGGTTTGGCCCCAGTGTCCGGAAAGTGGCCTGGAGTGTGGCAGTGGCTGGGTAGTGGAGGTAGTGGATGAGGTTATTTATCCAACACCAGTAGGGTGGGTCATCTAATTTAAAGTTAATTGTTTAATTTTCAAGAAATCCCCAAACTGTTTTTCCAAAGTGGCTATATCATTTTTTAAACTTCCAAACAGCAGTATGAGAGTTCCAGTTGTTCCAGATCTTCATTAGCACTGAGTACTATCAGTATGGTTTCCTATTTCCAAACATGCTGAAGAGCTCAAATTCAGTCCTAGAAGCAAATGAAGGCATGGAGAAAGGGCTAGATACAAAAGAGGGACGTTATCAGGTTAGTATATGAGGAAAATTCCAGGGTGATTCCTGAATCAGGGATTTTAGAAGAGAAATAAGGTCTGAAGGTCTGAAAAAAAGCATGGCAGGATAAGGGAGACATTTCAAAGATGTTTAGGAAATAAAATAAGTCAGATTGGAACTCTCAGGTGTATGTGTGTGTGTGTGTGTGGTCATCTTAGCTAGCAGTTTCAGAATAGCTATAACAAGAGAATTACCTAACAGCTCTCATTTATCTTTGGAGCTGAATTGTGTTGAGACAGATAAAATTAAAAAATAATGCTTTTATTGGTGTCATTTTCCTAAATCGGCATATTGAAGCTCAAACCACCAGTAACTCAGAGTGTAGCTATATATGAAGATAAGACTTTTAAAGAAGTGATTGTGATTAAATGGTCATGAGGGTGGGGCCTTAATCCAATGTGACTGATGTCCTTAAATGAAAAGTGACAATAGACACATGTGCAGTAGGAGAGGCCATGTGAGGCCCTGGGGAGAAAGTGGCCACCTCCAAGTCAGAGAGAGGCCTCAGGCAAGAATCATCCCAGCTGGTATCTGGAACTGAGATTTCCAGCCTCCAAATTGTAGAAAACCAGATTTGGAGGATTGTTTAAGCCACTTAAACCTATGGTATTCTGTTATGGTGTTATGATAGCCCTAGTAGACAAATGTGGTTAGTTAACACATTTTCCAGATAATTCATCTCTATTCCTTTAAGTGTAAGTATTCTCAAATTGTCTGATTATTTTGGAGGTTACATTTCTAAGCTATAGATATAAATGGTGTGTAAAGGAGCATCCTGTGCCATTGGGCTATGATATGGTACAATATACAATGGTCCAGGGCTATCCCTTCCTTGTCCTCATTTGCTACTGAGCTGTAACGATGCAATTCCACACCATCAGTATTATCTGCTCTGCCCTGAGTGGAGTCAAAACAGCATGCATATCAGGTACTTCAGTCAGCTTTAGGGTTTATTATATTTTTTGTCTTGACCTCCCCCTATTCTGACAGACTGTCCATAATTTCTCATATACTTGCTTCCACTAAGCCTTCTGTCCTTACTCTTTTAAAAAATTTTTTTTAATTAGTGAATCACCGGGTAGCTTGCCAGGCTCTGCCATGCGGGTGCGATACTCTTGGTAGCTTGCTGGGCTCTCCAAGAGGGGCGGAGGAATCGAACACGGGTCGGCTGCGTGAAAAGCAAACGCACTACAGCTGTGCTATCGCTCCAGCTGTATTCAATATGCCAAAAACAGTAACAATAAGCCTCACAATGAGAGACATTACTGGTGCTCGCTCAATCAAATCGATGAGCAACGGGATGACAGTGACAGTGACAGTGAATGAATCACCATGAGTTACAGTTACAAACTTATGAACTTTCATGTTTGCATTTTGTTTATATACCTCCACCAGTGCTCAGTCCCCTCCACCAATGTTCCCAGTATCCCTCCCACCCTCCCACCCCATCCCCCCCACCACACTCCACCTCTGTGGCAGGACATTCCTTTTTGTTCTGTCTCTCCTTTTGGGTGTTGTAGTTTGCAACAGAGGCACTGCGTGGCCATCGTGTTTGGTCTATATTCTATTTCTAGCGCGCATCTCCCATCCCATGCGGGTCCTCAAACCACACTTTACCTGGTGTTCCCTTCTCTATGTGAGCTGCCCCTTACTCCAGCATGTGGGGCCAGCTTCCAAGCCTTGGAGCCAAACTCCTGTACTTATCTCTACTATTCTTGGATGTTATCTCCTATTCTGTTATTTTATATTCCACAGATGAGTGCAATCTTTCTATGTCTGTCTCTCTCTTTCTGACTCATTTCATTTAGTATATAACAAAATCAAGTTCATAGGAATTATATCCCAAAAATCCAATAAATTTTTGTGCACATAATTTGTGGCATCTCGTCTAACACCTCAAAGATGCTTTAGGGGGGCCTCCTAGATTTTGGCAGCATCACAGATCATGGAGATGGCCATCTAACTGACTTGTAGAAAAAGGTGGTGCTGCTTTTGGGGGCCAAAATGATGGCAAAGGCTTCCACAGAAACTGAGCTTCCCTGGTGAAGTGAGAGGTTCGAGTCTGTTCCTCACCTGTGTTGTGTCTGCCTCCTCCCGGAGCTGATGGTCTTGCAGTAAGTGCTGGCTGCCGTGCCGAGCTGCTGTCAGGAGGCCTTCCTTTCCTTCACGCCTTCCCAGCCTGACATTCTGCTGAATCTGTAACTCTCACGGAAGGCAGATGCAATTTATCTTCCTACATCTCTATAAAGATCCAGAGAGATACACTAATTTGTTAGAATTCATTCAGAACCATCACGCAAATCAGAGTCCATAGACTGCTGAGGCAATTTTTAAATGTCAAAACAAAAATATTAAGGACCAAAATGGAAGTTGAGCAAATGTGCCCGTGAGACCGAGTCGTCAGCACTGCTTCTCATCTGGGGCAGAAATGCTGTGTGTGGTGCCTAGGGGTAAGTGCTCACAGTTCCCTGAGCTTCATCCAAACCTGAGATTCCAGATGTGTTTGTCCTAGCACCCCCTTTCCATAAAAAAAAAACCCACTCATGTCCCCTGGAAATATACCTTAAGTGAACAAACAGTAAATGTCCCTCAATTCCACCCCATGCAAACACGCTCCCAGATACCCACAGGGGGCACCATGGCGTTCTTTGGGGAACCCTCTCAGAAACTGATCCTTCCTATTGACTAACTCTAAGCAGAGCTGCATTAGGGACCCTGTCTTGGTTGTCCTCACTCTGTTCACTCACAAAACTTTTTGGTTGATTGATATGTTTTTTGATTTTTGGGGGGACCATACAGGGCCGTGCTCAGGGCTTACTCCTGTCTCTGTGCTCAGGGATCACTCCTGGCACGACTCAGGGAACCATGAGAGGTGCTAGGGATTGAACCTGCAAGGCAAGTGCCCTACCTCTATACTACCTCTCTGGCCATGACCAAAACTTGTTTATGAATTCTTTTGTGACAGCCACCATGGAATAGGGGAGGATAAAGAGGACAGGCCATCCTTTCATCCTCACAGGTGCTTCCAGAATCTCAAAACCTTTTTATCCTCCATGTCTTTGCTAAAGTGTTTGCATATGTGTTCGTTTGTGACTCACTAGCAAGGCTCAGGAGCTACTCCAAGAACAAATCTGAGAGGACATGACTGGTGGTACCTGGAGAGACCAGGAAGCCCAGGGAATCAAACCTGGGCTCCTGCCTGCAAATCACATGCTCTTCTCCTTCGATCCATCCCTCTAAACCCCATGCCTTTTCCCCCTTTGGATCTTTATTTAGACATCATGATTTATAATATATTAATACAGTTGCAGGTCTTCAGCATTCCAGCTCCACCCCACCATCAGTGTCAGTGTCCTTTCACCAATGTCCAATGTCCTCCTCACCCCCACGCCCAGTGTATTTTTAATTGGTCATTGTTACTGTCAGCAGATACAGAGAAAAGGCATGCTTCTAGTTTTATTGCCCAGAAAATCCAGTTACCCAGGCAAAGCAGAATTCCTAATTCAAAAATGCAAGGACTTTATCACAAGTGGTGATGGAGGCAAGGGCAGTTAGAATAGAGAAGGGACCACTACAACAAGGATAGTTGGAAATGATCACTCTGGACAAGAACTGACTACTAAAAGTAGGTAAAGGGACAAGCATGATAAGTTTTTCAGTACCTGTAGTGTAAACTATAATAGCAAAAGGAGAAAGAGAGGGAGAGTGAGGGGAAGAGAGGGAGAGGGAGAGAGAGAGAGAGGAGAGGAAGGGGGAGAGAGAAATAAGAGAGGGAGGGGAAAAGAGAGAGTGAGAGAGAGAGAGAGAGAAGAAAAGCAATGCCTGCCATAGAGGCAGGCAGGGGGTGGGGCAGAGGGAACCTGGGGACACTGGTGCCAGGAAATGTACACTGGTGGAAAGATAGGTGTTGGAATACTGTGTGACAAAAATCCAAGCATGAGCAGCTTTGTAAGGGTTTAGCTCACAGTGATTCAATAAAATAGTTTTTTTAAAAAGTGCCTGCCATAGAGGCAGTCTGGGGTGGGTGGGGAGAGAAATTGGGGATACTGTGGTGGGAAATATACACTCGTGAAGGAATGGTGTTGGAAAATTGTGTGGCTGAAACCCAATCACAAACAATTTTAAAACTGAATATCTCACAGTGATTCAAGCAAACATTAATCTCTCCCTACCATATCTTCACTCCATCACCTAATGGCCCTATTCAGGATTCAGTCCTTCTGTTCTACAGGACAGCAGTTCATGGGTCTGTCATTCAGGGTGGGATTTTGTGACCTTGAGCCTGTCAAAGGGTTTCTGGTTCTCAGAAATGATGTGAGGAAGTTGGGTAATTATTGATATTATTAATACATATTTATTGCATAAATATCACATCTACTGTGTGCAAGGCACTAAACTAAATACCAGGGGGTCCTCCAGGAAGAACGGATGAATCAGACATATTCCTATCCTATCTCCAGAGAGTGTGCTGTTTTGGTGTTTAATAAAGGTAAAAATTTGTACATAAGTACCTAGACCACAGATAGGAAACGGTGAGCACGGTGCATTTGGGGTGACTCTCAGTTATTTCTTCTAGAATGGAGTTGGATTCTCCTGCCCCAGAATTCAAGTGACCCTGTTACTTGTCTGGACATCAATTGGAGTGGTAGAGAAGCCATATGATTTCTGAACCTACCCAAAGAGATCTTTACCCTCTGCGCTTGTACTAAAGCAAGAAGTCAGTTCATCTTCTCTAATATCTCCATGCTAGGAGGAAACCCAGGCTAGGAGGAACCCTAGAGGAGAGATGCAGTGGAGAACACTGATCAGTGTGTTCATCCTGGCTTCATTCATAAGGAATAGACAGTCTAGTGCTGACATATTAAAAGGCAAGATGTGTATTATTGACTACCCCAGAGAAAAGAGTTCTGCTTCTTACATAATATACAATACAATACAGTATATAAAAGCATAAGTTATAGAAGAATATAAGAAGTAAAGAAAAAAGAGTAATATATGAGCAATAGGAAAGATATGGGTATTCTATGAACTAGCTATTTCTGTGGTACTGGGAATTGAGCCTAGGGCCCCACACAAGCAAAGCAAGTGTTCTATTTTTGAGCTATATCCCTGGTCTTCTATAAATTACTTTATCCTTGGCAATATCTCTGTTTTTTGTTTGTTTGTTTGTTTGTTTGTTTGTTTTGGTCTTGGGGCCACACTTGGTGGTGCTCAAGGCTTACTCCTACCTCTGTGCTCAGGGATCACTGCTGATGACAATTAGGAACCATATTTGTGCTATGGATTGAATGAGGGTCAGTTGCATACAAGACTAGTGTTTTAACCTCTGTATTATCATTCCAGCCCTATTAGTAACTTTTTTGTATATCTGAAGGTAAGTCTTTTCAAATTTAAAGTGATTTTAAAAAATCCTGATGGAGACATATTTGCCATTTTACATTTACCTATGGATAACAGCAGCCCAGAAGATCCATTTTTCTCCAGGCTTCTTGGTTTCCACTACTAAAAAGGAAACAACCACATTTGTCCAAGACCCTCGGCAACTCAGTGCTAAAACTGACACCCCTTTGAGGCCCATCCTCCAGCCCCTGTTGATTAACTCTAGTGAGGGAGCAGTGTAAGATGAGATTGTTGAACTTTATATATCTTCTATGTTTACCTTAACTCCCCTGTTAGATGTCAAGCCCCAGTGGGGCAAGGACCAAGCAAATGGTATCACAGCATTTAAGCAATCACTCATTCATCAATTCAGTTAACTTATTCCAACAGGGGCAGACAATCGTGCATATCCAAGATGCAGATTTAAAGGCTAGCAGTCTGAGCACTGTGTGGGGGTTACAACAATGAGGGATGAGGGTGTGACCACTGCAATCAGTCTCTGATTCAATATTCCCACAGTTAATATTCTCAATCTCAGCAATATTCCCCCACACAAAAAAAGCAAACTCCAGGTCTCAGTCTTCAAGTGGAGGACCACTGCTTCATTTTCCTTTGCTCATGCCTACAGGTAGCATCACTGAATATCACTGGTCTAACAAAAAAAACTTCAAAGCCTCTAAGCTCTCAGTACAGGACTGGTCTGTATCCAATGCTGACCAACTGAGCCATGGTGTGAGGTAGACACCATTTGTTTCATGATGTATCTTTATTTGCTAATTGATTGTTGCCTTGGGGACCACATCCTGTAGTGCTCCAGGCTTACTCCTGGCTCTGCACTCAAGGATCACTCCTGGAGGGGCTCAGGAAACCATATGAGATTCCGGAAATTGATCCTGGCTTGACTGCAAGCAATGCAAATGCCCTACCACAGTACTATTGTTCTGGTCCTTGTGATGTAGTTTAACTCCTGGGTTAGCGGTGGGTGCTATTATTGAATATTTTAATTTCTATCTTATGGTGTCTACAGATCCTGTTTCATATATTTTTTGTAAACGAGGTCTTGGATGACTCCTTTGGTCCTAATCTTTGTTATCTGCCTCCAATTTTATATCTGAGATTTTGCAGCCTTGTTTTCTAAGTAGCAGGGACTTGTCTAGCACAATCAGAGGCAACCTTAATTGGAATCTAGATCTTCTAACATCTCCCTGCTGGTTAGTGCAACTTTCAGCAAAAGACTGCTGGAAGCCAGGCTTCAGGCTACTGTCTGTATTTGAAGGAAAATGAGAAAAGATGAATTTTTTGCAACTGACAAAAGCTGAGAGTTAGGATTCTCTTTGCTTTTACATATTCCAAGTATTTAAACACCCATGGTGCAGGCAGGAAAGAACTTGACAGCTCTGTAAACTCACCTCCAGAATTCTTATTTCCTTGTCCTGCTCAAACCCACTCTCACCCTAATTGCTTCTGCAGAGAAGAAAGGAGAGGCTGAGAAAGGGACAACAGATCCTGAATCTTGCCACTATAGAGAGATTACCCATCCCCCACCCTTCCAAGGCTGAAAAACAGCTACTGTTCCTTTAACTTAACTCTATCCTCCTGGCACTATGGAAAAGCATTCTGTACTGCAAATATTTCTTTCCAAAGCAAAAATGGGGAATCAGGTGAAGATTGTACCCTTTGAAACATTTTTCCCTCCAACCTGGGAATATATAATATACATATATAACAAAATCGCTCCTAAGTATTAAACCATATTGAGTGCACGTTGTTATATTAGATGCACATAGACACTAAGAAATTCTGCAACATATATATAACCTTTCAGTACTGTATTGCAAACCATGATGCCCAAAAGGAAAGAGAGGGGAGAGAGAGAGAGAGAGAGAGAGAGAGAGAGAGAGAGAGAGGAAAAGTGCCTGCTATAGAGGTAGACTGGGGGTGGGAGGGTAAAAGGAGGGAAATCGGACAGGGACATTGGTGGTGGGAAAATTACACTAGTGAAGGGACAGGTGTTGAAACATTGTAAGACTGAAACCCGATCATGAACAACTTTGTAACTGTGTCTCATGGTGATTTAATAAAAATATTAAAATAAGAAAAATAAATAAATAAAACTGCTACAATTTTTTTTAAAAATGGAAATTCTGTAACATAAAATTGTTCTGCATGACTGATACAAAGCACCATAAGTACTGCCAAAACAAAAAACGGACAGGAGAGAATATTAGACATAATAAATACTGGAAATATTACCTTGCCTAAAAACCTCCTCTGCTCATGGAACACGAATCACCTACAGGATGCCATCTGCCAGGCTCCAAAGTCAGTTTTAAGCAAGTATGCTGACTTTCATTTACATTTTAATTATAATATTTTATGGGGCAGTTAAATTTTATTGAAATACAAACTTGTTTACCTAAATTTCCCTCTGCCATATGGCCCTGCCATTGGGCCTATCTCAAAAACTTCATGGGGTCTGGAGAAAGAATAACAATGCTTGGCAATAATGTACCAACCCAGGAGAGTAATGCCCCAGCCCTGATTCCTAATGAGGTCCAGTTTAGCCTTGCCCGCCAGCCTTGAAGACTGAAAATGCCTTTTGAAAGTCTGTCTTCAGGACAATTGTCCTCCACTCTTGCCTTCAAATCATGTGAGAGGTTTGTATTGATTTTAAAATGGGCAGAAAACATTGCAAAATCACTCCTCATCTCTAGGAAGGGATGGGCTAAGTGTCCTGGGGGTTCTCCATTGCTGAAAAAGAAGCATTTTGTTTCATCAGATCAGGGGAGGGAAATGGAGCTAGCAGTCTCTGGAAATAGGGCGCTCTCTGGTGAGATAGAAAGGATCCACGTGTCTTGCAAGGAGGAAGATGCATTCTAATGAATGCTGTGCTCCTGCTTTTCATTTAAAAATTCTTTCAGAGTAATCCACAGAAATCATCTGAAGATTAGAGCAGGACTGTGTCAGTGACAGTTCACGAGGCTGATGGGGTGTTTGATTTCCTCTGTCCCAATCTGGTAGTACCAAAGAACTGATGGGAAAGAAGCAATGTCATTTCCCCAGGGAGCTCTATTATTCTTTCTCTTGGTGCACAGGAAGTGAAAGTGTCAAATGCAGTTCTGGGAGCAATCAGGGCATCTGATCCAGCTCAGAACAAGGTGCCAAGTCCTCTTTGTGATGTGCTCGGGAACTGGATTTGAACCACGACTTGGTCCCAGTAGGGGGAAACTTAGAGCCCTGTGGGCTGAGGTGAAGACCCGGTCGGTGGGTCAGGGCGAGTCACTGTTGGCCAAGGATTAAGGAGGCAGACTGAATGTGAGAAGGTCAAATGGGCAGAGTCTTGTTCTGGCTGCCTCAGAAGTGGGCCACTGACGCATGTGTGCTGGTATGACAAGCAAAGGGGCATAACAACAACAGGATCCTTGGATGCATGCCTGGCCAGGCAGAAATGAAGGACTCCCTCACCCCTGTTCTTTTAATATTGCTTTTGGCTGTGTGGAGGGGTGTTGGTGGTAGTGATAATAATGTAACAATGGTGGGCTAGAATTAGCCTTCCCCAAATATTCGAAGGCTTTTTTCTTAGACATGTCACCAGCACATGCGGCATTAAGGTCCATCTAGACCTTACTACTTAAGGATTGCAGACTACCTTGAGTTAGAGAAATCTCAAAAAATCTGAAGGCAGTACAACACCAAGAGGAAGGATTTGCCTAGCGTACTCATGTCCTCCTTCCAAGTACTCACATAGGACCTTCTCCAATGCCTCAGGTTCCTATTCAGTCCCTTAGCGTGGGATAGAAATCCCTGACCTGTCCCATTTATTTGTTACTTATTGTTTATTTTATTTTTTGGTGTTTGGGCTATACCCTACAGTGTGCAGGGTTTATTCCTGGCTCTGTGCTCAGTGATCACTCCTGGTGATGCTCAGGGGACCATATGTGATGCCAAGAATCAAACCTGAATCAGTCATGTGCAAGGCAAGTGCCTTATCCACTGTGCTATCCCTCCAGCCCCTGTCCCATTTGTCTTAGGATGTATAGTGATGCCAATTTACCATATGTAATTAAATTTGTGTTTTCCCCTTACTAATCTAATATTAATTGGTTTGTTCTTCCAGCTTGAAAAATTCCTGAGTGATGGGAGAATTTTCCCAGTGTCTCTGAGTGACAAAAATCATCTTTATTACTATCTAGTATTCAGTCTCCTCACACACAATGCATCAAAATGAAGTAGGCAGGTCTCATGATTACATTTACTTCTGATACAGAAAAAGAAAAAGCACAAAATGCTTAAATGATATTTTCTCTTAACCACACAACCATAAAGTCAGGCTTCAAATTATTCTGAGAAAAACAATTCTACATTCTTACATACACCAAGTAATTTTCTCTAAAGCCACCTACCTAAGAGATGCTTAATATGAAAAGGGACTGTTAAAGAGCTTCTTATGATAATGCTGTGGCATATGCCAAGTCCATCAGGGGTGAGATTTTCAGAGTAAAGTCATATATCTTACCTTCTTTTGTTTAAACTTTTTTATTTGACAAGTCCAAGGTTGCCTGGAAACAACTAGCAAAAGAAATGAAAAACCAATATCACAATTTTTAATCCAAAATTTAATTGAATTTATTACTCAGCTGGGAATTCTGATTTTAGAGGTCTATTTTTATAGAGCCTTCAGAAAGGTACTTCTTCTTCACTTTAACTAATAAAACTTGAAATGACTTTGTAAACGCACAAGTGCTTCAGAAATCTCATTAAAGCCAATAAAGATTTCTATTAATCAGACAGTGGTCGGTCCTGTGGGGAAGGGAGTAAAAAATAGAATCCTTCCCTTCAAGGTGTTTATTATCTAGTTGGGATTTGTGGATTAGCCACCAGGGAAAGGTGATGGATGAATGAAGCTTGGGACAGAGAAGAAATGTGAGAATTAGCATGAGCAGGGATGTATTCATTGGTACCTGAAGACTTAGAGGAAATGTACAAAAGAGCAAGGGCTTGGCATCAACTGCTCAGAGCAGGTGCCCATTGGGTACCCCCAGCATCAGGAGCTGTAGTGGGCCTTGTGAGATCCACAAGTCCTCCCAATTGCCTGGCATGCTTTATATTGCATTTAAAAAGGATTACTTGTGATAATACAATATAAATAAGATTTTCTTCCCAACTGCAATCTGGCTGACCTTTCTGCAATTTGCCTTTGCCAGATCCCGGGAAATGTCTGAAAGGAAATTAACAATGAAGTTGAGTTTTTTAAAGGTTAAAACCTTGGTTTTAAGATTCCAGATCACAGTCATTTTACTTGAACTTTGAAATTTTTCCAGATTTTTCCTGTTTATGAATGTACCTCTTTCAAAGGTACTCAAGGAACCAGGCATTGGATATAAGCATTAATCTATCTAATAACCCATAAGAACATAACCCTCACTCTAAGAAAGCAGTGATGATGAACTTAGATAATGTCCCAAGCAGGGACTGTTTTTCAGTCTTCTCTATAATTTAAGGTTGCATGGTTAAATAGTAAACAACTCACAGCTGCAAAAAGGAAGTTGAAGACAGTCTATAATTTGGTATCAAACACAATTCCAAAGAGGTCTGTAATTTGTGATAATGGCATTGTTACTTAGATTCTTTTCTTACATATTGCCTTCCCTTTAACATCAACCTTTATAAAGGATTTTATGTTTTGAAATATCAGCACCTGAGCTAAAGAACCACGTTGCCCACAGAATCTCAATCTTGCCATTTTAGCCAAGCGTTTAACCACAACAGATATGGTTAAAAGAAACTTCAGGGACAGTCATTATTGAGGCAAAGGTGAAAAAGGGATTTTTTCATGGCCCTTTGTTATCAATACATCAGGTCAGACTGTGCCTATGTTTCATTAGAGTGCAATTCATTTGTCTATGCAGAGAAGCAGCCGGAAACGTATCAAGCCCATAATATTGTGGCATTGAAAAATACCCCAGTGAAGCAATTTTATGGTAGAGAGTTTCTAATAGAGAAGACGCCGACAGTTAACGAGATTTCAAAATGTTCCCCTCCTCTTCAGAATCCAGGGCTATGCTCCGATAAAGCTGCTGGAGATGACTTGGAATAAATGTCATGAGTTGAGAAGCCAGGGCAATCAGGAACTAATGACGTGTGACCACTTGAGCAGCGGCGGGCTAACGTGAAGGGGAGCCTTTACCAGTCAGCCCTGCATTTGGCTGGAGCATCAAAGGTTGGAGCAGGGACTGCTCTGTGATGGGAGGAAGGGGGCTGGGTGGGGAGTTGGCAAGAGCAGAGGGTCCTCCTTGAGGCCCTCTCTGAGTCTGAGAAACAGAGACAAAGACAAAGGAAGGAGTGCTTCTTCCTCCTCCAACCTTCCTGGGCCTTCAGAAATAGAGGGGGGGGAACCCCCTGAAAATGCTGGGGGGATGGAGATGAGATCAAGGGAAAGTTGGAGAACAGAGAAGTGAATTGGGCAGACCTGGGAAGCAGGAGAGGATGGCTGTGAAGTCGCCTTTAAAACCTGAGACCCAGGGAGCTGCATTTCAATATGAGACAATTTTCCTTGCGATCTATTTTTAAAAAAGAATATCAAAACGTCCTCAAGACAGTCCAGAGCCAATTAAGCTGCTTTTCTTCATCTTCAAAGCTGGAAGGAAACAGAACTCCATATTTAACGATCTGTCATTTTCCCCCTTTTTCCAAAGACTAGGGGAACCTACTTTAGCAAACCACTTAAGGATTCCAGGCTGGGGGTGAGCAAGTTTATTGTCTATAGACTTAAAAAGCTATTTCCATTTTTAAAAAGCAAAGCAAAAGCCCTTTTCTGATATTGTTTCCAAACCAGAAATCAATAAACCTTTTTTAAATGAAATTCATCATGCAGGATTTCCGAGAGTTGGAATTTCTGCTGAAGGTCCAGAGCTCCCGTAATATAAATGGGGTGACACAAAACACCAGACGTTTGTTGTCAAGGTTGACAGAAGGCTCATGGGCTCTGGGGCCATGGAGTAGAGCCTCTTCTGATGGCTCTAAAGGCCCCCTTCTTCCCTCTTCAGCCCTGAGCATGCTGGTGCCCCACTTGAGCATGCTGGTCCCCCTTCAGATCATGTGAGTCATTTTGGTTGAGAGTCCCCCCCAACCTCAATGGTCTTATTACAGCTCAGTCACCCCTCTGAGAATCTTTTCTTGCCCTACACATTCACATCTGAGGCACTGGAGTTTAGGGTTTTGACATATCTGTTCGAAGGATGGAGGGAGGGTTGCATGAGTCAACCACCACCAAGTTTTGGTGAAGGAGGAGTGTGATGCTGTTTCCTCTCCAGCTTCCGCTGGCAGTGCTGACTCCCCAAGTGTGCAGCCTGCATTTTTCCAGAAGCCAAGACACTCACATACTGAAAGCACAAGAAGCCCTTAATCTGTTCGTGTTGAATCACCCTCTCACAGGATTCGTACTCAACCCATAGGAGACATTACTTCCTGGGAGAGTTTCTTTATTTTGGAAAAAAAATTAGTTAAAAAAAAGGAATGTACTCATCACAGAACCTTAATAAAAATAAATAAAATAAAACACAAACATGAGATTTATTCAACTTTAGCTTAAATGTGGCACACGAAATACCAACTCTTATATCTCCTTGACTTTCTCCTTGCTACATAACAGAAGAGCAATAAAAATTATTTTAAAATATTCATTATGCTGCCAACCATGTCATTCTGTAAAAGGGAAAATGATGAGAGACAAAAGAAGCTTGGTGTTGGCCAGGAGTGAGGGTGGCAGGCGATGAAGGCAAAATTATTCTAAATGACATTCCAGTGATGGATGCAGGTGATGACACATGTCCAAACCCCTGGGATATCCAATTCCACCTGTGAGGTCTAAACTGTGGGTGTCTGGAGGTGATGAGGTGTCAGGCTTGTCCATTCTAACAACCGTCCCACTCTGTTGAACTATGTAGATGTGGTCGAAGCTCTGCATGCATTGTGCAGGGATTATGCAGAAGATCTCTGGACTTTGGTCTGCTATGAATCTAAAACTTCTCTAGGTGGCCAGAATGATAGTATCATGGACAGGGCACTTGCCTTGCACATAGCCAACTGGGATTCAATCCCTGGCATCCCAAATGGTCCCTTGAGCACTAACTGATCCCTGAATGCAGAGCCAGGAATAAGCTGCTCTAAAAATAGCTTTAAAATATTATTAAGGACTTGAAATGATTGTACAGTGGAGAAGATGCTTGCCTTGCAATCAGCATGTTCAGTCCCCAACACCCCGATCTATGCCAGGGGTTATCCTTGAGCACAGAACCAGTAGTAAACCCTAAGTGCTGCTGGGTATGGCGTCAAGAAGAGCAAAAACATTTTTTTTTCAAATAAAATATTAGTTAAGTCGAAAGACAAAGAACATAAAAAGGTGGAAATTTGTAAGCACTATTTTGAAGACTCAGAGCAGATGGGAGAATGACAAACAAGTGGGCAGACGTAGGAAGGCACAGTTGAATGCTGGATGGAAGGAGCCTGATTCAGGACTCTCTGGGTCTCCTTCTGTCACTGCCTGGAGTGAAGACTGTGAGCATGCACAGGGTGATGATCCCTTTATAAGGAGCAATTAGGTCTGGGCACAGCTCAGGCAGCTGATGCATGCTGGCCACTTTACTGAGCTGTGTCCTCCTGTCCATCTCCACGGGCCTTTTCCTGTCCACCCTCCCTCCCTCTTTCCCTCCCTTCTTTCATTTTTTGTTTTGTTTTGTTTTGGTTTTGGTTTTGGCTCTTTTGGTCATACCCAGCGAATTTCAGGGGTTACTTCTGGTTCTGCACTCAGAAATTACTCCTGGCAGTGCTTGGGGGACCATGTGGTATGCCTGGGATTGAACCTGGGTCAGCCTTGTGCAATGCAATCATCCTACCCTCTGTAGTCTCTCTCTCTTTCTCTTTCTTTCAAGCTCAATTCTCTCTCTTTTTTCCCACAGTTACAAAGTTGTTTATGATTGGATTTCAGTAATACAATGTTCCAACACCCATCCCTTCACCACTGTACATTTCAAACCACCAATGTCCCCAGTTTCCCCTCCAGCCTGCTCCTAACCCACCTGCATCTAGGAAAAAAAAAAAAGAGTCAGATACTCTTGTCTTTCCTCCTCCTCCTCCTCCTCCTCCTCTTCCTCCTCCTCTTCGTCCTCCTCCTCTTTGTCTTCCTCTTCCTCCTCCTCCCCTTCCCCTCCTCCTCCTCCTCCTCCTCTTCTTCCTCCTCCTCCTCCTCCTCCTCCTCCTCCTCCTCCTTCTTCTTCTTCTTCTTCTTCTTCTTCTTCTTCTTCTTCTTCTTCTTCTTCTTCTTCTTCTTCTCCTTCTTCTTCTTCTTCTTCTTCTTCTTCTTCTTCTTCTTCTTCTTCTTCTTCTTCTTCTTCTTCTTCTTCTTCTTCTTCTTCTTCTTCTTCTTCTTCTTCTTCTTCTTCTTCTTCTTCTTTCTCTCTCCTTTTGTGCATTATGGCGTGCAGTACAGGTTCTGAAAGGTTATCATGTATATTCCTTTACCTCCTTTCAGCACTCCATTCTTGTCCAGAGTGATCATACCCAATTATGATTGTCACAGTGGTATCTTCTCTATCTTAACTGCCCTCTGTACCCCACACACACCGTGGCAAGCTTCCAACCATGGACCAACCTTCCTGGCCCCTGTGTCTTCTGTATAGTAGTCTCATACTATGTTTTTTACAAGAAGAAATGAAGTCATGAAATTTGCTTATAAATGAGAGGATATAGAGACTGAATGAAATAGGTCAGAAGGAGAGGGGCAGACATAGAAAAATAACATAGGACTTTTCTAGAACCTTGGAGAGAAAGCCTCTGCTCTTCAGCTGGGCTGTCTTGGGGAGAGTGCATTGAGCCTGGATCTCCAGTCCTGAGATCTGAGGTAGAGAAAGGGTATGGAAGCTCAGCATTCAGTCAGGTGATGCCTAGGAGGTTCCCTCTGGTCTCATGGCTACCTGGTCCCACCTCAGTTGCAGTCTGCAGCTCCTGAGACCATAGGCTCCCTAGAGGATAAGGGACAAGACATCTGGGGCCTCACCCTCATCATCTGACCTCTCCTTCAGCCCTGACTTGTTTTCCCAGAACTTGGAGAGAATCCTCCTAATCCTACCCCTCCCCTGGCCCTGGAAAGGAGGCTGTTCTTCATTTTCTGACCAGATATCATCTGCATCGATCTAAGTGCTGGTATTTTTTGACAAGTCTTGTCCCCAACCCTTTCCCCATCCACCCTATTCTCCTTCCCTCCTACAGGTCAATAACTGTAATTTTATTTTATTCCCCCTCCCCAATTTGCCAGTCCTACATCCCCCATCCACTTTTATAGGGGGTGAGGTTTATAGCAAGTTTCATTGTAGCAAGTTTCCATTCCCCAGCTACTGTCTGCTTGTTTTATCTTCCACATAGTTCCTAAAGACTTCTGTCATCTCCTTTCCCATTCTCCACTCTGTGAGTTTATGCTTTAAAAAGCTTCTTTATTATCTTTTTATTATATTGTATTGTATTTTCAGTGAAGTTCCATGACAGAACGGAATGGAGAAAAAGTCACTTGGACCTTTCATTCTTGCTCTCTCATCCTCTCTTTAAACCCTGAATAAACTAGAGAATACAATTCACTAGAGAAGCTCCAGGTTATGCTAAGCTCCAGGTTTCACATATGAAGAGTGAATTTTGAATGAGAACAGTCCCCTTTGCAGTCCCAGGGGAGGGATGGGGTTTGGAGAACCCTCTCCAAACTAAGATCCAAATGCAAAGTATTCCTGAGCCACTGGTCTCCACACAGCACTTTTCCAAGACAGCAAACATCAGTTATATAATCATTATCAGGAAGAAGGTGGGTAAAGGGGACATGCAACTCTCCTAATTTATAATTTCATGTAAGCTCATAGGCACTTCAAAATATATTAACTATATATTGAATTACATGACAGTCAAATATGACTTGAAATTTTGACCCTTTGTAGGAATTAAAATAATTTCTAGTGCCAGAAAAAAATTTGGAAAGCCATGCATTCCCCTTTCAGTGTCTGTTTGTCAAATACGATCACCTTGCATTTGTTTTTGTTTTTTTTCTAAAAAAAGCACTAAACTAAAACAAAGCAAGAAGGATAATTCAAAATTACAAAAAAGATACATGATTAATTCTCCCACCTAGGACATGAATATCATTTTGATCTCCAACTCAGTGATAAGAAAATAGAAGAATCATGTATTTTACCCAAAGTCAGTCAGCTAATTTGAAGGTGACCTTGGGCTCAATCATCTCTCAATATTACACTGTCATCACTCAAGTTACTTTGGCATTCATGAGGGACACCTGGGTAGGTCAGGCTGGGGTGAGATTTTGCAGTTTGTAGGAAAAGGAAAAGGAAAGGTCAGTCAGTTACAGGCTCTGCTCAGGGTTCAGATCTTTCACTTCACCACAGAAAAGAATTTCTGAAAAGTGTACAGTAAATAAAAGGGAAACTTTGTGAGAGAGTTGGTGCCTTCTCTTAGGGAGACAGAGCAATGCAAACCCAAGGAAGGGTTGCCCCAAGGGGAATGGGATCTGGTGGCCTAAAGAGCTTCTAAGGAAAGGAGGGATTCCTGGCATTGGGATATATCGTCCTCATATGCCTGTTGGTGTTTTGGAGCTGTCATGGTGCCAGGTGCATGATGAAAGAGGGTTTATGATCATTTTATTAGAATCATATTAAAATGAAGTAAAAGACCAGGCTGTGGACAAATCCTTTGCCATCTGTGGTCTCCTTCACTTTCAACCAAATCACCCACATGACTCCTGTGGTTTCTGTGGTTGGAAAGTGGTGTCCAAAGATGTGGTCAAAGAATGGTGCTAGAAGATCCAAATAGAAATCACTAAACATTCTAACCTGCTTCAGTGGTACGTGAAACTCCCTCAGAATACCCTGCCTATGACCCATATAACATCATCTTACTTTTCCTTTTCTCTCCTCTTGGCCAGTCTTATTTTATTTCACAGTGTTTATTATCACTGACATTATGTTACACACTTATGTGTTTCTTTTACTAGCAATTTCTCCCCTAAAATACAAAGTACTTGAAGGATTTGGTCTGATTTGGATTTACCTCTGATTCCTGACACACAGTGGGACTGAAGAATTATCAGACGAATAAAATGAAATTAATTTTGAAAATAAGGGCATATATATAATGTGAAATGCTTAGGAAAAAATTACTTCATAAGAGCATTCTAAATAGACACCACTGAATTTGACACAGAAGCTAGGGGGAAAAAATCCATCTTCCTCATCAGGAATCTTTTCCAAGGGCCGGAGAAATAGTACAGTGGGTAGAGTGTCTGCCTTGCATGCAGTGAATGTGGATTCAATCCTGGGCATCCTATATATAGTCCCCCAAGCATTGCAAGGAGTGATCCCTGAGCACAGAACCAGAGCACAGCACCACTGGGTATGCCACCCTTAAAAGATAAATAAAAAGTGGAGAGAATGGGCATCCTTGTCTCGTCCCTGATCTTAGAGGGAAGGCTCTTAGTTTTTCCCCATTGAGGATGATGCTTGCCTTACGCTTGTAGTAAATGGCTTTGACTATATTGAGGAAAGTTCCTTCTATACCCATTTTGGCAAGAGTTTTCATCATAAACGGGTACTGGATCTTGTCAAATGCTTTCTCTGCATCTATTGATATGATCATATGGTTTTTATCTTTTCTTCTGTTGATATGATGGATTATGTTGATTGATTTCTGAATGTTAAATCATCCTTGCATCCCCAGGATGAATCCCACTTGGTCATGGTGTATGATCTTTTTGATGGATTGTTGAATTCTATTTGCTAATATTTTTTTTATTTATTTTTTTAAGTTTATTTTTAATTAGAGAGTCATCGTGAGGGTACAGTTACAGATCCATACATTTTTGTGCTCATGCTTCCCCCATACAAAGTTCAATAACCCATCCCTTCACCAGTGCCCATTCTCCACCACCCTTAAACCCAACATCCCTCCCCCCCTCCCCAGACCCGCCTCCCCCCACCCCACCCTGCCACTATGGCAGGGAATTCCCTTTTGTTTTCTCTCTCTGATTAGGTGTTGTGGTTTGCAATAGAGGTGTTGAGTGGCCATTGTGTTCAGTCTCTAGTCTGTATTCTATTTGCTAATATTTTGTTGAGAATCTTCGCATCCATGTTCATCAGGGATATTGGCCTGTAGATTCTATTTTTTAATGTACTGTAATACTCCAGTTCTGACCTTAAGATTGGTATATAGTGAGTGCCAATGAAAACATTTGCAAAATGAATGAGTGACAAATTACATCACAGCATAGGCGTATGCATAGCAAAGTAGGAAGAGCAGTGACTATCACTGTATATATAATGACAAGAAATTCCTGTTACTATCTGAATATTTAATCAATTACAAAGAAAGAATTCTGTCACTGAATTGTCAAACTCAAATTAGCAGGTTGGCAAACCAACTCTCAACATAGGGAGTAAGATTTGATCACTACACACAGAATTCTAATCCAGCACGGGATATGAAGAGGGTGTAGGGCGCAGGGAAAAACAGAACCAGAGCACCAATAAGGAACAGTGACCCCTCCATTGGTCACTCCTGGATAAAGACAGCAACTTTCTCATGAAGAGATATTATGTTATGAATAAAACAAAGTTCCAGTTTCCCAAATATTTGACAACAATGAGCGGGCTCTTGCTACATCTCATTCCCCAGCTCTGTCCTCCCAGCCTCTTCAGCTGCCACACAATGACATCCTGAGACCCCTCATGCCCTATCCTCTCACCCTGGCCTGTCACTGAACTGGAGAAACCACAGTTCTAGAAGGGAAACCAGGTGTACTTTAGGGCCAGTTCAGTGACCAGCAGGAGTTCTGCATCCCACGCTTTTATCTATTAACACACCTAGCAAGCAGTAGCTGCCATAACAACTACTTCACATGATTCACACTGAGTTGACTCGGGTGACTCATGCTGAGTCACTAAACTACCAAGTTCTCTGCAAGTGGGTTTCTTTCAAGTCAGGTAACTGCCTCTCAGGTCCAGAAACATGAAATATCATAGTGGGTCAGTCGGATGTATTTTTCTCTAGAAATCATATTTCTGTCATAAAAGTATGATTATGTAATTGAGTATTGATAGAATAAAAAAATACAATCTCACCACCTTCCTGTTACTGTTTCAATAAATTCTAAGGCACGTTTTTTTCATGATTCTATAGATATGCATGAATAGTATTTAATTTTATAATCTGAAATTTGGGGGTGAATTTAGCATCTACTAATTATTTGGAAAGACTGAAAAGTATTTCTTCTGTTGGTTTTACACAGTTTATTTATCCATTACTCTGGCAGAAAATTTGAAGTATTTTCTATTCTTTTTTTAAGGAGGGGTCCCACATGGAGGTAAATTCCCAGCCCATTCAGGTGGTGCTGGGATTGAACCAAGGGCTTCTACATGCAAAGCATGTGCTTCAGCCCTTTGAGTTATCTTTCTGGGGTCTATTTTCCATCTTTCATGATAATAATTTGGTGCTATAAGTATAATCATGAATGTAATCCTTTTGCCCCAGAATTAAGGATTATTTGCTTTAACAAATTACTGGAAGCAGACTTGCATGTTGTGGTAAGAATGAGATACATCTTTTCACCAGGGACCTACAGACTTAGACGTTTTGTGAGAAAATTAAGTTACTCTTATTTCCAAGTAGGCCCTAAAATAATTTTTATTTTAAAATATGTCTAGGTAAGCAAATATCTTTAGGGAGCTAACAAGGAGGCAGATTTTAATGAAGGTGAAAGTCAAGCATTCCAGTTTCCTGTGGGAGCAGAATGTTGTCTCTGCTTCTGCCGGAGCAATGAGGGGATGGGCGTGCACTTCCCTTCTAAATACCCTCAGATCCAGCCTCTGGGTTTCATCCCTGGTGTCAGAGGAAGTTGAACCATAGAGCTATTGGACGCATCTCTTTAATCAGTCCTCCTCAACTTTATTATCTATAGCCCATGTTGATGACTGCCACTTACTCCAGGAAAAACAGAATTACCACAGACACTGCAGTTTTGCTTCCAGATACAGAAAGACCTGGAGATCTGATTACCCTTTTCCTGCCAGGAACATCCCATCCAGACTTGTCACTAGACCAAGGAGCCAGAATGCTCATTAGCTCCCCTGAAGCATTAGGTCTGAAAGTTGGGCTGAGGGAAAATACACGCCCCCCCCCCCCCAACATCACAGAAGGCTTAATTACTTGGGAGTTCCTTCACCAATCCATTGTGAAAATACACAGACAGTGGCTGGGGTGTCTGTCACCTAGCTGGCTCCTCTAAGACTGGAAACCCCATGGCTTGCTCTACCTGCCCAGGAAGATTACCTTTCATCTGTAGGCATCTGACACCCTCTCCATTTCCACCCATCAAAAACAAAAACAAAAGTCTCCCTTGACACTATTCTCTGCGTGAGTGTTTGTTTATTTTCATAAAAGGAAATGGATGATGAACTTCCAGGTGAGCCCTGGTCAAACTGCCTGAAAGAGGCAGTAAGGGCTAGACCTGGAACCTGCTGAAGCCACCTTGTTACTTATACATTGTGAGTAAGTAACTTACTTGAAGTGTGCTTTGCTATCCTAAAAATTGTGCTCTTTATTTCCTGTCTTTAGGAAGAAAGAAAACAGAAAGCAAGAAGGAGGTAGAACCATCCAGACAAGACATTTACTTGTCCCTTGTAGAGCACCTGAATACCTTAGTGTTCTCTGTCCCTCTACAATAGACTGAGTGTTGGGTCCTCACAACATTTGGTTGTTGAATCCTAACTCACATTGATGAATTGGGGCAGGGTCTCTGGAAGCTGGTTCGGTCATGAGAGTAGAGTTCTCATTAATGAGAATAATGTCCTTCTGAGAGAAGCCCCAGAGAACTCCTCTGCTTCAGCCACCACATGAGCTCAAGATGAAAATAGTTACATCAGAACCAGATGGGATGGGGGAGGTACTCATTAGACATGAAATCTTCGGGTGCCATGATCTTAACTTTGGTTTTACCCTGATGCCACATTCCCCAAGAGCATTTTTTGTGATAGCAGCTCAAAGAGACTGTAGTAGTAGTGACTTAAACCCAGTGTTGGTTTCCAATGCCCCCAAATGTGCAGGGCTATGCCCTCAGTGTGGGGATGTGGCAGGTATAAAGGGTAACAAATTAAATGGGAAACTCATAATTATCTGGGAAATTCTTCTTCTGATGCCCCATTGGAACCTGAGGGGAATCCCTTGTGCACTCTGGCCTGGGGAGGCGTGTACTGTAAAACATGTGTCCTAGAGGGTTAGATGATGTGGCCTCCAAGTTCTTTTGATGCTACAACAAATAGCATGTGATTCCTGCAAAACTACTTGTTTACTGCATAATGGACCTAATTCTAGAGGCCATGCACTATCTAGCAGCCCAGGCCATTTTCCGTGGAAAGAACAGCACTGTTGCTGCTTCTTCCCCTTCCTGATAATGAGTCACATTTAATCTCATTGTAATAACAGAACAGTCATTTCTACACCTCTTTGTAGAATGCTCTGCTCTACTGTCAAGGCTGCTAAAACTATGGAAATGTAATTCCTCCTGTGGGGTGAGGAAACAGAGGGGGGAGGGCAGAGGGAAACTGCAGAGGTGCATCCTTCCCCATGGAATACCTGTCAACAAAACACAGAGTTTCATTTGGCTGCTACTTACAGCTTGAGGCCCTTTCTCTCCTGAAGGCTCCATGCTTTTGAAATTTTGGCTGCATTCAACAGACATTACATGAAATCCCCATAGAGAAAAAAAATACACGGTACTGCTGTCCACATTACAGCGAGGGCCTGCTGGGCAAGCAGATGGCCTCTCTCATCTCCGGAGGACCTGAGGTCTGGCCCCAGGAAAGGGCTCAGTTGTCTGGGACTGTCCTTTCACCCCTCACTCCCCACCCCAGTGTGTCTTCCCCTCCCCACTGCCTTGCTGAAGTCAGGTCTAGAAATAGCACCTGCCTTCCCATTGGAGAGAGCAAAGGTGTTTTCTAACCTTTCCCCTTGTCACTGCAGGGCACAATTTAAGTCGTCTGGGGAAATGATATTGAGTTATGAATGCAGGGCGGGTGAACTTATGTAACTTTGATTCCCAAAGTGGGTCCTTTGGGGCTATCATCATTGCTCAGCTCTTGCTACCAGCGGGGACAGTCAAACTTCAGAGTTCAATGAATTCTGCCGCCTGTTAGGTTACTCACAAATTACTGAGCTATCAAGGGAGGGCTGGGGTATAAAGCATCTTTTATTGGCTGCCAGCCACAGTTTCACACGCTATTGGAATTCAATATTAACAATGACTTCTTGGAGACAGGAAGTGTCTGAAATTGCCCTGTCTAGAAAAATGAGGGTCGATGGAGTTCTTCATAAATATGTAGAGAGGACTTCTGTGAATCCAAGCTGACTGATGCTGAATGATAATTATGCTGAATGTGTTCTTGGGTTTTTTTTCAAAGCCAAGCTAGAACATCCCATAAACCAAATGTTTTCTTGTGAGTGGTGGAATTGCACCCACTTGCTGGAGCCATCTCATGCTGAGAAATGAGCTAGTAAATCTTCAAACCCATTTGCTTTCTCCCAGGAGCCCCTTGATTCAGACTGGTTATCTTAGAGACAGAACTGGATCTCCTTGTAATACTTGAATTTAATTTGTTATTCATTCATTCATTCATTTATTCCCCTCCCCTTTTCCCCATTGTCGTTGCTGATAAACAGGGGTCACACACATTCTTGCTGTATGTCCTTGCACATTCAACCTCAGTACTCACTGGAACTTACCCCCATACTCACTGGTGCTCACTGGGGTGACATACATTTTAGCTTCAATGCTCGGAAACTTGTTCACAAGGGGCTGCACTCCTGGATATTGTGCATGCATGTTTTCAATTGTAGTGCTCATCAGTGATTCCACATTTTTTATTATGGTGCTCTCACACCCCTGGCTGTGCTGAAGTGAAGAACCCAAACTTTCTTTTTTTTTATTTTATTTCTTTTTTAAAAAAAATTATTTATTACTGAATCTCTGTGAGGTACAGTTACAGACTTACAAACTTTTGTGTTTGCGTTTCAGTCATATAATGGTTGAGTGCCCATCCCTCCACCAGTGCCCATTTTCCACCACCAATGGTCCCAGCATCCTGCCCACACCCCCACCCCATCCTCCCCCCACCCCACCCCACTCCACGTCTGTGGTAGGACATGCCCTTTTGACACTCCATCTACCCCAGCAGGCATGACCTTTATTTTAAAACTTTCTTGTTGTAACACAGGAATCCCAAACAGCAGAGTCAGCAGGGTCATACTTGGCAGTGTGGGTGGTACCTGGGATTGAACTTGCAACTCCATGCATACAAGTCACATGCTATGCCCAGTGAGTCATTCCCTGGGCTCCTGAATTTTATTTGTCTAAAAGTATTCATGAGTAGTGTGTGGTCATGCACATCTAATAGAACTGAGTAGTTATCATGTACAGGTGGTACAAATCCAATAATTCAAACCATCCCTTTTAGATTAGTCAGAACTGATTATAGGGTGAGCATTTTGAGCCCATGGGGTGCTACAATAGCCTCTGGAGACAAATCTCCCCCAAAGAAGTGGAGTGATAATTCACAGAGGACTTTTGTGAATCCAAGGTACCTGAGGGATGTAGACTGTGTCTCGCCAGATGAATGTGGGTGTGTTTGTATTCCAGGCAGAAGTAACAGCATATGCAGAGACCCAAACATAGGGAAATGATGAGGGAAGGGAGTGGGCAACAGTGAAGAGAGTGTGAGTCAGGGGTGGGTGGCTGGTGAGAAAGGATTGATACCGGCTGAAAGAGATTGGAGATACTGAAAGTGGAACAAAAGAATCTGGACTTTAATACAGATCACGTCTTTTCAGCTTTAAAGGTCTTGGCATTGGGGTGGCAGGATAATTTTAAGTTGTGAGCAGAGCAGGAGTCTGTCTTACATATTATGTGTTCAGCAGCATTTCTGACTTACACGACAATTCAAAATGTCTGTAGATGTTACCAAATGTTCCCTGGGGAGCAAGGTTTCCACCTGTAAAGAATTCATGTGGTTACTGGAAGGAAAGGGAGGTGGGTTGAAGGAAGGGATAAAAGATATTTTTGGTGATGTGTGCAGCAAATGCTATACTTATTTAAAGATATTAAGTTATACCCCTTAGATTCTATGATTGTGATAAAATAATAAAATGTAGTATCTAATGATTTTATCTAATGATTAATCATTTAGTCTAATGGTAAATCCATTTTTAAAAGGAGGGGGAATTACATTGTTGGAATAATAAAGGAGTTGGTGCACTCTTTTTCTTGAAACTGAAAGTAGAATTGTCCTTTTCTAATAAAATGGTGTATTCACTTTCATAGAACAAAGAGTCCTATCTCATTTTCCAATTTGGCTCTGTAATCAGAAAGCTCTGAATGAATCTTTCTACTCAGAAGCATCAGTTTCTCTTGGTTGGTATTAGTCAGATTAGGGCTAGGTAGTCATTTGACCTCAGCAAGCAGAGATAATTGGGGGTCTCAGAGAACTGTGGGCACCATGCCCCTGCCTTTCCTACAAGAGCCCTAGTCTCTGGGTACATCGTGAATTCGGGAAAATAGGAAATCAGATTTCTATGTAAAGTTTATGCCAATCAGAGCAGCAGACATGGTACAAAGGCATGTGTGAGACCCTGAGTTAGAGTCTCGTCATCATATGCTCTATCTACCCCAGCAGGCATGAGTTTATTTTATTTTAAAAAGTCTGTGCAGGTTACTATAGCCTTGTTAGTTTCCCATACCATAACCATGTAACCATAACCTTGTTGGTTTCCCTCAACCCTGCCCAAATCATTGCCTGTTTGTAAAAGTCCTTTAAACTCTCTGAGAGTTCCAGTTGCTTCCTGCCACAACACATGACTAATAAACTATAAAAAGTAGAACATGAGACATTTGGAGGGTTGTTTTTGTGAACATAATATAAATAATATTTTGGTCTCTAAGGATGGGTATTGGCACGGTGGATGGGAAACCATAACTGCCATCTGAATGACAAATTTCTAGACTCTCATTTATCAAATTCAGTTCACTGTCTGTAACATGACTTTGGACACTTGGTTAGAAGAAATGCAGCATTTTCATGTAGACTAGTACATGTCGTGTAGGAATATTATTATTTACAACATGGAAAGTCTGTACTTTCATCTGAGAAGAGTCTCACTTGCCTGTTCTTATGACAATTTATTTTCTATTTATTTGTGGACTTTGTGTTGATCTCTCACTCATCAAAACACAGAGTAAGTGACTAAGAGCAATTGCTTTTAAATTAAACACATTGGTTTTGGAGTCTCAGATCTTGCCACTTCATCTGTATAGAAGGGTGCAAACTATTTTATCTCTTTAAGCTTCAATTCCATAATGCACAGAATGTGATAAAGAATAAAGTAAGAAAATACAAAGAAAATGCTTAACATTGCTTCTGGCACATAGGATGCCCAACAAATGGAACACATTACTAATAAATCAACCCTTGTTGCCCAGGAAGCTGTTAAGTGTTAACAGTTAGTGTGCTAATGTGAACATCTGTCCACTTACAGTATACAATAAGTTGATTAGTGTAATAACCCTGAAGGAACTCATGGTTCTAAACTGCTTTTTGTCCTCAATGGAATAATGAGTTATTTTCAATATGTTTTTTTTCATATTATAAAAATTCTTAGCACAGTCTCTGTCTCTAATCCCTTACTGTACCTCCCATTTTGTTACTCAAATATTGTAGGTAATGGTTCTAAGATATTTGCAAACCACAGTGACAGCTCTCTATATCTAGAAATCCAAACTCATTAAGGTAGTATATGGCTTCCTATGTATTTTTTGTTGATTAGGGAGTAGAGCTCTCATTTTAAGCACCAAATTCAATGAGAAGCCCATTCTCCCAAGTCACTTTTAACTTGCCAGAACAACAAATTTCACCTTAAAATCAATATGTCGCTTTTTCAAAGAAATAGACAAAACACTCCTGAAATTTATATGGAACAATAAACCCCCACGAATAGCTAAAGCAATCCTTGGAAAAAAGAAGATGGGTGGTGTCACCTTCCCCAACTTCAAACTCTACTACAAAGCAGTAGTAATTAAAAAAGCATGGTATTGGGATAAAAACAGACCTGCAGACTAATGGAACAGAGTTGAATATCCTGTCACAGACCCCCAAATATATGGCCACTTAATCTTTGACAAAGGAGCAAGAAATGCAAAGTGGAACAAGGAAAGCCTCTTCAACAAGTGGTGCTGGGAAAACTGGATAGCTACCTGCAAAAAAAAAATTAACTCTGACCTCTGTCTAATGCCAGGCACAAAAGTGAGATTAAAGTGGATTTAAGACCTCAATATCAGACATGAATCTCTAAGGTTCATAGAAGAAAATGTAGGCAGAACTCTCCATGACATTGAAGGTAAAAGCATCTTTAAGGACGAAACAGCACTGACCATGCAAGTGGAAGCAAACATAAACAAATGGGACTACATCAAACTAAGAAGTTTCTGCACTTCAAAAGAAACAGTGACCAAAATACAGAAAGACCCCACAGAATCGGAAAGAATATTTACCCAATACACATCTGATTAGGGATTTACATCCAGAATATACAAGATACTTGTAGAATTGTATAAGAAAAAAACCTCCAACCCCATCAAAAAATGGGGAGAATAAATGAACAGAAGTTTCCTCAAAAAAGAAATATAAGTGGCCAAAAGGCACATGAAAAAATGCTCCACATCACTGGTCATCAGGGAGATGCAAATCAAAACAACAATGAGATATCATCTCACACCACAGAGACTGGCACACATTCAAAAGAACAAAAGCAACCAATGCTGGCGTGAATGTGGGGAAAATGGACACTCCTTCACTGTTGGTGGGAATGCCGACTGGTCCAGCCTTTCTGGAAAACAATATGGACAGTCCTTCAAAAACTAGAAATTGAACTTCCACATGACCCCACAATACCACAATATATCCTGAGGATGCAAAAGAGCACAGTAGAAATGACACCTGTACCTATATATTCATTGTAACACTGTTCACAATAGCCAAAATATGGAAACAACCCAAGTGCCCTAAAACAGATGACTGATTAAAGAAACTTTGGTACCTCTACACAATGGAATACCATGCAGCTGTTAGGAGAGATGAAGTCATGAAATTTTCTTATAAATGGATAAACATGGAGAGTATCACGTTAAGTGAAATGAGTCAGTAAGAAAGGGACAGACATAGAGGGACTGCACTCATTTGTGGTGTGTAGGGTAGCATCACATGAGGCTGACACCCAAGGATGGTAGATACAAGGGCCAAGGGGATTTCCCCATAGCTGGAAGACTGCTTCATGAGTGGAGGGGAGAAAGCAGATGGAATAGAGAAGGGATCACTAAGAAAATGATGGCTGGAGGAACCAGTTGGGATGGGAGATGCATGCCGAAAGTAGATAATGGACCAAACATGATGACCTCTCAGTGTCTGTGTTGCAAGATATAATGCCCAAAAGTAGAGAGAAAGAATGGGGAATATTGTCTGCCTTAGAGGCAGGGGGAGGATGGGAAAGGGGGGGCATACCCGGGATATTGGTGGTGGGGAATGTGCACTGGTGGAGGGATGGGTGTTTGATCATTGTGAGATTGTAACCCAAACATGAAAGCGTGTAACTATCTCATGGTGATTCAATAAAAATTTTTTAAAAATCAATATGTTGTTTACTGGGTCCATAATGCTAAACATGCTGCATTGGAAGAATAGATGATAGCAATTTAATGACGAGTCAAGCACAACAAAGCTTGGTAGACATTTGCCAACTTTGTAGTTACTGTGAGACTTCATTCTCTTAAAAACTGGAGCAGGTGTCCTCTTCCCTGAATAACTCTACCTTCAATCATATTTGGGGTAGCTGCTATAAACAGTCGCAAGCCTGGTTATAAGGCTGCCATTATCCTGATACATAGCTCTCACTTCCTTACCATAGTTTGACTAATATAATACCAATATTCTGGATGGTGTCTGTTCAATATTTATTATATGCCAAAAGTTTATAAAGACTATCACTTTAGATGAAGTAGAAATTCGTATTATTGTCTGTACGATAAAAAACTGAGACTGAGTTAAATGTAACTCAGAGTTTGAACCCTGAAGTCTATCAATATGTGAGTAGGGTCACCTCTCTAGTTCATCCTTCAGAAAAATAGAAGGATTTGCAGTCAAATCAGCATATACATGATGTGCGAAGCAGCAAGGTGTCAAGTCAAGCAAGACAGTCCTTGGTAACACGAGGACTTGGCAGAATGCCTCAGCATCGAGGGAAGGGAGTGAAATAAAACAAGAGTAGGGAGAAGAGGGTCTCACTTCAGAACTTTATGTACAAAGTCCCTCAGTCAGGGATGCCCTTGACACATATAAGAGATTGTAATAATTTTATTTATTGGGAAGTGGGACTGGGAAGTGGGGGAGCCAATCAGAGAAAATAGCAAGGAAATGCATGTGCATCTTGCGAAATTAAGTAACAATTCCTTGTTTTATTCTGAATGTCACAGAAATCCACCAGAGTTCTCTTTCTCTCTCTATATATACATAATATCTATAATATATGTACACATATATATGTACATATATGTATCTAGATATATTTATGTATATGTGCACACACCATACATGCTAATGGTTTAATTTCTCTGGAGAATCAATATAAAGCTCCAAGAAAACAGAAGGATAGAGCTAGAAATTTAGGAATCATCAATATACAGGTCAGAAATTTTTGAAAATAATAATGTGCAAATCACATTGATCGTTTAAAATTTTCTAGTACTCATATTAAAAATAAGATATAGCAAGCTGGCCAAACAGGGAAAAACCTGAGAGCTTTAAAAGAACACAAAGAACACACAAAATCAGCATTACACACTGAATTCTGCATGGAGACTCACTGATAAAGTCGCCAGCAAATCCAGACACCATCTCTAGGCGATTTGCCACCATGGAACACATTACTGATGCCAATTTCAGAGCAAAGGCCCACATCTTCAGGTGGTGAAAGGGATAAAGAAGGAGCTAAAATCTGGGAATCTTTTACTGAGAAAAGGGACAGGTGAGCTAAAAATTAGCACTTGGACTTAAAACTCTAACAAAAGCTGTGCTAGGTGGAGGCAAGCCAGTCACAGTCCTCCGTAGCCCCCTGGAAATGCATTCTCAACACTTTTTGAGCAAAAATCAATCTGAAGAAAACTTCCACCATTTTGGAGGAGAAAAACGGCAGAGAACAGGGAGATCTGGCAGCCACCTTTCTCTGCTGAATTACTATTCAATGGGAGCTCAGACCTGATTGAACTTAGAGTAGAGCCTTAAGACATTCCCCAAGCTAACTTGAGTCTGGTAGTACCTACTGTTAGGTGCTTTCAAATGCAAATACCTAATTGTTACTAATGCTATAACACTCACCTGCTCATTCTCCTGAATATAGCTAACGTAGTAAGCTTGTGACTGTAAATTCCCAGCAGAATTGCAGCTGCTACAGCTCACATGGGACCACGAACACCCAGTTGACATCGAGGCCCACGCAATCTCAAAGCCAGAGGCACAGACTCTATTTGGAGAGCTGAACCTTTGATTATTTTTCAGACCAGCTCATGTTTAGATCTCTATCCCTAGTCCGCGCATAGCATCAGGCATACTGAAGAAATGGAGAGATTCACCAATAGCTATTTTGAAATAAAAAATAAGATCAATCAAGCCTTACCCAGAATGACAAAGCAGAGAAAATAAATAATAATAAAGCAAAATTAAAGGGGGAGATATTACAACACATAACTCAGGAATACAAAAGAAATAGAAGATTACCTAGGTTTCTAGGAGATTACCATGCCATTAAGATATGGAACCTAGAAGAAATGGTTGGACTTTTTGGAATAACATAATCTCCCAAGACTAAATCAGGAGAAAACAAAACTTCAACAAACCAAACTAGTAAGGAAATTGAAACAGTAATAAAAAGTAGTCCCCCAAAACAAAAGCTCATGTCCAGCCAGATTTCCAGTGAGTTCTGCAGTACTTTAAAAGAGGACCCATTCTCTTTGAGCTTGCCCCCCAAAGAGAATAGACAGAATCCTTGACAGCTCCTATGAGGCCAATATTACCCCAAAACAAAAACAGACTGAGATATTCCTAAAAATAAAATTTTAGATCAGATATCCCTGATCAACATCAGATTCAACAAAATCTTAGTGAACTAAAAATCTTAGGACTGGAGCGATAGCACAGAGGGTAGGATATTTGCCTTGCACTCGGCCGACCCAGGTTTGATTCCTCCGTCCCTCTCGGAGATCCCAGTAAGCTATTGAGAATATCCCACCCACACAGCAGAGCCTGGCAAGCTACCCATGGCATATTCGATATGCCAAAAACAGTAACAACTAGTCTCACAATGGAGATGTTACTGGTGCCTGCTCGAGCAAATCCATGAACAACAGGATGACAGTGCTTCAGTGCTATCAAAAGGATCATACACCATAATCAAGTGGGAATTATGCCAGGGGAGCAAGAATAGTTCACTATTTGCAAATATATAAATGTGATAGGTCACATAAACAAACAAAAGGATAATATAAATAAATTTGAGGAAGCTTTTGACTGTTTCCAACAACTATTCATCGTGTTTAAGGAAAAAAATAACTCCCACCAAGACTCAAGGAGATGGCTTAACAGACAGAAGCACATGATTTGCATGAGTGAGAGAGACCTTGATTTTACCACCAGCACTACGCAACCCCATAGAATCACTGAGAGCAACCCCAGGACTCTGAGTTGTGAGTTGTAAGCAGCCTCTGAGTACCACTGGTTATTGCCCCAAATATTTTTAAAACCACAGACTTATTAAAAAAAAAGCCAAAGAGGGGACAGAAACATTTTACCTCAATATAGTAAAAGATAGATACAATAAACCCATAATTAATCTCACACACACTGGTATGAAACTGAAAATGTTCCCTCTAAGATCAGGCACAAGGCAAGAATATGTACCTTCACCACTATTATTCACCATAGTATTGGAAGTCTGAGACACAGAAATTAGGCAAGAAAAAGAAATGAAAAGGATTTATATTGGATAAGAAAAATAATCATACTAAGACTCTCTGCAGATTATATGATAATATACATAGAAATCCCTAATAACTCCACCAGAAAAATCTTTGGGGGAACAATAAACCAGTATGGGAAAGTAAAACTCATACACAAAAGTCTCTATGCAATAAATGAGGAGAAGGAATTTTTTTAAAGTACTTAGAATTGTGTTCAGAAACATCAGTGCCTTATAATCAACTAAAGCAAAAGGCAAACTACATAAAGTAAATGAAAAACTAAAAATTATTATTTAAAGAAACAAAGAGGACACAAATAAATGAGAAAATATTCCAAGTTCATGGCTTGGAGAATTCACATTTTTAAAATGTGTCCTATTTTTTTTTTAAATGGGAGCTATGAAACTTCCCAAATAACCAAAGGAATTCTGAAAAAAATAAAGAAAAGAAAAAAAAAAGAAAGTGCACTCCCCGCCTCAACACACACACACCTCTCTCTGGGGGAAAGGTGGCGGGAGGGAAACTGGGGACATCGGTGGTGAGAAACGTACACTGAGAGACACACAAAAGAATCTTAGAGCCGAGCAGCTTGCTGCAGAGATGCCTCTGAACCTTAAGCGAGGCCTATTTCACCAGGGTGCCTCAGAAGGGAGCAGGGATTGTCCCTCCACCTGCCCCCTAAGAATCCTGGCAGCCACCAACTTTCAGAACCCAGTGAGAAGTGTAGGTACATGGGTTCAGTGATAGCAAACTCCAGGCGTCAAGGGATAGGGGATAGGCCAGTCCTTCTCATCTCCTTATCCATATGGGATCCTAGAGGTCATGCCCACGAACTACCTCCAGCTGCTATTTAAGCTCCTTAAGGGCCATGCCTGATCCAGAGACAAACAAAGGAATCTCGGAACTGAGCAGCTTGCTGAAGAGATTTCTCCAGACCCTAATTATCTAAAATTGTAGAATTCTAAGAGTGCCGAGACATCTTATGCTATTCATAACAAGCAATACAAAAGAAAATATGGGGGAGATTATCTGCCATAGAGGCAGGGGGAGGGGTGGGAAGAGGGAGGATGCTGGGGACATTGCTGGTAGAAGATATGCACTGGTGGAGGGATGGGTGTTTGATCATTATATGAAGCTCAAACATGAAAGCTTTGTAACTGTATCCCTCAGTGATTCAATAAAAAAAAATTGTACACTGGTGGAGGGATGGGTATTGGAACACTGTTAAGACTGAAACCCAATCATGATCAGCTTTGTAACTCTGTATTTCACAGTGACTCAAAAAAAAATTCTAAAAAGAAAAGGAAGAAGCAAAGCTCTGTATTCCCTAACTACCTAACTATAAATCATACTATAAAACAATAGTAACCAAAACTGCAGTATTAGAATAAAAACAGACTCTCAGGGGCTGGAAAGGTAGAAGTGGATAGGAAACCTGGCTTATACATGGCTGGCCCACGTTCAATTCCCAGTACCTCATATGTTGCTCAGAGGCCTTCCAGGAGCGATCCCTTAATGGAGAGCTGTGGATAAGTCCTGAGCACCACAGGTGTGGCTCCAAACAAAATTAAAGCAAAAAACAAATAAAAAACAGACTCTCAGACCAATGGAATAGAATTGAGAGCCCAACGATAAATTCTCAGATGTATGAACAGTTAATTAATGACAATATAGCCAAGAGCATTTCGTGGAGCACGAAAAGCTTCTTTTTGGGGAAACTGGCTGGCTACAAGCAAAAAAGTGAAATGGGATTCCTAGCTCCAATTCTGTATACACAAAAGTTAATTCAAAATGGATTAACTACCTCAACATTAAAGCCAAATCCATAAAATACATTAGGGAAAATACTGGCAGAATTCTCCATGACACTGACTTTAAAGGCATCTTCAATTATTCAATTCCATTGGCGAAGAAAACAGAAGCAAAAATAAACAAATGGGGCTACTACATCAAACTAAAGTTTCTATGCTGCAAAGCAAATGATAGATAAAATAAAAATTGCAATAATGGGTGAAAATACTTGTACAACAAACTTCTGACAAAGGATTGATACCCAAAATATATAACACACTCACAGAACTCAGCAATAAAATGTGAACATGCCTTCATAAAAAAAATAGGTAAAAGAGCTGAGCAGACAATTGCTCAAATAAGACATACAGATGTTCAAATGCTTGTGAAAAAGTGCTCTTTATCTGTTTATCAAGAAAATCAAAATGGCAAGGAGAGTTCATCTCAGACCAGTGAGAATGGCCTAGCCTGTATTAAAATATCTCAAAACAGTACTGTCAGGGAGGCCATGACAAAAAAAAATCCTCATTCACTATTGACGGAAATGTCATCTAGTTCAACCTCTGTAGAAACAGTATGGAGACTTTTCAAAAAACTAAAACTAGAACTACCAAATGGCCCAGAAATTCTACTCCTTGGCATCTAGACCCAGAATACAAACACATTAACTTGAGAAGATATATTCACACCTATGCTTACTGCAGAGCTGTTTACAATAACAAATATCTGGAAAGTATCAATAATGGATGAGTAGCTTAAGATATTGAGGTAATAATGCACAATGGAACACTTATCAGTTATGAGAAAAGATGAAATCTTGACTTTACTACATTCAGTGGAAATAGAAGGTGCATCTCCAATGAAATAAGCCAGAGGGAAGAGAATAAATGCAGGATGATCTCACACATATGTGGCAAACAGAGGAACAAAGCAATGGAATGGTTGGTCTTCAATTAAAACAAAACCAGAGGCTCTGACAACAGAACTGATGTTACAAAGGTGGGGAGGAGAATGGGGGCGTGAGGGATGGGGTAGAAAAGATCAGAGCAGGTAACATTAAGACTGAGTTTTCAAAGAAAAGCGTGGGGGCAATAGGGAACTTGAGCATTTGATGGCCAAGAGCCACTTCTCCAGGACAGTTGATGGCAACAGACCAATGAAGGACCAGGGAATGAAGAAACAGGGACTGGGCCGATTGGTCATCAGTTTATTTCTCTCCCCAACATAGTCCCATCTCTCCCTTACAGCACAATCATAGTTGTAGTTTTGGTCGTAGTCCCAGCCATAGTTCCATCATCCTAGTCTTGTAGACCTCAAAGTCCTCTACCCCTCTTACTCCTTATAGCATGGTTATATAGAAATCATGGCAGAGAGTCTCTTGGCCATGCGCATGGCTGTCTTCCCCATGGCCCCTCAGAGGGGATGGGCTCCAGCTTCCCTCTCTGCCCCGAGTAGAGCTCCCGGTGGCCGAAGACCTTCAGAGCCTAGCCACAGCCATGCTCAAGCCCCCTCTCCACACATTCGGATGAGCCTCATGCATGAAGGTACCGGCAGAGGAACCCAGGTGTGTGGGACCCAGGGCTGAGACCTCCAAGCCTGCTCAGATCAGGACTGGGCCTCCTCCACCCAGATTTCCCATGTCCCAGTAGCTAGGGGGTCACACCCAGGGCCCATCCATGGCCAGCATCCAGAGACTTAAAAGCAAGCTCCTGGAAGCAGGACGCTGCTTTGTGGCCATGCGATATCTTATAACCTACTCCCTCTGGGAGAATGTGGCAAACTACTGGGAGTTTCCTGGCCACATGGAAGAGCCTTGCAAGGTCTCCATGGTGTATTCATATGCCAAAACCAGTAACAAGCTGGGTCTCATTCCCCTGACCCTGAAAGAGCCTCCAATGCAGCATCCTTGGGAAGACACGAGTAGAGAGAGGCTTCTAAAATCCCAGGGCTAGGACCAATGGAGATGTTACTGAGGCAGAGAGTCTCTTGCCCGCACGCCTGGCTGTCTTCCCCTGGGGCCCTTCGGAGGGGATGGGCTCCAGCTTCCCTCCCCACCCCGAGCAGAGCTCCCAGCGGCCAAAGACCACCAGAACCTAGCTACAGCCATGCTCGAGGCCCCTTTCCACATGCTCGGACAGGCCTCATGCATGAAGGTAAGGGCAGAGGAACCCAGATGTGTGTAATCTCATCAATGGCCAACATCCAGAGACTTAAAAGCAAGCTCCCAGAAGCAATATCTTCTAGCCTACTTCTCCCTCTGGGAGAAACTGGCAAGCTTCTGAGAGTTTCCTGCCCACATGGGACAGCCTTGCAAGCTTCCCATGGTGTATTCATATGCTAAATCCAGTAACAAGTTGGATCTCATTCCCCTGACCCTGAAAGAGCCTCCAGTGTGACATGGTTGGGAGGGCCGAGTCGAGAGAGAGACTTCTAAGATCTCAGGGAAAGGATGAATGGAGAGGTTACTAAGCTCGCTCGAGAAATCGATGATTAAAGGGATTTCGTGATTGTTTTGTGATCGTGAATATTTCTAGTTATTTTGTATGAACACAGTAAGAGATATGTTAAATTTAAAGTTTGGCTCTTCCTGGTGACATCTCGCTATATATTTCAGACTACAGTCAGTTCTCAGTCCAGGTTAGTCTTTCCTAATCTCAGCAGGGTCCTTATTCAGTTACTTCTTTTTGGGTCATGACAGAGTTTGTCTCATGACCGTGCTTTTAACTTCTTATACTTATGATGCTTAGCTTGTCCCCTTTCAATGCCAGTAGCTTACAACTTGCCTTGGGTCGATCCAGTTCTTTTGTCAGGACCCTCCTTTTAGGGGTGTTAAAATAAGGGTAACTGAGGTTTAAGTCAAGTAAATATGGATGGATGCCCAGGAGTAAATAATATTTAGAGTCAATTAATTCCCATGTTACAAAGCATAGCATCAACTGTCTTCCTTTGTACAAAAAGAACATTGCTAAACCATGCAAGTGACTTAATGGAAAGAGAAAAGCAATATAGGATTATTAGTGCTCTATGGATTTTGTGTGCCTCAGGGGCACTGTTGTGGGAGTAACTCAATAAACCTAAGCTCCCTGAGGGAGGAACAAGGACAACCCAATGTTATCCAACAAAGACTATTGTTAAAAATATATGTAATTTTTTTCTAAAAGCGACACTGTAGCACTGTAGCACTGCATTGTTATCCTGTTGTTCATTGATTTGCTTGAGCGAGCACCAGTAATGTCTCCATTGTGAGACCTGTTGTTACTGTTTTTGGCATATCAAATATGCCACGGTAGCTTGCCAGGCTCTGCCATGAGGGTGGGATTCTCTCAGTTGCTTGCCGGGCTCTCCGAGAGGGACGGAGCAATCGAACTCGGGATGGCCATATATTAGATCTGGAAACACCGAAGTGTCTAAGAACAGATGAATATAAATAAATTATAATATATGCATTGTATATTACTCAGCTACAAGAAAAAAGGAAATCATGCAATTTTCTGTTACATGGATAAAACTATAGGGTAACATGCTGAGCAAAGTCAGACTGAAGAGGGACATGTGTAGAATGATATATTTCATATGTGAAATATAAAGAAATATACTATGGAAATAACAAGTGATCAAAGACAATAGAACTTGAGAACTGATCTAGAGAACCGAGCTTACTATGAGCAGGGGTGAGATGGAGAAGAGGATTGGAAGGGACCATGAGAATAGCGGGTAGGGAAGTGGACAGTCTGATGGAAGTTGTGGTTCTGGAGTATTGTACTCATGAAATGCTACTATTAACAGTGTTGTAACTCAAAGGGCTCAAATAAATTAAATAAATAGCAAACTACTACTGAGTTAATATCATACTCAATAGGGGCTAGAGCAATTGCACAGCGGGTAGGGCGTTTGCCTTGCACGCAGACGACCCGGGTTCGATTCCCAGCATCTCATATGGTCCCCTGAGCACGGATGTCCACTAAAATCATTTCTCTTAAATTTAGTATTTAAGGTTCCTAAAGCAATTATAAAACAAAAATAAATAGTTATTGGACCAAAAATTAAGTGAAATCATCCTTATTTGCAAATGATATGGTAATATATAGACAACATCCTAAAAACTCCATTAAACAGCTGTTAGAAATGATTAATTTGTATATCACAGTGACTGCTTACAAAATCCCGATACAAAAATCTGTTGTATTCCTATATGCAAATAATGAGTGAAAAGATGAAATTGAAAAAATCAGTTCTGCTCACAACTGTATTAACAAAATAAATACACAGGTGCTAAAAGAGCTGCATAATAAAAACTACAAAGCACTCACTGTTAAAAATGTAGGACTAGACATTACAAAAGGAAAGATATTCACCATAGATGATAGAGTCAATATAGTTAAAATATCTGTTTTTACCAAAGCAATATATGGATTTAATGCAATTCCAATAACAATCCTATGGTATCTTTAACTGCTGGGAATATATCCCAGAGAAACAAAAAAGTATAGTAGAAATGACATCTGCACTTACATGTTCATCACAGCACTGTTTATAATAGCCAGAATCTGGAAAAAACCCGAGTGCCCTAGAACAGATGACTGATTGAAGAAACTTTGGTACATCTATACAATGGAATACTATGCAGCTGTTAGAAAAAATGAGGTCGTGAACTTTGCATATAAGTGGATCAGCATGGAAAGTATCATGCTAAGTGAAATGAGTCAGAAAGAGAGAGACAGACATAGAAAGATTGCACTCATCTGTGGAATATAGAATAACAGTGTAGGAGACTAACACCCAAGAATAGTAGAAATAAGTACCAGGAGGTTGATTCCATGGCTTGGAAGCTGGCCTCACATTCTGGGGAGAGGGCAGCTCAGATAGAGAAGGAAACACCAAGTAAAATGTGGTTGGAGGCCACGAGGGGTAAGGGTGATGAGTGCTGAATGTAGACTAGAGACTGAATACAATGGCCACTCAACACCCCTATTGCAAACCACAACACCTAATTAGAGAGAGAGAACAAAAGGGAATACCCTGCCACAGTGGCAGGGTGGGGTGGGGGGAAATGAGATTGGGGGTGTGGGAGGGATGCTGGGTTTATTGATGGTGGAAAATGGGCACTGGTGAAAGGGTGGATTCTCAAACATTGTATGAGGGAAACATGAGCATGAATATGTATAAATCTGTAACTGTACCCTCATGGTGATTCACTAATTAAAAAATAGATAAATTTTTAAAATCCTATGGTATTTTTAGGGAAACAGAACAAAAAAATTACAAAAGGTTATATGAGATCATAAAAGACTTGAATAGGGCTGGGGACATAGCTCAAAGGGGTAGAGAACATGGTTGCATGCATGAGGTCCAAGCCTGATCCCTGGCATTGGCTCTCCACGCTCCCCTAACCTGTAGTCCTGGAGGCCTCTGACCAGTGCCAGGTTTGGCTCTAGAAGCCCCCTGCACAATGGGCCCAAGCAGCATCGCATCACTAAGCCCAAACATTGAATAGAAAGTGAATTGCTACAATAATTCTGAGGAAGAAAAAGAAAATTGGAGGCATCATTCTATCTGACCTCAAACTATACCATCAAGTGACAATAATCAAAAAGCCAAATGGATCAATGGAATCAAATTAAAAACCCAGGTAAATCATGCATTTATGTAAATTTTTATTTGTGGTCCAAGGATCTAAGGCCATACAATGAATAAAGGAGGATCTCTGCAACAAATAGTATTAGGAAAACTTGGCAGTCAATATGTAAAAGAATTAAATAAAACTTTTCTCTAACCCCCATATGTAAAAATAAATTCATAGTGGATTAAAGACCCTGATATAAAACCCAAAACCATAAAATACATAGAATATAAGATAGGTGAAATGTATCTTGGCATTAGCATTGGCAATGTCTTTAAGAACTTGACCCCAAAGGAATTTAAAGTTGAAAGAAATAATTGAGACTACATTAAATTGAAAACTTTGTACAGCAAAAGAAATATAAACAGAAGATAATCTCATCGGCCAACCTCCAGAGCTTACGGCTGCTTCTCCCAGAAGGGAGCATAAAATGAGGACCCCATAACCATGCCACTGGACTCCACACCAACCTACTTTCACTCGGAGCACCCCAGGAGGGGGCAGGTGAGAGCCCTCCCCACCTCAAGGGACCCAACCAACCTCCACAACCCAACCGCTCCCACACTCCAGGCCGCTTTCCACATGCTCAGGCCAGCTTCACATATGAGTGAACATATTCCTGGACACTTCATAAGACACTCCCTACCCATTTTCCATACTTACCACACCATATTTGATGGGGTTCAGACAGTAGGCAACAAATAATAGAGGGACATATGTATATATATGCATATATACATATTTTCAGACATATATACCAAAGCTCACATCACCCAAACTTCAACAACATGTTAGTGATATCCTATAGAATGTCTTAATGGCTCTGCCAAAATAGAACAATCTTCACACTGTTTTCTATATAAACACATTTTTTAAAGCATGTTCAGCAGTTCTTCATAACAGACAATACAAAATATATTCTTTTTTTTTTTTTTGCTTTTTGGGTCACACCTGGCGATGCACAGGGGTCACTCCTGGCTCATGCACTCAGGAATCACCCCTGGCAGTGCTCAGGGGACCATATGGGATGCTGGGATTCGAACCCGGGTCGGCCGCGTGCAAGGCAAACGCCCTACCCGCTGTGCTATCGCTCCAGCCCCACAAAATATATTCTTTCGGTAGTGCTTTGGGACAGGGATTGGGGCTTGGGATGGAAACATCCCAGATTTGGTGGTGGGAAGGTGTAATGGTGGTGGGATTGGTGTTTGAATATCTAATGTAATCAAATATTGTGAAGTAACTTATAAAATTAAAAATTTAAAATAAAAAATTTTAAAAAAGAAAGAAATATAAACAGAATGAAAATATACCCTACTAAATGAGAGAAGATTTTTCCATATCATACTTCTAATAAGGGGTTAAAGAAGAACTCAAACAACTTAACAATAACCAAGAAAATGACTACTGAAAAATAGGGTAAAGAAAGTCAGAGCGATAGTACAGCAGGTAGGGCATTTGCCTTTCATGTGGCTGACCTGGGTTCGATCCCCAGCATCCCATATGGTCCCTAGACCACTGCCAGGAGTAATTCTTCCTGAGCATTACAGGTGTGACCCAAAATCCAAAAACAAAAAAAAAGGGGGGGAGGGAGAATTTTTTTTTTCTTTTTGGGTCACACCCGGCGATGCACAGGGGTCATTCCTGGCTCTGCACTCAAGAATTACTCCTGGCAGTGCTCAGGGGACCATATGGGATGACTGGCATTCAAACCTGGGTTGGCTGCGTGCAAGGCAAACACCCTACCTGCTGTGCTATCAGTCCAGCCCCAAGGGGGGGGGGGAATGGATTTTTTTCCAAAGAGGACATGCAGGTGGCTGAAAGGAATATGAAACAATGCTTATGATCACTGATTATCAAGAAAATGCAAATTAAGACCATACTGAGATATCTCCTCACACCTGTGAGGATGGCTTACGTCAGAAGCAACTATAAACTCAAGTGTCAGAGAAGGTTTGGGAAAAGAAGGCAAATCCTGGGAATATAAATTTGTGCAACATTTTGGAAAACAGTATGGAATTTACTAAAGAGGCTATCACATAATCGACCAATCCCATTTTGGGGGTTCCTGAAGAATGCAAAAGCAACAACACAAAAGTCATATCCACCCAAATGTTTATGACAGAATTGTTCACAACAGTTAAACTATCAAAGCAACTAAGGTGCCTATCAATGGTTAATTGTATAAAAATGTGAAACACAATTTAGCTATTAAAACCTGAAATTTTGTCATTTCCAGTAAGATGGAAGGAACTTGAAGGGTTTACATGAAGTGAAGTCAGAAGGGAGAAATACATGTATTGGATGAGTTCCTCCATGTGTACAATATAATGGCATAAAAGTGATAAACAGACAGAACAAAGAGACAAAACTGGATATTGACAAGAGAAATGGCAGTACCTTAAGAAGTTTAGAAGAAGGATATGAGGGAGGTATGAAAAAAGAAAGATAGTAAGTGGGGGGTGGAAAGAATCAAAGGAAGGAGGGAATGGTGGAATCAACATTCAAATTGGGTACCAAGGGTTCTCTGATTCCCTAGGCCAGTATCACTGGACTTTCACAATCTGAGAAAATAACTACCCAAGGACCCTTAGGCTTATTAAGGAAAGCTAGTAGGCAGGAGTGGGGTACTGGTCTGCTGATGACTCGCTCCCAGATTCTGAGAGCAAGCAACCCCAATTTTAAAAAATCTTGCCAGGAGCTATAGCACAGTGGGTAAGTGCCTTGCATGCGGTCAATCTGAATTCAATCCTCAGCATCCCACATGATTTCTTAATCCCCACCAGAAGTGATCCCTGAGTATAGAGCCAAGAGTAAGCCCTGAGCACAGCCAGGTGTGTCCCAACCCCCACACCAAGTTTCGCCAGGTGATTTCAAGGGCACTGAAACTTGCAAAGCAGCATTGTAGGAGGGAATGTCATATGTAGTGAGCTGTGCTATTTAAGCAGTTAGTCCTGAAGATATCTTGCCTCAGATTTACAGAGATACTTATTTACGTTGTTGGATAAAGGCAAAAACATGATAATTCTTGTAGCCAGACATATAAGAGTTACCCTTCACTTCAAGTCAGGAGAGGAGGGAAGTTCAGACGAAACTGCAGGGGGTTGTTGTGCTTAGGGGACTTGCTGGAGGCTGTGACTGGGGAAATCTGAAGGTATATTAGATGGAAGCTGAGAATCACTGCAAAGGAGCTCAAGGCTAGAGTAGCACCAAGTAGATGCTCATCTACTCATTTATTCACTGACATTCAACGGGCATTTCTCAAGCACTGACTAAGTGTCAGGATACTGTTCTTTTCCAAGTTTGAGTTTACAGCACAGTATAGTTGGCAGCATGTATCAGCCTTTCAAGTTTACCAACAGAACACAGATGTCCAAAAAGATATTAGGAGATGAACACATATACTAGAAAAATAATTGAGAGCCTAGAAGTAAAACTAAGCATATGGTCAACTAATACTGGACAGGGGAGCTAAGAATACTCAATAGAAAAGAGTAAATTGTGCTGACTTTTGTGGTGGTGGGATGCAGTGACTTTGTATATAAATACCACAAATGTTACATGATTTGTGGTATTTGTTACATGTTACCTAATATATAGTAAAATTAAGTTAAATAAATAGATAAGTGCAGCTGCAATGACTAAATAATCACATGTAAACAATGAAACAAGAACTATACACCACTTGTAAGAACAAACTGAAATAGATTTTAAGAAAGAGCAAAACTTAAAAATCATATCTGAAAGCATGAGGGGGAACATTTCTTGGCATATGTCTTAGTAATGATTCATTTTTGATGTGACATTTAAAAGTACAAACAATAAACTATAAAATAAATAAGTGGAATTCATTCAACTACAAGACCTGTGCATAGCCAAAGTACCCAAGAGCCCATCACAAAGTGAAAGACGTCCTAGAGAAAAGAAGAAATGTTGGCAATCCGTCTGTCTAATAAAGAATTAATATCCAAAAGAAATTTAAAAATCATACAACTCAATGGCAAAAAAGGAAACAAAAGTAAAACAATTAAAAATGCACAAAAGGGGGGTGAGGGGGAAAGAAAAAAAAGTACAAAAGACCTGAATAGTCCTTTCTCCAAAAATGATACATGAAGGCCAAAGATGCATGTAAAGATGCTCAACATGACCTATATTTAGGGAAATAACAACAGATGCTACAATGTGATCCTCTGGCACACTTGTTAGAAGAATCACAAACCAGCACTGATGCCAATGTGGGTAAAAGGGAAGTCACTCTGTGCTCTGTTGGTGGGAATGTAAAGGTGTGTGGCCACTGTGGAGTGCAGTAGAGCATGGCCTCATAAAATTAAAAACAGAACTACCTTCTAATCTAAAATTCTACTTCAGGGGGATAAAACATACATACACATACACATTTTAAAAATAAAACCATAAAACAGGAGAATATTGCCATTTGCAACAACATGTAACTTGAAGGAATTAGGCTGAGTGAACTATAGTTTGATCCCTGGCATTCCATGTGGGTCCCTGAGCACCACCAGGAGTGATGCATGAGTGCAGAAACAGGAGTAAATCCTGAGTATCAGTAGGTGTGGCCTAAATTACAAAAACAAATCTTGTGTGATCTCATGTCTTTGCTGAACCTAGAAAGAAAAAAAAAAACAATTCAAGAAAACTTTTACACCTCAAGACTGTGATTACCAGAGGAAGAAAGGGATAGAAGGCAGTTGAAGGTACAAATTTCTAGTTATAAGGACTGAAAAGCACCAGGATGCATGGGTGCATGTGTGAGCACGTGCATGTATGCGTGCATACATGTGTGTCTGTGTCTGTGTGTGTGCGTGCGCATTAGAAAAGTTATGAGTACGTCTGAGGCTCTCATCATAAGGGTTTTCTCCTTGTCTCTTTTACTCTACACGAGAAGATGGATGTTAGCTGAAGCTGCTATGCTAATCTGCTCACAATATTTGTAACTCAACCTTCAACATCCATAGTAATGCATATTAATTATCTTTCACTAATACTGGAAAAGGGAGAAATATTAGACATGGGCAGATTTTTCACTCCTATGTGAAGTCTAGTAGACATGGGCAGATTTTCACTCCTATGTGAAGTCTAGATGTCCTGAAATCTATGTACTCCTAAATGTCCTGAAGTCTGTATAACCCCTGGGAAAAGGCCACCCAGGGGCCAGTCCTTAACTTCCCTCAGTCCCTGCTCATTCAGGATTTCAGTCAACAGCTGACACACTCTTGAGATAGCAACAGGGCTTAGATGTGGTCGGCTCCTGGGGATCACAGCCTGGGGAAGAGGCACGGAGTGCAGCTGCAGCTCAGGTGATGTCTATGGATTCTCACATTAACAGCCAGGGGAAAACCAAGCACAATCAAAATGATCCTGGGGAAGCACAGTGCCCGGGGAGATGGTTCGTTGTCTGAAATGTGGCCTGCTAATAAACCACACTCAGCTTGTTTCCCTGCTGTGCGGCACAGATGGCTGATTCTGTGACTGAGCACTGGAGGAAACACTTGGCTTGGCTCTCTTTGTGAAGTCAGATTGTACAAAAAATCTGTGCTGGAGCTGTAAGTGGGAGGGTCAGGCATGGCTGAAAATGTTCACTCCTGGGCCTTTGCTCCCTGTGGGGATGGCTGGCAGGACCACACCCTTTATGGGTACAGCTTTCTTGGTACTTCTCTTTCATACCTACAGCTGAATTCACTGGAGCTTGTATGACAGGACTCAACTAGGTGAAGATGATGGTCTGGACAGTGCTCTGGACAGTGACCTATCCTGATTAGGTCAGCTGTTTGCAAGGCAATTGCCCTGCCCCCTACACTATCACTCCAGCGAATAATTTGTGACGCTCTTTGAGCAGCGAGGAGACTTCTGAAGGACAATGAGGCAGGAGTCTGGGAGCCCTGCCTTCTAGAAAGATCATAGAAGTTCCAATATTCTGTCTACGTGAAGTAGAAAGACCAATGCTACTTTAGTTCCAGCCCTGGCTCCCTTCCCACAGCCCCTCCCCACAGGCATGAAGTGGGAAGATCACCTGGCCAGCAGGACCCTAAATGGAGGCACAGCGCTGCCGCATATTGCAGCAGTCATCAAAGTTGTGTCTGCTCTAGCCCTAGTGGGCTGGGAGGAGGGGTCCCCAGGCCCCTTCCCCTGAGTTTCCTGTTGAGAGGAGCTATGGCCTCTCCCCTCAACCTTGGAGGACCTGGATTTGACAGAACCAGTCCTGAGGCTGAGCCACCTGTTTTCTGTTGTGTGTTGTTTTTTTTAACACACACACACAACCCGACCTTTTATTGAACTTTTCGCTTTGGTGAGTATGTCACCCCTGTCCCTTCATCACCAGCTGCCACCCCAGGGACAGTTTGGCCAAGTCCACACCCAGGATAGGGAAATCCACCCTCATTCCCCTTTTCAGGTGTCCAGTATTAGCTTCCTTGGCCCCTTTTTGAAAGGAAACACCTTCACTTGTAAATTCTTAGATGCTTGAGAATAAAACCCTCCTTTTTCAAAAAATACACAAAAACAAACAAAATAATGGAGGCACAGAAGCCATGTGTCCTTTGCATATAAGGTCTCAATACTATCACCGTCCTTCCCCAGAGTCCTTTTGGGAGACTTTCTACTCTAGTAATACCAGAGGACCTGCACTCCTTTCCCACATGGAATATTGCCTGTCAGGGTGTCTGTCCTGGATGCTCAAAAAGACTAAGGCAACCCCTGCATTTCAGTAGCAAGGATTGAGTCATTCCAGCCCTTTACCACGTTTACCCTCTTCCTCCTTCTGGTGCCTCTCTGACAAGCTGCCCTGCTCCAGCTCCATCACCGTCTGCAAACATACTTCTTAGACTCAGCTCCCTGGAGTTCACTTGGTATTTACCTGCAGGCTCTGTGCACTGCCATCTGAGGGACTAAGAGACTTTGCCTTTCACTCCAGTTTCTCTAGCCAGCATGGCCAGATTGCCAGGGAAGGGAATAAGGAAGGGTTGCAGGGTCCAACTGGCTTCTGCATCTGTGGTGGTCCTTGAATGAGTTAGATGCCATCTCAGTCCATTGCCTGGACTAGGTACCTTCAGACAGATTCTTGGTTAGATGCGCAACCCACTCCAGAAATGTGAAAACTCAAGCTCACCACTAATCTCTGCCCAGCTCAGCTATCGAAACATACTGTAGGGGCCCCACAGGTGAGTGCATTCTGAGAGTGTGCTCCTTCTGAGAATTTAGCTAGTAATAACAGTGCTCCCATCCCTTTTTGCTTCACCCTGACAACCACCCAAAGAGCATGTTCAAGAAAGGGAAGGTTTTGCCTGCCTTGTCACTGAGACCCTTCCTCATAGTGTGTCATCCCTGCTCTTTCAGGTCAACTATGCTGGCCTCTGCATGAGAAGAACAGGAAGAACATGTCCATCTTGATTTGGTGGGAGCACATAAGCTAGCTGGCTTGCCTGAGGTGCAGGTGGCAGAGACCACTTTTCTTGAGGCCAGAGTGATAATACAGCAAATAAGGTGCTTGCCTTACATGCATGAGGCCAACCCGGGTTCAATCCCTAGCACCCCATATGGAATGACCATCACCAGGAGTGATCCCTGAGCTCAGGAGTAAGCCCTGAGCACTGCCAGGTGCAGAAAAAAAATCAAAAGCAGAAACCATTTTTCTTGTTTGTTTCTCCTTCTTTTTTTAAAAAAAATGTGCTTTTCACTTTTAGTGTCACCTAAGAGGAAGTGTTTGGTATGCATAAGGTGCATCAACACTGTTTCTATAAATTTTTGGAACGAACTTTTCCAACAACTGTTTTCAGAAATTAAACCAAAACAAGCAATAGAGAGAGCATGCATGTTAACAGTTCTCAGAGCTAGTTGTACAACCACAGACTTGGATATTCCTTGAAAAGTCCTTTAGGACCTATGTCTCCTGTCTTACACCCTCCTTTGATCCCCATGACCAGACATGTCCAAAGCCACAAGGAGACTCAGCACGGTGATTTGCAAGAGAAGACTCTGGAGCAGGGGCCAGAGAGATAGTACAATGGGGACGGTGCTTGCCTTGTACATGGCTGACCCAGGTTCAATCCCTGGCACCCTGAGCCACCAGAAGTGATCTCTAAGTGCAGAGGCACGAGTAAGCCTTGAGTATTGCTGGGTGTGCCCCCCCCCAAAAAAAATGAAGAAAAGACTCTGGAGCAGGTCACTGCTGCCTTCACTGCTAAGCTCCGGCTCTTGGGACCCTCACATTGTCCCTCTCCAGCCCAGATCTGCATTGCTGTTGTTTTTCCCATTACTCTGGTTCTGGTCTGTCTATGTCTAGCAGAGACTTCAGAAGAGCAGCCCCTGGTCTGGCTTCCTCACCGGAAGAGCACCCAGGTGATACCAAAGAGGTGTTTGTTAAATGGTGATTTTGTTCATAGGTGAATAAGCAGCCTGCACAGGTAAATCCTCATTACTCATTATCTTGTTAAGGTATGCAGCCTGGCGCTGCTGCTGGTTGGTGCAGAGAGATCGTGGTTATGTGAACAAGGAGAGGGAGGGATGCTTTATACAAAGGACACAGCGGTAGTTACCTGTCAATGAGGATCCCAACCCCCAGCCTTGTTACACCACACACACACACACACACACACACACACACACACACACACACCCCTTGCTTGCCATGTATAAGCCAGAGTGAAAAGAGAATAGATATCACCCATAGCCAAACAGTGCAAGAAACAGCTACAAAGAGATGAAGAACAAAATATAAAAATAAAATTTAAAAAATCAAAGTCATTGACTTTTATGAAAAAAAAAAAACTCAAGGTATACAAAATTAAAACATGGTTAGTTAAGAATTTAACTTAAATATATGAAAACTATGTCATGATAAAAGAAATAATTTTTCTTCTGGGGACCACCCCTGGCAGTGTTCAGGCCTACTCTAAGCTCAGGACTTGGGGTTACCCCAAAGGGTTCCGAAAGTGTGTGTGGTGGGGGGGGGGGAGGGTTTAGGGAAACCACATGATCAGGAAGATTATAACAGATCTCTTGCATGCAAAGCATGTGCTCTGCTCTTTGAGTGATCTCCCAAGCCCTGGGATGAAAAGTTTATTCAAGATAAAAGTTAAGACGCAAAGGAGAGCAAAACGTTCAACAGTGACACAGAGGGACCTTGGCTAGTTAAAAAGTGAATAAAGTTATCAAACACCAGAAACCTTAAATAAGTAGCTGAGCCAGATAAGCAAGTTCAGAGGCAAACCGTAAAGCAGGTTCTAAGAGCAACCAGCACAATCAGGCTCTAGAGAGGAAGTGGATTAGAAATTCGAGGAAGGGCGCTGTGGAATTCCTGTAGCAGCCTCTGTCTCAGGCTCCCTCAGGGAGGGGTCCTGGGTCCAGGCTATGGTCGGCAGCACTGGGGTCCCCGACTCTTCACAGGCCTTTGAGCGTGTCAGGTGCTTAGGTTCCTCTGGAAGCACTGGGAGGTGTTGGAGACCCATCTTCAGGCCTGTCTACCCTGTTAACCTGAGCAGGCTTCAGACCTCAGAGCCCAAGAGACCGTATTCTGGGGCTGGGAGCTTCGCCTCAGGAACCCTCCACACCCACCGCCATTATCACACCCTGGGTGATGCCTCCGCTTCCTCCTCCAGTGCAAGGACAAGGCGAAAGGTCCTTCAGGGTGGAAAACGCATGCCAGTAGGCCCAGATCAATGGCTGCTGGGAAAGACAGGGCCTGTTGTTGGGACGTTAGAGACAAACCAAATGGAGTGCAGCCAGACTTGTTGACAATGACCTCACCCACGTCTTTTTTAAAAAAATTTTTATTAATGAATCTCCGTGACATACAGTTATAAACGTCTGAACTTTCATGTTTGCATTTTAGTCATACAGTGATCATTTACCTATTCCTCCACCAGTGCCCATTCTCCTCTTCCAATGATCCCAGTATCCCTCTCACCACCCCCACCCCATCCCCCACCACCCCATCCTGCCTCTGCCGCAGGACATTTCCTTTTTTTTTTTTTTTTAAATGTAACAGTATAAAGTTTTATTTCTTTTTTTTTTAAAATTTATTTATTTTTAATTAGAGAATCACCGTGAGGGTACAGTTACAGATTTATACACTTTTGTGCTTATACTTCCCTCATACAAAGTTTGGGAACCCATCCCTTCACCAGTGCCCATTCTCCACCACCCGTAAACCCAGTGTCCCTCCCACCCTCCCCAATCCCATCTCCCCCCCACCCCACCCTGCCACTGTGGCAAGGCATTCCCTTCTGTTTTCTCTCTCTAATTAGCTGTTGTGGTTTGCAATAAAGGTGTTGAGTGGCCGCTGTGCTCAGTCTCTAGCCCTCATTCAGCCCGCAACTCCCTTCCCCCACATGGCCTTCGACTACAGCTGGTGGGAATGCCGACTGGTTCAGCCCTTCTGGAAAACAATTTGGACGACTCTCAAAAAATTAGATATTGAATTCCCATTTGACCCAGCAATACCACTGCTGGGAATATATCCCAGAGAGGCAAAAAAGTACAATCGAAACAACATCTGCACATGTATGTTCATCGCAGCACTGTTTACAATAGCCAGAATCTGGAAAAAACCCGAATGCCCCAGAACGGATGACTGGTTGAGGAAACTTTGGTACATCTATACAATGGAATACTATGCAGCTGTTAGAAAAAAGGAGGTCAAGAATTTTGTAGTCAAGTGGATGGGCATGAAAAGTTTCATGCTGAGTGAAATGAGTCAGAAAGAGAGAGACAGACATAGAAAGATTGCACTCATCTATGGTATATAGAATAACAGAGTGGGAGACTAACACCCAAGAACTGTAGAAATAAGTACCAGGAGGTTGACTCCATGGCTTCGAGGCTGGCCTCACGTTCCGGGGAAAGGTCAACTCAGAGAAGGGATCACCAACTACATTGTAGGACATTTCCTTTTGTTCTCTCTCCTTTTGGGTGTTGTAGTTTGCCATAGAGGTATTCAGTGGCCATCATGTTCGGTCTATTCACCCACGTCTTTATACTGTCCCTGTGAAAGGCTGCTTCCATGAAAACATTTTTTTAATGACCGAATTCGTTCAATAATTCTTCTTGAAGGCACAAGCCAGCACTCCACCGGGTGCGTGTTTGGCAAGGCTGACGCTGGCAGCTGGCATTTCCCGGCCAGAGAAGCCTCACAGTTCGCTGGCAGAAGCTGGCCCGGTACACAGGCCAGTACATTGCGTTGACGCACCCTGCGCCTCAGACCGCCTCAGCCTCAGTCCTCCTCTGACCACCTCAGTCGCCTCAGACCGCCTCAGACCGCCTCAGACCGCCTCAGTCGCCTAGACCGCCTCAGACCGCCTCAGACCACCTTAGACCTCCTCAGGCCGCTTCCAGAGCCCGCTCACAGGACTCTCCTGCTGCTCCTCACAGCTCCCCCACCCCCACCCCGGAGGTCAAGTTGTTTTGTCAGCCTGCTGGCCTCTGGCCCACCGGACACTTGGGCTCTCTACCTCGGAGATGAGGGGACGAAACTAAAACGATGGAAGTCATAGTAGTAAAACGAGTAGAAAGCACCAGAAACTTCACCAGGTGTCTCACACAGCAACACAGCATCTCTTAGACTTGCTCAGGGGAGCCTCCGCCACCAAAAGCCCCTTATTCTCAGGGTCTTCCTGCGCTTGCCTAGAGCTTCCCACACCTCATAGTGCCTCCAGAGGAACGGAAGCATCTGACACGCTCAGAGCTTGTGAAAGACTCAGGGACCCCAGTGGTGCTGCCATCCACAGCCAGGACCCAGGACCCCTCCCTGAGGGAGCCTGGGAAAGAGGCTGCTACAGGAATTCCACGGCCTCCTTGCTCGAATTTCTAATCCACTTCATCTCTAGAGCCTGATGGTGCTGGTTACTATTAACTTCTCTTGTTTTAAGAGAAGAACTCATTCCGAAATTGGTTTGGATTCTGAAATTATAAAACGATTCGGAAATTCATTTATCGCCGGAAATGGAATGGCTATTTATTTCAAGTAATTGATTTTTGTCATGGAATTACCTTTCCAGTTACTTCTAATTATTCTTGCCCGCTTTTGCCGATGATCCTGAACTTTCAAAGAAAGGGAAGAATGGCCTGTTACGACCAACTGATTACAAGTAAAGTCAATAAACAGCCCAAGTGAATCTGTTTCTAACAAATTTTTCACTTCAAAGAGAAACTGTAGAGGGTTAAAAATCGGCCTATGGTGTTTGTTGGGTTTTTTTTTTTTTTTAAATAAGCACTTTTTAAAATCAGTGTGCCCTCTGGTGGTGGGATTGGTGGTAGAATGTTACACATCTAAAGCACATCAATTAGTTTTGTAAATTGCAATGGTTCTTTAATTTAAAAAATTTCTGCATTAGACTCATTGTTTGTCAAAAAAGAAAACTTGAAGTTCCACTTGGACCTACAGAAATCAGAAATCCGGAGGCTGTGCCCAGCCACAGATTACTCCAATAGCCCCTGTTTGACGCTCTGTGCATTCCAGGTTGAGAGCCGCGGCTCTGTAGCCCTGAGCATGATCAGGCCCAAACTCCTAAAACTAAGGCTGCTCACAATGTTGATCACAAGGTACTGGGCGTAAATCAGACATACTGCGAGATTTCATTTCCATACATCTCAAAAAACAGAAGTAATCTGTGACGACAGAAGTCAGGATCGAGGTCAGGACTAGGTGAGAGAAGATGAGGTTTCCAATGAGCTGCTTCTTAAGGCCATTGCGCAGGTGCAGGAAGACCCTGGGAGTAAGGGGCCCATTGTGGTGGCGGCACCCCTGAGCAAGTCTAAGAGATGCTGTGTTGCTGTGTGGGACACCTGGTGAACGGAGTGTTCTGCTTCCCTGCCGTGGTTCTCATTTAACTCAACACTTTTTTTTTTTTTGAGGTTCACTTATTTTATTGAATCAGACTTTGTCTCGGGAGGTGGAATTCAGCTAACCCAAAGCTCTGTATTTTCTAGCTAGAGCCTAAAATGGCCCATCCAATTCCTTGAGTTTGATGCAATATTTTATGTTTTAGTAGGCGCAACTTCCTTTAAAAAAAAAAAGAGTCAAAGAAAAATATCCACCCACCCACCCACCCCCCTCCCCCGGCTGTGCTCTCTGCAGCTGGGTCGACAACAACAGTGTGCAGGCAGCCAGATCCCAGGAAGCAAAAGCGTTCTGTTTAGATTATGAAGAAATTATGAACAAATGATTGAGTGTTTCCAGAACGGATGCTGGGATGAATCTGATAGTAGAGAGGGCGCTGTTGGCCTGAAGGAGGCCTGACACCCACACCCCCAAAGAGGAGCATCCCAGTGGAGGCTTAGATGACAAATCGCTCTTTTCCATAACCCAGCCCTGAGCTGTCCTGTCCGTGAGGACGTGGGGAGGTGGGGGGGGGGGGGGCCGGGGTTGGAGCTGGCCCCAACACTCCCTCTCTGCGCACCACCTGCTTCTCTTCTCAGCCCCGGTGGGAAATAGAATGTCCTGACCATGCCTGGCAAATGAAGCTACCGATGTGGTGAGGCGCCAACTGAGCATAACTGTGTCCCTTTCAACATTACTTCACTGTCTAAACTCCTGCGGAATTTTATGGACTTTGTAAGTATTTCCACAAATGGGTTATGCTACTCTTTTGCAAAAGTGGGTTGGTAAGTGATTATTTTCAACACTCAGGTACTTGCATGAGGTATCGTATAGTGGTCTGTCTAGAATGTGACCCTTGCCCTCCCCCACTCCCATATTCCCCATTCTTGCCCAAGCCCCCACCCACACCCACACCCCGGAATGTTGCAACAGCCTTATAAGTGGATTTCCACTCTGGCTGTCTTTCTGCCTCTCCAGAGTCCTACAAAAGCCACAGCCAGATCATACCCCGTCCTTGGCTTCGGTCCTGTGCTACTCCTGTTAACTTTGTATTTCTTTCTTTTATTCTTCCTTTTAAAATATTATTATTAATCATACTTTTTATTCACAAATCATTCCAACACCACACCCACCACCAGAGATTCTGCCCACTTCTCTCCACCAGGGTCCCAAGGAACCCTTTCATCATCGCACCCATGCCTCCTAAGCTCCATTCTATAGACAAAATCTTCCGTTCAATGACTTTGGCCATTTGTTGTTTCCTTACTGTTTCTCTATATTCCACATAAAAGAGGTAGCTTTTTTTTTATTATCATAGAGGTGGTGACATCTACATCACTGTATCACTATAATCCCGTTGTTCATCCATTTGCTCAATCGGGTGCCAGTAACGTCTCCATTAGTCCCTGATTGTGTGTGCTAGTGTAGCTCAATGGCATATTGGGGGCTCTTTCATCCCCCGACACCTACATACATATAGATAAATAGAGCTAATCCCCTGAAACTCCACAAATATGCATAAGTAAGTTGATAGAGAAATTTTTTTCAGATGATCTTTCTGTTTTTGAAGTATACAAAATTTTAAAATTAATATCATGAACAATTTTGTCCTAACACATTTTACAATTTATGTGGAATGGGTAAATCCTACAAATGTACAATTAGGTAGAGTTAAGAGAATTAAGAAAAAAAAATTTTAAAAAGAAAAATTAAAGGGGAAATCTGAATAGGCCTATAGTTGTATAAAAGTATGTTTTATCCTAAGAAAAGTAATATTAACTTTATATTAGAAAAATATTATATTATAGATATGCTAAATTGTCTGCATTGATAATCAAAGGATAGTAATTAAATCCCTATGGATGCAAAAAATACCATAAACCTGATCAGACATAAGATATTCAATACAAATGAAATCTTAATTTGTTCTTGAAAATATATAAAATCCCTCAGCAAGCTAGGATCAAACAGATCTCTCTTAATATGATAGGGGAAACCATAAGCTTCATGAGTGAGTGCCCTTGTATTTCTTTTCTTAAAAATTTTATTCCTTGGCATCTTGAGAACTTGGTGACTCTGGAGAGCCTTCCCCTCCTGTGGCTGGACAGTTGTGAGTTATAGTGAACATCTGAGAGAATGAAGAATGTGTGTTTTCAAAAGCTTACTGTGATATTTGTGCGACTCACTGGAATCAGCTGCTGTGTTATATGCGAAGGGACACAGTGGATGAAGAACTGCCGGTGGTGGAGAGAAATTAGTCTAGAAACTTGCTGCAGAGTCTCAGTCTCAATCCCAGAAATAGAAATTAAAATCTGGTTCTAACCCAATCCCCAGGGATGCACATTACTTCTCAGAAAGTAATTAGCAACATCAATAGATGAAGGAAGAGATAGATGTGGCAGGTCCATACAATGGAATATGATTCAACCTTGAAATGGAAGGAAATTCTGGTACATTCTATGCTTAGAGAAATAAGCCAGACATAAAATGTCAAATATTGCATGATCTCACTTACATGAGGAACCAGAGTAATCAGAGAGACAGAAAGTATCTTGGTCCAGCCTCAAATGCTGGGGGTTAAGGCAGCTGAGATGGATAAGGGAGCATTAAGTGAATGATGCTTGGAGGGCTCGCTCGGGATGGGAGATGCATGCTGAAAGTAGAGTATGGACCAAACATGATGGCCACTTACTATTGTATTGTAAACCATAACACCCAAAAGGAGAGAGAGAGTAAAAAGGACTGTACCTGCCACAGAGGCGGGAGGGGGGTGTGTGTGCGGGGAAATGAGGGGATGGCATGTGGGCTACTGGAAACATTGGTGGTGGAGAACGAGCACTGGAGGAAGGATGGATACTGGATCATTGTATGACTGAAACATAATCAAGCAAGTTTGTCAGTCTGTAACTATCCCACGGTGATTAATTTAAAAAAAAAAAGAAAAGAAAGTAGCTTGGTGATTCTCAGGGACTGGGGGCAAGTGAGAATGATGCTTTATAGCACAAAGTTTTGGTATGAGATGATAAAAATGTTCTGTGAATAGTTGGTGATAAGGACTGTGTAGCAGCATTAATGTACTTACAACTCCTCAGTCATACACATAACAATGATTAAGATAGCAAATAGGTTTCTTTTGTTGTTATTGTGGTTTGGTTTGGTTGTTTGGGGGACACGCCTGTCAATGCTGAGCTTACTCCTGGCTCTGTGCTCAGGGATCACTCCTGGGAGACTCGTGGTACCCTATGGGTGCCAGGGATCAAACCTAGGTGTAAGGCAAGCACCCTGCCTACTGTACTATCACTTTGACCCTCTAAGGTGGTAATGCTATGTCATGAAATAAATTGTATGGCAGGGAATGTGCATGCCTCCTGGGCTGGGGTCAGGGAATCTGCGTTGCTAAAGAGGTCCCTGAGCACTGAAGATGCTGCCCATCCCAGGAACATTCACTGAGCTGACACATGCACATGTAGTGCCATCTAAATCCACACTACATGGCATCTGGATCCACTGTCCCAAACTCCAAGCTCAGTGCTCAGCACAGGTTTGAACAACAAACACCAGGGAACTGGCAGCAGCCACTTTCTGCTGGAAGTGAAGTAAAAGACCTGACATCAATAGTGAGTCCAAGGGTTCACGTATTCATTTCTGGTTCTTACTAAGGTGAAATAGTCTCAGGTTGGAAGAGGTATGGGAGAACCTGGTATAGGAAATTCTTTAGATCAAATAATGAGAAATATCCTGATGTGAAAAGGATTGAGTACCAATCAAGAGAATTTAATAAAATTAAAACAAAACTTTGATAAGTTTCAAAGTGATCAATCTCATTAGTGATCAGACAAGTGGAAAAATTATAATAATGCACTTTTTATTATGGAAATTCAAAATGTGAAGAATAACTAGATATATAACTAGGTATAGGTATGACAAAAATGCCCAGCATTCTGGAACTGGAGTGATTATAAATAGATAGCTTTGTGAAGAAATTGGATATTACATATAAAAGCTTTCCCAAGATTCACAGTCTTCATATTTTTCCATTTCGAGGATTGTATTATTAGGAAACAGGTGAGTAAGTGCACATACACACACACACAAATACAGGGGCTTCTCACTGCAGTATTGTTTAGGTAGTAAAAATAATGCACATCTCCTAAATAGTAAAAATTTGGGTGAAAGGGAATTATCAAATGTAATACAGTGTATTTAACTGAATTTGAAAACTAAAAATAAATAGTAAAATAAAGAGGTATATACCTAAGGTTGATGAAAGAAAATGATGTAGTATGAAAAGTACTGTATAAATTGATGTATGGTTTGACATGCAAACATCCTGGGGTATAGGACATGATACTTAAAATTAACATAACAGAAACTAAAATGGTGCTGTGGATTATAGTTCTCTTTTTACAAATTTAATTATTTATTTGGGAGGGTGGGAGATTGGGCCACATTCTGCAGTGCTCAGGAGTTTTTCCTGGCTCTGTCCTCAGGAATCATTCCTGACAGGCTCAGGGGATGATATGGGATGCTGGGGATCAAACCTGGGTCATCCATGTGCAGGGAGAGTGTCCTACCTGCTGTTCTGTCATTCTGACTTGGGATTATAGTTCTCTTTGCCCACTTGGAAGAACGTTCAGTTCCAAATGCAGTTTGAAGAGCCTATTGTGAATTAAATTTGTTTAAAACAACATAGGGGAAAGCCTGGCATGTAGTCACAGGACTTGTCTTCAGAGAGGGGTTTAGATCATCATGATTATTGTTGTTTTTCTGTATTATCTCACTTTTCTACAGTATGTGCTACCAGAACAGAATTTTTAAAATTAATTATTTTTTTTGTTTGGGGGCCACAGCCAGAATGCTCAGAGCTTTCTCCTGGCTCTGTGCTCAGAGATCACCCCTGGCGGGGCTCAGAAAGACCATATGGGGTACCGGGGATCAAATCCAGATCTGCTGCATGCACTGCAAGTGCTGTACTGTCTCTCTAGCCCCCAGAACAGATTTATTTCTAAATTTCCCATTTGGGCACATAAAGAGGAGAAAAAATCATAATTACAAAGATTAAGGGTATTCACCAGGCATAGCTCTGTGTCAAGGGGCCCCAAACAGGCAATCATTAGACTGAATATAGAGGGAACAGGCTTCAGGGAAGCAGAGATCTCTCTGGAAAAAGCCCAGTCTGGGGTGTTTACCAAGTTTCTAGAGCCAAATGCCAACAAGGACATGGCAACACTGCCAGGGCAGAATCTGAACCTCCTGGTAGTTGATGCTTAGTCTTCCTCCCCCACCAACTGTGTTTAGGAGACACAGAGCACCCGCCATTCACAGGGTTCAGCACTCAAAAAGATTCTTTTTTTCCCCAACTGAATCACTGTGAATCATAAAGTTATTCTAGGTGGAGTTTTGGGCATACAATGTTCCAACATCAATTCCTTCCTTCCATCAATACCCCCAGTTTCCCTCCCGCCTCCTGCCCCACCCCACTGCCTGCCTTTAAGGGAGACACCTGTTCTAAAGAACTCAGACTCCTTTCTGAGACCATGCACCAAAGTCAGATCAAAATGGATTACAGACCTGAGTTTGTCAGTTACACTAAGGAAAACAGGCAGAATGTTCCATGACATTGATGCTAGAGGCACCTTTAAAGATGTAACCCCAGTTTTGCATCAACTGAGCCACAGGAGAGGGTCTGGGGGCTGCTTGCTCAGAAGGTGGCTGGTGGATGCGGGAGTCCAGGTTTGAATCCAGCCTTCCATGCCCTTCCCTCCTCTTTTTCTTCCTGCTCCCTGTAAGTGATTGAGCAGACCTTGGGCTGCGGGAAGGAGGCTGGTCCCAGCAGCAAGCTCCACTGGCCCTTGCCCCTTCTAGACCCCTCTCTCCATGGTCCCTGGGAGCTACAAAACATGCCCTTGTGATCTTGTTTATTTTGCAGCAGGTCTGAGGGGTCTGGGCTTTGCTAGTCCGTTCCCCCCACCCTGTCCCCAGCATGTTTCCCCGGCAACCTGGATGTCTCCCAACAATGTTGTGAAAAAGCCACAGTCCAGCTGGGGGGCAAGGCCATGGTCAGGCATTGAATGACCGTGGGAGGGAAGCCTGGCCCAGGCCTCCTGTAGGGCACTCGGGACTTTTGTAATCTGTGTTTGGCACTGCGGCATTTTCACAGAGCCGCCAGCCTGGCCGGGCCCCATGCCCAGCGTCCCCTCCCCACTTGCCCTGCCAACTCCACTCAGCAAGAAACAATGTCTGTGCCAGGGGCTGGCTTAGGGGATTATTGGTGTGCATTTCTTTAGTGACAAATTCAGAACACCTCTGGGCCCCTGTTCAGGACTGTGTGGGTCACATCACCCCTGAGCTCCCGGCAGCCCCATTCGTGGGGATTCAGGTCTGAATGTTTGCTGCAGAGGCCCCGAGACCCCCCATAATGCCCCACATGTGCTAAAATAGGGCACTCTCTGGGGGTCACCAACAAAAGGTCATTTACCAGAACTCTCTCACTGTAAACTTGATTGCATTGAACACCCCCCCCCAAAAAAAAAACCAGATGGGTGCAGAATGACTTGCTGTAGAAATAGATTCCTCCCTCAAGCAGGTTCCACTCCCCAAGGCTGGGATCAATCAGCGTTTGCTCTTCTCTGGACACACCAGAGAACCCCAGATGGGCTGCACAAATAGGAACATCCTTCTCACTGCTCTAGAGGCGGGAGACCCACCCTGTCAGTCAGCTTGACATAGGCTGGCCTCTTCTCTCCACATACAAGCTAAGGGCAAGGGCTCTTTTGCAGGTCTTTTTTCTTTAAAAGATTGTTTTAATCACTGTGAATTACAAAGTTACAAAGTTATTCATGATTGAGGTTCAGGCATATAATGTTCCAATGTCCATCCCTTCACAGTGTCCATTGTCCTCCACCAACGTTCCAGTTTCCCTCAAACCCCTCAAGCCCTCTTCTGAGGGTTTTTTTCTTTTTTCCCTTTTAGACACTGTAGTTTATAATCCTGTTACTGAGAGGGCATCATGCATCTCACTTTCCCTCCTTTCAGCACCCAGTGATTCTGAGTGACCACTTTCCTCTAACTCTGTCTTAGTGGTCTCTTCCCTGGCCTATTCCTCTCTCCAGCCAGTGTCAAGCTTCTGACTATGGACCAGTTCTCCTGTTCTTCATTTCTACTGCCTTTTGGCATTATTTATTCCCCTACTGTGTTTCTTTATGTCCAGCAAAAGAGGTAAACCATTCAGAGTCTGTCCCTCTCCTCTGGCTCATTTCATTCAGCATCCAGGTTTCCTTTCAAAGGGCATGAATCCCATTCCTGAAGGCCCCACCCTCAGAGCTGAATTTCCCAAAGTGCCCCCCCAATACCATTGCGTAGAGAGCTAAAATTTCAATATCTGGATTTGTGGGCACAATTCTGTCTGTGACCTCACTACAGCAGGAACCCAGGTACTTAGCATCTGTTTTCCCAGCCAACAGAACAGTCTGGGAACAAGGTGATGGGTCTCATCAGGCCCCATCTATTGGGCTGATCCACCTGTCACCCAGTCTTCTAACACCTGGGAATATTGTCACTTACAGGTGTCCCTTTCTTGGGAAAATTTTTATGGGGAGAGCAAGATTCAGTCCCCAACCCACCCAGGGGAGTTACACATAGTTCAGCCTCCCTGCCCTGTATCCTAGGGCTGACTAAATGAGGTGCAAAAGGCACCATCTCCCACAGGTCCTTCCAACTGTGGTTCTCTCCAATCTGTTACCTACGTCACAGATTGGAGCATGAATCTAGCTATGTCACATCCTCTTTAAACTGCTTCATGGCTCCCTCACACACAACCAGCACACAATCCTGGGCGGAAGAGATGCTCACAGAGCTGGAGCAACATGCTCTACAAGCAGAAGCCCCTAAGCACTGCTGAGAGAAGCTCCTGACCATATGTGAATCCCCAAAACAAAACAAAAACATCAGTTAAATAAAAGGTAGTTTTATGTGAAAATAAGACACGGCATGGCAGCTTAGGCTCACCTCATTTCTTTGCCATATTCTTTCCTCTCACCTTAGGGAACCTCACAGTCTCACTGCTCTTGAATATCTGGAACCATTCTGATAGTTTTGAATATTCACAGGCATATCTGATGCCGTGGGCATGCTCTGTCTAGAACACGTCTATGCCTTCCTTTCCAAGATGGGGTTTGAACATGGTTTCCAATGAGAAACCACTTGGGTCATGCTGAATGACCCTGACCACTACGTCCTCTCTCAGAATAATGGCTTGTATTCTTGTTGTTCTCAAATGCATTGAAGCCACAGTTGGATCTGTTTGGTTCATGGCTGTAGAATGGGCACTTGGTAGTTATGTGTGTAATAAATGATTGAAATGATAGTGCATGGTTTGAGATCAAAATCTCAGAAGGCAAAGCTGTCTAAGGCTGCCTGATGTGGCAAAAGAACCCTGGCCATCTCATGCCATGGACCTAAAGCATCACAATTCAGATTAATCTATTCTCCTGACACACAGAATAAGAAATAGGTTTTCTGAGAAAAAATATTTAATAGGATGTGTTTCAATTCACTCACTATTGTGACCTTGAAAAGCAAACTGTTTTACCTCACTTTGCTGGACTGCTCTCACCTACTTTAAACATCTCTAGACTTACTTCCTTCATCCCTGAGTGACTCAGATGCCTCCCAGTGGGACACCCTAAACCACACTATTTCCATTCTCAAAAAGACACTCGATAACTCTTTAATGAGTGAGATATAGGATTGAAGCTCATAGCTGAAAATGAACACAGAGGACAGAGGTAATACAAATTTGAAACTAGACACAGGAAGCACGAACCCGGAAGCTTTGAAGCTATGCTTGGCAGGTGACCTAATGATAAAAGAACTTGGTGAAAACACAAGTGTTCAATCCAAGTTTTCTTCCTTTGTCTTCTCTTTTATTGAAAATGATAAGCCCAGAGGGAAGAAAGACTTTTCTTTTCTTTCTTTTTTTTAATTAGTGAATCACTGTGAGGTACAGTTACAGACTTATAAACTTTCATGTTGCATTTCAGTCATACAATGGTCGAGTAGCCATCCCTCCACCAGTGCCCATTTTCCACTACCAATGTTCCCAGAGGAGAAAGACTTTTATGTCCACATATAAATGATCTCTGAGATGGCTCATGAGGGAAAGGAAGCATTTCACTCAGGATTTCTTATCAGGTATCCTTCTACACCTCTCTAGCTCTAGCAAGGAGATTCAATAGCCATGATCTTATGGATGGCTCTTCTCTGCAGAAGAACCAAACTCTTCTCAAGAGTTTCTTGAAGGGTCTGATGATTAAAAGTACCATGCATCACTCTGCAGTGTTTTTTGCTTTGATTCAGGCCTTTTGTCAGAGGGCAGGGAGCCCCGGAGGTTACATTCTCATCACCTTTTCCAGACCAGCTCTCAGAAAGCCCTTGAGAGTCTGTTTATAAGGGAAGTGAGTCAAGAAAGGGAGAAATGAGAAAACCAGGGGGAGGGTCATAGGAAACTATAAACAATGACAGACAAAAGGAGAGCTACTCAAAAGTGGAGGGTTCAGATCATGGTGGATACCAAAAACCATGGATCAACTAATAAACCCTTGTGTCCTCACAGGGTCGTGTACATAAGGAGGAGAATGTGTTAACTGAGCTAGGTTTGCCTCATACCTTATTTAATGCAGGATGAGAGCGTACCTTAATTCTGGTGAGATGATTTAGCAGCCTTCTTGATAAATATCTCTGTAGACAAGCTGTAGAGATGTCGGCGAGATAAGTCATCCCTACCATATAGGCTGCACTCTTGCTATGCAGTGCTAGACATTGAAATCACAGAAAAGAAGAGTCTCTGTCCTTAAAGAAACTCAGCCTAGTGGATGTGATGTCTACGTAAAGAAGTAATTATGAGTACACTTTGATAAATGCTATAATTGAGTCATTTACAAAGAGCTATGTGCAACAATATAAGCAGGTGACTTTGTAGCTACTGGAAGATTATTAATCATTCAACAGCAAAATTCAGGGAGACCTTTACAACTGTACCACAGAGATTCACATCAATTCTATTTTATTCAAATTCTTTTCTTCTTATTTTTTGCCCTTTTGATCTTGACCTATTTTACCTATCCCTGCCTCTGGCAAAAGCCAATCTGTTATCTGTATTTATAAGTCGATATTTTATTCTGTATTTCAATGTAAGGGACATCACATAGTATTTGTTAACTTTTGTCGGACTTGTTTCATTTACCATAACACCTTTAAGATCCAGTCATGCTCAGGGGCTGGAGCGATAGCACAGCAGGTAGGGTGTTTGCCTTGCACACAGCCAACCCAGGTTTGATTTACAGCATCCCATGTGGTCTCCTGAGCGCCGCCAGGAGTAATTCCTGAGTGCATGAGCCGGGAGTAACCCCTGTGCATCGCCGGGTGTGACCCAAAAAGAAAAAAAAAATCCAGTCATGCTGTTGCAGAGCCAGGGTTTCCTTTTTTGACTAAATAATACTCCACTGTGTATCTATTAACTGGTTTATAGATAGACAGATGGGTAAGTAGACAGCTAACATATTCTCTCTATATTTAAACATATGTCTAAAGTTTCATTGTCTTGGCTCTTGCAAACAGTGCTATAATGAATATGGGGTATAAACACCTTTTCTAAATAGTCATTTCCTTTATCTCAGATTAATACCCAGAAATGGGTTTGCTGGGTGATATAGAAGCTTTCTTTTAATTCTGGAGGATATAAAACCTAGGACCTCATATGTGTGTACAAGGAAAGCAAGTGCTGTACTACTGAGCTAAATTCCCAGCTTGTTCTGAAGTTTTAGGACTTCTATAGTGTTTCCACCGTGGATGCACCAATATACATTTTTGTCAACAGAGCTCAAGGGTTCTCTTCTCTCTACATCCTTGCCAACTTGGACTTGTTATTTCTTGTCTTTTGGAAAAAAGTCATTCTAACAGGTGTGAATTGATTTTTTATGTGGTTCTGATTTGCATTTCTCTTGTAATTTATTTGTGATGTTGAACATATTTTCAGGTAACCTGCTGTCCAGTGGTATATCTTCTTTGGGAAAATGAATATTCAAACCCTCTGTCTAATTTTTAAAAATATTTATTTCTGAGTTGTGTAAGTTCTTTATATAGCCTAAATATTATTTCCTCTTCTATAAATTTTGAAGCCACACTATTTAAAAAAATGTATATGAATCTATAAGTTAGGTTGATCAAATTTGTCAATGACATCAACTTGTATGTGCATGGTGGTGGTTGTGAGGAGACAGTTAACTCATTAGTTTTTGACCAGGATGCAAAAAAATAAAAAACACTCAGAGTATAGAAAAGATTCCAAAGTCAAAAACTGCATAATAAAAAACATAGTTTCTACTTATATTTAAGTTTGATTTTAAGGAGAGTTCTCTGAAAATGCCCTAGAAGATTTAAATGATTTCTAGATCAGTTTAAATCAAGTTCATTAAAAGACTGGTAAAGTAGCTGGATGAGCAATTTGGAAGCTACATTAATAACAGTGTAATATCCAGAACAATTAATGTATAAGTTCCAGTCTATTCCATACTGGTTTCCTTCTGGAACATAATTTATCATCTGAAGGTGCTCATCCCTAGTGCAAGGAATCTATGAAAACTCAGAAGTAACTGGACACCTCAGATTCTGGGGCATGCCCCATCCTGGTAGCACAGAAGCAGCCCCAAATAAACCCCACTGCTCTGCACAATCCCTTGTCACTCGCAGAAGGAAGGGACCCATGTTAGTAACAGTCCTTCATTAATTCATTCTAGAATTATGGTTTGGTTTGGTTGAGGAGGAGCTCACCTGTTGATTCTTAGGGCTTACTCCTGGTTCTGTGCTTAGGAATCACTCCTGACAATGCTCCATGGACCATATGCAAGGTAAGCACCTTAACCTTGTTCTATCTCTCCAACCCCTAGAACTAATTTCTGTAGTACTTTCCTAAGAGTCCCACAGTCATATTCACATACAGTAGAAAGGCAGTTATGCCTTTTCTTCCCCATACAAAAAGGAATGGCTGTTTTCCCTTAGCTCAAGTAATTAATATTTTCCTGAGTTACTTCTCCCCAATTTCAACTTGCTTTCTGTTCCAGTTCCAGTGGAACCAGACAGTTCATTCTTCACCAGCCACTGTTGTATCTCTCCGACATGGTGGTCTTGTATTACTCTTATTGAATATGCCCTGTCCTTCCATCCTGTCTCAGTCGCTACTTTCTTGAATGTTTAAAGGGTTCTTGGCCTAGAGTTACCAAGCTCTCAATCAAAATCTAAATGTCAATGTCTGTTCTACATTCCTGCCCCAAAAGACCCTCCCACACATGCAAGCACACATTTGTGTGTACATACACATATACATGAGCTCACATGCATATGAACACTTCTTTTGGGGGTCACACCTGTTGATGCTCAGGGGATACTCCTAGCCCTGCACTTAGGAATTACTCCTGGCAGTGCTTGGGGAACCAGATGCGGTGCTGAGACTCAAACCTGGTCAGCCATATGCAATGCAAACATCCTATCCGCCTTACTACTGCTCTGCCCCGCCCCGCCCCACCCCAACACACACACACACACACACACACACACACACACACACACACACACACACACTTCTGTTCACAACCCACCAATTCCTCTGCCCTGGGCTCTTTTAATACCTCAAATCCAAACGACTTTGATCTACTGTGCCAAGAGGTAAGCCAGGTGAGATTGGGTGAACATTTCTGTGACTTTTTCATCTCAGTAGGAGAAACAATGCTAAAAGGCTCTGATGCAGGATTATTGTGGGAAAGACTGCATTCATGGAGGAAGTTAAATCAGGCCAATGTCCTTAGATGGCCTTCTATCAGCCACTTTAAATGCAGATTTCAGGGCTCACTCCAGAACTACCAGGCTACAATTCTGAGTAGGAAGGTGTTTTCTCAGCAAACTTACCAGTTCATTGATATAGCTGCGATTGGCATTTCAGTTTGTGAATCGTCTCTACAGTGAAGGTCATAGTTATGATTTTTGATAATCACGATTCTGAGAAGCCGACAGTGTTGAAAAGGTTAAGAACATAAAAGGTTAACATTCAGAACCCCTCGCTCCTGAACCCTGCCAGCAAAGTCACATTGCTCTTCAGACTCAAGGATGCTCTTGCTGCAGGGATTTCTTCCTGCTTGTGAAGCAGCTGAAAGGTCAAGTGCATTAGAATCAACCTTTCCCAACGCTGCTCTCCCAAGTGCTTCAAGGGGAATTTTCAGGGGCTACTTGGCATGGCCTTGCCCTTGGCCAGGCCTGCTTCTGCAGACACTGGAAATAGCCCTGAACAGCTGTTTCCCTCTTGACCTGGTGAGCTGGCTAGGTAAACTCCATCAGCGTCAGGAGCCAGCACAGTACAAACAACTGTTCTGATGAATTGGGCAGGAGATCAGACTCTTTCCTCCTCTGTCTCACATTCCAAGTCTGCTTTTCCTTCCCCTCAAATAATAAAGAAGTTTCTGAACTTCTATCATTGAGAACTTAGCGTCTCTATATAACTGCTTACAGGACATAAATATATTAAAATACAATCTGGGTGTTGTGAATGATCTGTATATAATTATATATTCCATTATGTATGTTATATAATTCCTAGCTTCAATAAGGCCTATTCCTACTCTTCCATCAGCATAATGTGTCCTATCTTTTCCAATAAATGACCTAAACACAAATGAAATTTTTCTATACCCAAAATGAAGTTACTAACAATCAGCATAGTTAGTAGTCATAGCAAAACAATTTTATTTCTTAATGTTACATTAAGATTCTTGTAAATATATGAGTAAACGTCAACACATTTCACTACTGCTAGATTAAAAGAAACAACCTCTTACTGAACAAGCCCCCTAAAGTTGTTTGCCATGACTGCAAAAAACTACATGTTGGGGACAGAAAGAGGACAGGAGAAGAGGAGTCATCCAAAGGCTTATTTGTCCCTGGAGCTCTTTGTGGGAATGAATGTGCATTCAGAACCCAGAAATCTCACACCAGCTGCTCTCGGTGACCCTGAAGCCCGTGAAATTCACCAACATCAATCTAGGACCTTCAGTAGGCTTTATATTGAATACAGAGAAAGAGAAAGAATTTTTCAATATTAAAGCAACACACTCTCTGGTACTTTTAAACAGCAAAAGCACATGCAGTATCTCACTCACCCCACCACAGGAATATCAGTTAGAGTGTGGTATCCTGCCTCTCACTGCCAAGGAGCCCTGTCCTCCCTTCGAGCTTTCTCTGCTTATCTCAGAGACCAGTCAGAAGTTGTGGCACCTAAGCCAGGGCAGTAGCACAACCCTCCAGAGGATTCACTGATGAATCAGGAATTAGAAGGCAAGAGCCACATCCATGCTTGTGTTGGAGGGTCCTTGGCTGTGCAGACAACCACTCCCTTTGGTGAGGGAAGAAGCTAGCATCAGGAGGGCTATCATGTGTGTCCCAGCTTTAAGAACCTGGTCTATGACCCATACTGCATATCAGATGAGTAACTTGATCAAGAGTGGGAGCTTGGCCCATAATCACTCATGTCTGGAAATCAAGGGTGGAGTGTTGCAGGTGTGGTAGAGGATGGGGCGAAACAGGAAGCAAGTGCAATGAGAGGATCCTCAGAGAATATTCCTTTCTTTAAACAACTTTCTCAGTAGGTGATAGCAGTGTTTATATGCCTGTGGGTTACTTTCTCAATGACAAACTACACAAAGCGATTTCAACTCAAGAAAGTATTGGGGTCAGAGCGATAGTACAGCAGGTAGGGCACTTGCCTTGCAAGCCGGAGACCCGGGTTCAATCCCTGGAATCCCATATAGTCCCCTGAGCACTGCCGGGAGCAATTCCTGAGTGCAGAGCCAGGAGTAACCCCTGAGCATTGCCTGGTGTGATAGAAAGAAAAGAAAGAAAGAAAGAAAGAAAGAAAGAAAGAAAGAAAGAAAGAAAGAAAGAAAGAAAGAAAGAAAGAAAGAAAGAAAGAAAGAAAGAAAGAAAGAAAGAAAGAAAGAAAGAAAGAAAGAAAGAAAGAGAGAGAGAGAAAGAGAGAAAGGAAGAAAGAAAGAGTATGAAATTAGTGCAATTCCATGAACTGTTGTCTAGTTCCAGTCACTTAAAAAGGTTAATTATCCAGATCTAACAGAGACCAAAGAGAGGTAACATAGTTAAGGGAAGACAGAGCTGCAGAGGTGACTTATAAGATCCCCTGTGCCTATGTAGACACACAGAGAAGGAATACATTGAGCAACCGGTAAAGGGAAGAGGGTTAAAGATCTTAGAATAAGTAATTTTTGTTATCTAAATTAAAGAGGTCATGCACAATGCCACTGTCATCCCGTTGCTCATCGATTTGCTCGAAGCAGGAACCATTGTGAGATTTGTTACTGTTTTTGTCATATTGAATACACCATGGATAGTTTGCCAGGCTTTGCCGTAAGGGCGAGATACTCTCGGTAGCTTGCTGGGCTCTCCAAGAGGGGCAGAGGAATCGAACCCGGTCGGCCACGTACAAGGCAAACGCCCTACCCGTTGTACTATCGCTCCAGCCCATGCACAATGTAGACCCTACAATTTTTCTAGTCTAAAATAAGGTAGAGGAAATTGGAATAGAATCAGCTTAAAAAAATGCTATGTCATACTGAAACTTGTTTTCATTACCAGACATAATTTGTTTATTGTTATATGCAGAATATGAACAAAGTACACAGCAGATTCAGAAGAGAATTCAAAGATTCTCTTTGCCAGTCAAAGAGCAACACATAAGTAGGACACAGAAAGCATGTGTATGTATATGTATATATGTGTGTGAAACATCTAAATCTGAATGGATATTGAGATAGTGTGTGTAACTCAGAAATACCAGATGCAATCTGAAATACAGCTGAGAAGTAAGAAAAGGTAGTCCAATCAGCCAATCCTGCATTCAGTCCTCAGTATACACGTGCTGATCACACACCATGTTCTATACTGGGAGTTTGAAGTAGATTAAAAAAAAATGACTGAGGATATCCCAAACTGAGAGAAAGAACCATTGATGTTCAGGAAACTTAAGAGAACACAAAATATTTTAATATTTTAATACAGTTTTATTCTCCAAAAGTTATTGTACACTAGAGATCTAAGGCATATGCACAACAGAAAGTAATAGTGCAGCTGTGAAGTCAGACTAGGTACCATCCGAGTTCAGTTTCATGGTGCCACCCTGAGCCACTGCTGGATGGTGAGAATAGAATGTGGAAAAGATCATTTCAACATTGCACAAACCCTGCAGGATCTACTAACAAGTCACAATGCAATAACCACTCTAATAAAAGTTAATTTTCCACTTTCTTTATAAAAATTACTGAAAGGCAGAAAGTGATATATCACACAATTAAAAAAATCGAGGGAAATAGACATGGCAAAATAGTGGGGAAAATGCTAGCAAATAAAGATCTCTGATAAAGTGCAACCAGAAATCGACAACATATCACAGGGAAACAAATCACAAATCTCATCAGTTCACAAGCTTGTGTGCCTGAGAGCAGATGTAATTGTCCACCTGAAGATGTATGACTGCAATGGAGAAACTAGGAAGAGGGCAGAAATCATTGGTGGAAGAGATTCCCAAGAGGAGAGGTACACATCAGGCACCATTGTTACAGAAGGAAGAGACTCCTTCCCAGAGAGGGGGGGCCTTTGTATAGAAATTACAATCTGCCTTTTACAGAGAGGTGGAGATCGTGGTTTTGGCAGAAACAGAGCTCTAGTACAAAATAAAAATAGAAAATGGCCAAAGCTACCACATAGTAAGGCATTTGCCTGGCATGTGGCTGACCCAAGTTCAATCTCCATCACCCCATGCAGTTGTCTGAGCACCAGCAGGAGTGATGCCTGACCACAAAGCCAGGAGTAAGCCCAACAGCTGGAGCATCCAAGTGCTCAGCTCATTCTGTAAGAGAATAAAGCAGCTATCAATCCACACAGAGATGAAGACTGTAAGATAGAGTTTTGGAAGGAATAGGCATGGGGACAACATGAAGGGCAGAAGAATATCATGGAACTCTCCCTCTGCAATACTGTCACAAAATGATTTTTAATAAAATAATTTCCTTTAATTATATCAAGCTGATTTCAGTTCTTTTTCATTCACTTTAAAAAAAATCTCATCATCAATACCCTGCTGCTTCACACTACAGCAATAGAAATATTAGTTACTAGAGTACCAAAAAATAAAGAGAGACGGGAACAGAGGCCAAAGTCAAAGAAACCATGACTGAGGATATCCCAAATGGAGAGAAAGAACCATTGATGTTCAGGAACACAAATTTTGTGTTCAGAGAACACAAAATATTTTAAATCCCAAACAACCAGCAGTAAGAGTGTCAATTATCAAGTAAATGACAAATAAAAAAGCAAAGCCTTAAAGTCTTGTAGATAAAAGACAGAAATACATAGAAGGGCACTCAATCACAGTTTCATCACTCTTCTCAGTAGAAACTAAATAGCCTAGAAGAGAATGGGATGGCATATTTAAATGCTAAAAGATGAAACTGTAAATCAGGGGTACTTTACATGACAACATCGTCATTCAGATACTGTGGAGAAATAACAGACAAACAAAAGCTAATGAAGTTTACCACAATAGCTACTCTATAAGAAATACTAGCAAATAGAGTCCAACAACTCATCAAAAAAGAGCATACACCAGGGCCAAGTAGGATTCATCCCAGAGACACTAGGATGGTTTAACATTTGCAAGTCAATAAACATACTACATATCAGTCACTGTATCACTGTCATCTCGTTGTTCGTTGATTTACTCAAGTGGGCACCAGTAACATCTCTATTCTTCCCAGCCCTGAGATTTTAGCAGCTTCTCCTTACTCGTCTTTCCCAACGATTGGAGGCTCTTTCAGGGTCAGGGGAATGATAGCTATCATTACTGTTTTTGGCATATCGAATACACCATGGGTAGCTTGCCAGGCTCTGCCTGTGTAAGCGGGATATTCTCATTTAGCTTGCTGGGCTCTCCGAGAGGTATATATAATATATATTATATATAATACTATATTATATAACATATATAACATATATGTTATATAACATATATTACTTTTTATGATTTGTTGCTTACTGTCTGAACACCATAAAATATGGTGTGGTAATTATGGAAAATGGGTAGGAAGTGTTTTATAATGTGTCATGCAGCCACAAGCAGCTGCACGGTCCAGAAAGTGGCCTAAAGTGTGGCGGTGGTTGGGTATCAGAGGTTGGCTGCCAGATCTGGTCTCTTGGGGTGGGGAGGGGTCTCACCCACCCCTCTCTGGGGAGCCCTGACTGAAAACAGCCTGGTGAGGAGTCCACTACATATCAATAAAAAAATAAAACCCATATGATTATATCAAAAGATGCAGAGAAAGCCTTTGACAAGATCCAGTGCCCATTCATGATAAAAGCTCAACAAAATGGGAGTTGAAGGTTTTCCTCAATATAGTCAAAGCCATTTATCAAAAGCATGCAGCAAGCATTATTTTCAATGGGGAAAAATGAAAGCCTTCCCTCTAAGACATGATTGCCCACTCTGCCACTCCTATTCAACACAGTACTGGAAATATTTACCATAACAATCAGGCATGAAAATAAATCAAGGGCTGATTTCAAATAGGGAAGGAAGAAGTCAAACTTTCATTATTTGCAGATATGATACTATACTTAGAAAACCCTGAAGACTAGCAAACATCTCCTAGAAACAAAAGATTTTCATAGTAAAGTGGCAGGTTATAAAGTGGCAGGTTATAAAGTAAATATGCCAGGGGTATGGTACCGCCAAGATTTCAACCTATATCTGTGGGGCAAGTGCATCAGCATCCCGATGGTGCCTTCAGGCTTCCTGACACCCCTAAATTGCTTCTGTACCTTTGGCCAGACCCAAATAACTTGGGACCAAGTTTACCAAGAAATTAAACAGCCAAAAGTTAGGTATGTGGAAGCCATACCCACAAACCACCATCGGCTCAGCTGTAAAAGCTCATTTATTGGCCCTATTTCAGAGACCCATAGATAAATCTCAAAAGAGATCAAATGCCACAGTTAAGCTCAGACCCACACATGGCTGAACAGACTGGGGCAAATCGGAGGGGGGCAGGTTGGCCTGGTGGCCTGCCCAAGAAGAGCCTCCAGCAGCCACTTGCTTCCACAATCCAAAATCTCCGCCATAACCCTGGCCTGACTCCACCGTCTCAGGACACACCTCACCAAGATATCACTGTATCACTGTCATCCTGTTGCTCATCGATTTGCTTGTGCGGGCACCAATAACGTCTCCATGTGAGACTTGTTACTGTTTTTGGCATATTGGATACACCATGGGTAGCTTGCCAGGCTCTGCTGTGTGGAGAAGATACTCTCGAAATTTTGCCAGGCTCTCCGAGAAAGGTGGAGGAATCGAACCCAGGTCGGCCCCGTGCAAGGCAAACGCCCTACCCACTGTGCTATCGCTCTAGCCCAACCTAGATGTAATCTGCTAAAAATTCGAGTATGTGGCTTTTGTAACTGAAATCTCCAGACTTTTATGGAGTTGGGGTGGGCTACCTTCTCCCACTTACCAATACACATGGAAGCACTGGCGGCGACCTCCATGAACATACTCCAGCGCCATACTGTAAACTCTATTACTGGCCTTGCTGCAGAGACCCATAAATAAATATCAAAAGAGATCAAAAACCAGAGACACAGCAGCGAGTCTCGGCAGACACCACAGAGCAGGGGATCTCTCTGGGCCCCATACTGAGCCAATTTCACTGGGGCAACCCAGATGGAGCAGGTGCACTCTCCCTGCCTACTCCAGATGGAATCCCAGTGACCAAGAGTTTCCACAAGCAAGGCCCAGGTATGCAGCTCTGGGACTAAATCTCCAGGCCGCATGGTGGCAGAGGCGCCATGTTGTCCCTCCCTGACTCCCCACCCACTCATTGGCCTGGCTGTCACACCCACAATATGCTTACGGGCACCATTTTAGTGCACCAACAGCCCTGGTCCTGAGATGCCCAGTTGAAACCCAAAATGGATGAGTGCCCTACAGAAATGTCTCTGGAACCCAACCACCTACAATCTAGGATTCCAGAAGCGCATGGCCACAACACCCATGATATTTGAAATGAGCAATGGACAATAAATGATCTAGCATCTGGCCCTGGCAGACAGGCTTGAATGGTGGTGGGAAAATTAGAGCAAAATATAATGCCCAAAAGTACAGAGAGTATTGAGGAAATCGCCTGCCATTAAGGTAGGGTGAGGAATGGGATGGAGGTGGGGGATATGCAGGGGACACTGGTGGTGGAAAGTGTGCACAGGTGGAGGGATGGGTGTTCAATGATTGTATAGCTGAATCTTTAACATGAAAGTTTGTAACTGTATCTCACGGTGATCAATTAAAATAAAAATGTAATATGGAGTTCATGCCCAATTCAATCACCTTAATCAATGGCTGAGTAAATAGCAGTACTCCTATATTTAAAAAATAATAGTAAGTTATTTTTCATACATTAAAAAATAAAGTAAATATGCAAAATTCAATGGATTTCCTATATACAATTAATGAAAGAGAAGAAAGAGATATTTTTTAAAATTCCCATTCACAATTATGCCTCAAAAAATCAAATATCTCAGCTTTCTCCCCGCCCCAACGGGGCCCCAAGTCACTGTCCATGAACGGCTCCTGGCTCCTGAATGGCCATGATCCAGAGGCACACAAACCAATCTCAGAACCTAATTGCTTTTGGCAGAAATGCGTCAGGACTGAGCATTAAACTACGGCGCCATGCCACCCCGGGTGGGGAAAGGTGTTTGTCCCTTCTGCCTTTTCCTTCTGGCAGCACGGTGGCTGCCACCTTTTCGAAGCCTATCAGACAGCTAGGTATGAGACTGCAGTGATGAGACTGGAGCCTCATGGGATGAGGAGGTGGGGGTGGAATCGACCCCTCTCCCTGCCCCAACGAGGTCCCAAATCGCCACCCACAAAGGGTTCCTCTGGCTCCTGAACGGCCATGATCCCAGAGGCACACAAACCAATCTCAGAACCCAGAGGCTTTGGGCAGAAATCCCTCCAGACTTATTACTAAAATAACAGAAATCCAAAATTGCGTGGCATAACCAATTTGCTCTTCATAACCAGCAATAGAAAACAAATTATCTAATGATGCTTTTCAGCAGGTCTGATTGTTGGGAAAAATTCCAAATAATAATGGTGGGCTTTTTGTCGAAATATTGATTGTGATCAAAGTGGAGAGAGAGTAAAGTGGAAATCATCTAATCATCTGCCACACAGGCAGGGGAGGGTTGGGATGGGGGTATACTGAGGTTCTTGGTGGCAGAAAATGTGCACTGGTGAAGGGATGGGTGTTTGATCATTGTATGACTGAGACTTAAACTGGAAATCTTTGTAACTGTTCTCAGGGTGATTCAATAAAAAAAAAAGAAGTAAAGTAAAAAAAAACTCAGAACCAGCTTAACTAAGGAGGTAAAGTACCTGTACAAAAAAAACTACAAAATGCTACTTCAAGAAATAAAAGAGGAAATAAGGAAATAGGGACACATCCTCTGCTCACGGATTGGGAGAATTAACATTGTCAAAGTGGCAACATTCCCCAAAGCATCATACAGATTCAGTGCAGTCCCTAAAAGGATACCCGTTACATTTGTCAAATAAATAGATCAAACACTCCTGAAACACATATGGAACAATAAACGCCCACAAATGGCTAATGTAAGCCTTGGGGAAAAGATGCAAGGCATCACCTTCCCCAACTTCAAACTGTACTACAAAGTCATAGTAATTAAAATAGCATGGTATTGGAATAAGACAAACCTGCAGACTACTGGAATAGAGTTGAATATTCTGACACAGACCCTCAAACATATGATAATTTAATCTTTGATAAAAGAACAAGTAATATGAAGTGGAGCAAAGAAAGCTCTTCAACAAGTGGTGCTGGGAAAACTAGGCAGTTAAATGAAGAAAAAAGAAAGAATTCAGACTTCTTTCTAAAACCATGCATAGAAGTCAAATCAAAAGGATTAAAGATTTCAATATCAGACCTAAACCCATAAGGTATGTGGAAGAAACATAGGCAAAGCCTTTAATGACACCGAGGCTAAAAGGCACCTTCAAAGACAAAACACTACTGACCAGCAAGGGGAAGCAAATGGTTCACATTAACTAGGAAGCTTCTGCACCTCCAAGTAAACAGTGGCCAGGATGCAAAGACAGCCCACAGAATGGGAAAAATTATTTATCCAACACCTATCTGATAAGGGATTAATATCAAATATAAACTGGTAGAACTTCACAAGAAAAAAATTCAACCCCATCAAAAAATGGCGAGAAGAAATTAACAGAAATTTTCTCAAGGAAGAAATACAAATGACCAAAAAGCACAAGAAAAAAATTCTCTACATCACTAATCATCAGGAAGCTGCAAATCAAAACAACAATGAGAACAGGTCAAAAAGAACAAGAACAACCAGTGCTGACACTGATGTGGTGAGAAAGGGATTCTCATTTATTGTTGGTGGGAATGCCAACTTGTCCAGCATTTTTGGAAAACAGTATGGAAATTACTCAAAAATCTAGAAACTAAACTTCCATATGACCCATCATTACCACTCCTGGGAAAATACCCCTGAGGCCCCAAAATACAATTAAGAAAAGCTACCTGCACTTATATGTTCGTTGCAGCACATTCATATTAGTCAGTGAATAAGGAAACTATGGTACATCTTGGGGCTGGAGCAATAGTACAGCGGAGTAGGGTGTTTGGCTTGCACATGGCCAACCTGGGTTCAATCCCCGGCGTCCCATATGCTCCCCCAAATATGGGGTGCAATTTCTGAGTGCAAAGTCAGGAGTAACGCCTGAACTTTGCCTGGTGTGACCCAAAAAGCAAAAAAGAAAAAAAGAAAAGAAACTATGGCACATCTACACAATGGAATAGTACTCAACTGTCAGGAAAAATTAAGTCATGAAATGTTCTTATAAATGAATAGTCATGGACAGTATCATGCTGAATGAAATGAGTCAGAGGGAGAGAAATAGACAGAGTGATTGCATTCATTTGTGCCATAACTGCATCACTGTATCACTGTCATCCCATTGCTCATCGATTTGCTTGAGCAGGCACCAGTAATGTCTCCATTGTGAGACTGTTACTGTTTTTGGCATATAGAATACACCATGGGTAGCTTGCCAGGCTCTGCTGTGAGGGTGAGATACTCCCGGTAGCTTGCTGGGCTCTCGGAGAAGGGTGGAGGAATTGAATCCAGGTAAGCTGCATGCAAGGCAAACGCCCTACTTGATGTGCTATCGCTCCAGCTCGTTTGTGCCATATTAAAAAAAATAAGTATGATACTAATACCAAAGGACAGTAGAAAAGAGGGCCAGGAGGATTGGTCCATGGTTGGAAACTTAACACAAGTGGGGCAGGAAAGGGCAGTTAGGATAGAGAAGGGACCACATATGACAATGATAGTTGGAAATGATTACTCTAGACAAGAACTAAGTACTGAAAAGAGGTAAAGGAATATACATGATAACCTTTCAGTACCTGTATTGCAAACCATAATACCCAAGAGGAGACAGAAAGAGAGACAGAGAGAAAGAGAGAGAGAGAGAGAGAGAGAGAGAGAGAGAGAGAGAGAGAGAGAGAGAGAGAGAATCTCTGCCAGAGAGGTGAGAGGTGGTGGGAGAGAAAGTGGGGACATTGGTTGTGGGATATGTACTGGTGAAGGAAAGGTTGTTTAGACATTGTACGACTGAAACCCATCATGAACAGCTTTGTAACTGTGTATCTCACGGTGATTCTTTTTTTAAAAAATTATTTTTTAAAAGCAAAATTAATTTTTTAAAGAGCAAAATACCAAAGAATCATTCATGATAGCAAAACACAAGCAACACAATTTTAAAACTGTTTCTTTTGTTTTGTAATTTTGACTTTGGGCCCACACCAGGCAGTGCTGAGAGCTTACTCCAGGCTCTGTGCTCAGGGATGCCTACTGCAGTGCTCAGGTAACCATCTGTGGTGCCAGCGGTTCAAAGCAGGTTGGCTGAGTGTAAGCTTATCATCTTACTCTCTGAACTATCTCTCTAGCCCCTAAAAAGAATGTTTTTAAAAAAACAAAACTTAAAGACACTTTTTCACAGGTAACCCAAATATACATAAAAATGCTTAATGTCATTTATTGTTAGGAAACTAAAATCAGAAACAAAATGAGGTTTCAGCTCACAGTGCTGAGAAGGGTGCCCTGGAGAAAAAATGAATGGCACCCCTAAGTGAAATAAGGATGTGAAAGACAGTTACCTCGAGTCTCACTCATACATGGGATACAAATTCAGTTGGCAAAACCCCACTAAGGTCTAAACTTAAAGAAAGCTATAATGGTTGCAGAAAGAAAGAGGAAAAGGACAAGAAGAATGATTAGAGGGGTGTTTTGTCTTTTTGGTGGTGAGATAGTACTGGAACATTGATGATGTGAGGAGTGATGACAACCATACACATACAGAAGTTCATGATGCTGAACTCTTGAACTTCCACATTACAGTAAGCCAGTGGCATCAATTAAAAAATTCAAGAGCAATTTTCTGAGAGTTCTGAATAGAAGTGCAATTATTGATTGCTGGGGAGTTCATGGAAGACTTGGTATTTGACTTTGTCTTGGAAGAAGAGCATATTTAAATGTGTAGAAACGGGGACTGAGGAGTTCCAGATAGAGGACACAACACATGCAAAAGAGGGGGCAGGCAAATGATTGGAGAGTAAATTATGTGAAGAAATAACCAGGGTATTGTTACGGGGAGTCTTGATGATTGGATAAGGTTAAACCTCAGATATAATCAAAGTTAAATCTCAGATAAAAGTCAAGAACTAGAAGGTGAAATGATTAAAGTTACACCTTATAAACACAAATATTAATCTTATAGTTGCATCTTATCAATTAGAGAGGATTTCTAAGCAATTCTGAAGCTAAAAAGTATGACAAGTCATGATGGCCTGAACTGTAAAAGGGAAGTACAATAAAACATAGCTGGAGGGGGAGAGAGGATGTTGGGAGGGAAACTGGGGTCATTGGTGGTGGGAAATGGACACCAGAGGGGTGTTGGATCATTGTGTGACTGAAACCCTATAATAAACAGCTTGTACTGTGTACCTCACAGTGATTCAATTAAAAAAAATTAAAATTAAAAAATAAAATAAAACATAAATAAAATGCATCCAATTGATAGACCCTTTATCTCCCAGTCCATGTCCCCAGGGAAACAACTCTGACTAGATTAGTAATGATAAAACAAAGGTTTTATTTTATTTACTTTTTTACATAAAACATAGTTTATTTTTAACTTTAGGAAGAGAATGCAATCTCTGTATCTTACTAGTTTCTTTTTTTCTCTTTTATTTTTTTTTATTAATGAATCACTGTGAGGCACAATTACAAATTTATGAACTTTCATGTTTGCATTTGGTTTACATCCCTCCACCAGTGCCCATTCTCCCCCACCAATGTTTCCAGTATCCCTCCCCCTACCCCCACCCCAACCCCCACCACCCCGACCTGCCTCTGCAGCAGGGCATTCCCTTTTGTTTCCTCTCCTGTTGATTGTTGTAGTTTGCAACAGAGGTATTGAGTGGCCATCATGTTCGGTCTATAGTCTACTTTTGGTATGCAGCTTTCAACCTGAGTGGGTCCTCCCAAAATTCTCTACTAGGTGTTCCCTTTTCTATCTCTGCTGCCTTTTCCCTCAGCATGTGAGGCCAATTTCCAAGCTGTGGAGCAGACCTCCTGGTTCTTATTTCTACTACCCTGGCTTAAAACAAAGGTTTTAAATTAAGTCAACATAGAAATTTTTAATGACATCAACTGACTGGGGAACTATGGAATTTATTGAAATTGTCATTAAAAATTGGGAAAGTGGGATAATGTGTCAATTCAAAAGTGGTTGCAAATGATATCTAAATCAAATCTTTGAAGATAATGAATAGAGACTAAGAAGAAGGAAGTGAAGTTTATCTGATATTCCTTATCTGTCTCTGTTGTTGCACTGTTGTCCCGTTGTTCATCAATTTGCTGGAGCAGGCACCAGTAATGTCTCCATTGTGAGACTTGTTACTATTTTTGGCACATCAAATACGCCAAGGGGAGCTTACCAGGCTCCACCGTGAGGGTAGGATACTCTCGGTAGCTTGCCAGGCTCTCTGAGAGGGAGATATTCCTTATCAAATTATAACCAAATATAAGATAACAAACTCAGTTGCTCTAATTTGAATCAATAAATAATTTTTTAAATATTTATTTATTTTTGCTTTTTGGATCACACCCCGTGATGCACAGGGGTTACTCCTGGGTCATGCACTTAGGAATTACTCCTGGCAGTGCTCGGGGGACCATATGGAACGCTGGGACTCGAACCTGAGTCGGCCACATGCAAGGCAAACACCCTACCTGCTGTGCTATCGCTCCAGTCACCTGAATCAATAAATAGTTATAGTGACTTAAAAATAGCTGGAGAATTCATAATATCATTTAATAAGTGTTTGGATGAATAATTATTGATTGCTATTGATACATTAATTATTATTAATTAATGGTCAGATCAAATTATTCAAACTAAGACTGGCTATGTGCAAGACAATAAATAAATGAGTTAAGAAAAATAACTGATAAATTTATTTAATGATAATTTATATAATCATTCATTAAAGAAATTAATCAATCCATTAGTGCCTGGTGAGAAGCACAGAGAAACTATATCTATGAAATTGTAGCCTTTGTGACTGAGGATAATGATATTATAACAGAGATGAAGGTGTGTGGGGCAAGATGGCAAAATTTCTTTTGGCTACTTAGACTTCAGATGTGATCTAAAGTGGAAAATAATTTTACACTCTGTTGGAAATGTCTTCTCCGCCCTGACTGCAGGTCTGGCTTGCCTAAGACATTAGAGTGTCTTAACTATAAAGAAGGCATGTGTCGAGAATCAAGATAGCATAGGAAAATCCCAAATGCTAGGGCACCGTGGTACATGTTGCTGGGAGATAACAGGCTGCCCATGTACAGCCTTGCCTATCAGGGAACCTGTGGTCCTTGCATCTTCTCCCCCAACACATATGGCTCTGCATTGGCCTTATGAGATTAAGACATAGCTAAGGAGTTATGAATAGTACCTCTCTTTTTTCCTTAAGTAAGAATGTTAGAGACCAACCTCCTTTAGTTAGTTACTGAAATGTTAGACCTTGGCTAGATGTCTTCGTTGGCTCTCTCTTTTGGTGATGGACCTCTAAGCAGTGCTGGGGGAGGAGGGGCTAGGTCCACTTTTGGTGATACTTAGCCCATTAGTTTTGACAGGGAGGGAAGAGAGCATCACCCAACTGGTTCTCCCAGAGACCTTCCTGGCCTTGGGTGGGGGCCGTGGATGGTAAATTAGAAGTACTCACCCCCAAACCGCAACAGCCACAATGGGAAAAGCAGCCCAGAACCCCACCACTCGTATGAGTGAAGATAGTAGCCTGGAGGATAACAGAGGCAGAATACTAGAGGTGTCTGTAAGAATTTAATGCCACTGGTCTAGCGACAGAAGCAAAGATAAACAAATAGAACTACATCAAATTATGAAGTGTTTGCATCTCAAAGGAAATGATGAGCAGAATAAAAAGACATCCTGCAGATTGGAAGAGAATATCTGCCCATCACCCGTCTGGTAAAGGGTTAATATTCAACCTAAGTATGTAAACCATATTATTTACATTGGTACTTTATAAGTAAAAACATCTAATCCCATCAACAAATGGAGTGAAAGGGTGAACAGAAATTTCCTTAAAGAAGAAATACAAATGGCCAAAGGGCATATGAAAAATGCTCTTTATCAATAATCATCAGGGAAATTAAAATAAAAATAAAAATGACATGTCATTTCATACCATTTTCACACATCAAAAAGAACAAAAACAACTAGTGTTGTTATGGATGTGGGGGCAGAAAGGGGACCCTCATTCACTACTGGAAATGTAATGATAAGCAAAGTAGGACAGAAAAAAAGACAAATACCAGAGAGATGCTTCTCATCCCATGCCAGGCTGACTTCATCTGGGGTACTCAAAGGGGAACAGATGAGTTCTTCTGCTTGCCCCAGCAGAACCCGGGTAGCCACAAACCCAAGGACCCACTCACCACCATGCTCACAGTTGATCTTCACAGGCTGGGGAGGAGCCCCTCATGCATGAGCATGAATCTGCTGAAAAACCAGGCATGAGGTTTTGTGATTGAAACCTCCAGGCTCGCATGGAGAAAGCCCTCCCCAAATCTCCCTGTGCTTCAGGCTGCCTGGCAGTCCTGCCCATGAATCGCCTCTGGGCACCATGTAAGCTCATTAATGGTCATGATCTAGAGACTCACAAATAAATCTCAGAAGAGAGCAACAAGCTGCAGAGATGCCTCAGGACCCCAAAATCACCATCCAGTTAAAAATTTAACTCCAGCTTTAGGACCCTATTTAAAATTTTAGAATCCCTGGAGTGTGTGGTCACAAATGTGGTCACCTCATACTTTATGCCACTGATATACCAATATACATCACATTTGGTGGGATATAAAGTGGAAGGAAACCAATCTTGATCAAATATATATGCATATATATTTGCTGATATATAATATATATATATTAGCACACAAAACTCAACCTGTAACAACACATTCGTGATCTCTTATACAGGGGCTTAATGGTTCCAAGGTGAGAGACAACAATTTTCACACACTCTCTTCTAAGGAACCCTTTTTGGATCATTTTCAGATGATTATTCATAACAAAAATATCACTGTATCACTGTCATCCCATTATTCATTGATTTCCTTGAGCTGGCACCAGTAATGTCTCCATTCATCCTAGCCCTGAGATTTTAGCAGTCTCTCTTTACTCATCCTTCCCAATGGTGCCGCATTGGAGGCTCTTTCAGGGTCAGGGGAATGAGACCCATCATTGTTACTGTTTTTGTCATATCAAATATGCTACGGGGAGCTTGTCAGGCTCTGCCATGCAGGCAGGTACTCTCAGTAGCTTGCCGAGTTCTCAGAGAGGGAGAGCTAGACAATAAGCCTTGAACCAACAAAATTTATAAAACAAATTATTCAGTATCTGCCTTTGTGGCAGGCTTTGGTGGTGGTGGGAAAATTCGGAACAATGGTGGTGGGAAGGTGTAATGGTGGTGGGATTGGTGTTGAAACACTGAATGTAATAAATTATTGTGAACAACTTTATAAAAATAAAATTTAAAAAAAGAAAAAAGAAAAATGCCATATGATCTAACTCATATGTAGGATATAAAGAAACAAAGCCAGGGAGTAGACCAAACCAACATGTGGAAACTAGATGTGAGCTGATATTGTCAGTCAGAGCTGGTTGAGCAGAGGGGTCCAATAGGTGGAGGTGATATAATCTCAGCTCTTTAGTGGTGGGTGTGGTACAGCAACTCACCTCTGAAATGGTGTGGAAAGTACTCCTGAAATACACCAATGCTACCTCCATTGGGAAAACAAAACAAAACAAAAAAGAGAGATTGAAAAGTAGGTTAAGGAATGGATGGAGAAGGGAAGGAAAGAAGCTCCAAGGTTTAGTAAAGCCCCCGGGTAGAAGTGTTAGACTTTGGCTAGATGTCTTCTTTGGCTCTGTAACTGAGGTTACAGAGGATGCAGGACTGTGAGAACAGGATGTGGGAAGCATCAATGCAAGGAGTCAGATGAAAGAATTCATAAACTTGTCCTCTTGACCAACTCAGTAGAGCTAATAAGTATAAAATCTACATCTGAACAACTAAAAGAAACTAAGCTAAACCAATAAAAGCGTGTGTGTGCATACTTAAGGAAACATAATTTCAAATGAAGATTTAAAGACCAGCTTTTGTATTATTTCATATTGTTGTGCTTAATGCCTTAGAAATTTCATCAGTGCTCCTATTTATGCCAGTGATTCCCAAGTTTTGAAAAATGGCTTAATTTCATCACCAAGGAGAGTAACTCAGTCATGACAAATAAAAAGCTGTGGGTGAGAAGGAACATCATCAACCACAGTGAACAAGATCCCAATAGAAGACATTGCATTTTCTCACCCAGGAGAAAAATGAACAATCCAGTGAGATGTGTCCTGGTCCCTAGAACATGAGATCAATATTGGAAACCTCATCTTGTGGAGACTTTAACTCTATAGCCATATTTGAAGTTCTCTTTTTCAAATGCGATATTTGAGATTTGCTCTTTTCTGATAATTCTTATGATCCACTTCTTGACCTTCTGGAATTTTCATTTAATTTTAAAAGGAGTTATATTATAAACTTCCCTCTCGAAGAGCCTGGCAAACTACTGAGAGTATCCCACCCACAGGGCAGAGCCCGGCAAGCTACCTGGGGCATATTCGATATGCCAAAAATGGTAACAACAAGTCTCACAATGGAGAAATTACTGGTGCCTGCTCAAGCAAATAAATGGACAATGGGACAACAGTGTGAAAGTGTGACAGTGCGACAGTGCTATATTAAAAACATATTTTATACAAACTATATTTAACATCATAAGAGGCTTTATTATTTTGTACACACACACACATGAAGAAAGTATAAGGGATGGGTGAAAGAGAGAAGGAACAGTAAGATAGTGGAAAGGATGGAAAAGAATATCTTTATTGGGTCTGTGTGGCTGGAACCAGGTGTAATGAAAGCATTTTTTAATGCTGTGGAAAACAAAGGAATTTCATATCTAAAGGCTGTTTGTAAGGAGAGAGCTAGCAGCTGCTTCCTTACTTAAGAGAAGTCCCACAGGCTCCTTTGCAAGTGTGAGAAAGTCAGACCTGCTCCCAGACAAATATTTCAGGAAAGACAGTCTCAGGGCAGCTGAGGACACTTGCTTCTATTCCCTTCACGTCAATAGTGTCTTTGACTAACGCACTTGGCTCTCGGCTGCTGAGATTTCCAGCGGGGAATTCTTTGCAACTCTATATGATACCTCATCTGGCCCATAAATAAAAACCTGCTTTTCTTCCTTCTGAGGATAAGCGGTGTCATCAGTGGGAGAGATTTCAGCTCTCATAGTCAGACAGAGCCCAAGAGCCTGGACTCAAAGGTCAGAGAAGGGTCATTCTCTTTGATTAAAGATTTAAATCAAGGTTTTCACTGTCACAGCTCCAATGCAAATCCACTTGGAAATGAGACATGCTATGCAAAGAAGCTAAGTTGACATTGAGAAATAATAGTCACAAAGTTATTGGTTTCTTCTTTTTTTTAATGTTAAGGTCAGCACTGAGAATTTCTCCGTCTGTCCTTGGCACAATCCCCAGGGAGGAGCAGGGAGTAGCATGCTGTCTACTCTGCGTGCCAATCTCACTGGGAACTAATAATTTGGTGTTCTGATGTATAAAGTGGTGTGAATCTGTTCCCCAGAATTTCAATAGATTGAGTTTGTAGCAGAATTTCGAAGTCTATTTTTTAAAAAACTGCAATAAAAGTGATAGTTCGTGCATACTGACGCTTTCCTATTGAGAGGCACTATGGAGAGAGATTTCCGGTCCTCGTTTCATTAACACAGGATTGATCTTATATCTCTACCACCAACAACAGCAGCACAGCCATTTTGTAAGACTCAGGATTCAAGGGGTTAAGTGACCTGCCTGAGTGGTAACGAGAAGCAAAGTGGTATTTTGAGACCAGGGTTTAGCTGGCTCCCAAACTTATACACTTAATACCTGAGCAATGCAGAGACACAAAAGAAAGAAACCATAAGCGAGTAGGTTTCAAAGCCCTATTCTGTAAACAAAATTCAAGGTAAACTTAGATCATCTCAGTTTTTCCTTTCTGAGGACATACCTCGTAGCAGTGCCAGAGGCCACTCCTGCTAATACCAGGCCTGCCTGTCTGCACTAATGTATCCGTGCTGTGGCCCGGTGCTACCTAGATCTAGAGGTTTGGAGGACCACTAGGGACCTACCTGCCAGAGCTCCCAAGCCGTGCAATGCTGAGGGTTCAACTCAAAACCTTCAGCCCTTTGAACTACCTCCTAGCTCCTTACTTATTTTGTTTGAGCCATGGTGTCCTTTCCTACAAATTGAGTATACTAAATTAACTAGTAGCATCTGCCTCAAAATTATTACAACCTCTAAACAAAACAACACACATAGAATGCTTTATTCATGTGATGCTGGGCAAGCACTTCTCCTCTTGTATCAGAAACACCAAGGTCTCTTACCCACTCATTATATTTGTTTCTCATTCATGAGTTCTTTTATTCAACAAATTATTGAGTTCTGGTCACTTTAATCCTTAGTTTCAGAGTCTACTTAAGGGGCAGACATGCAATTCTACCAAAATAGACCATTGTTCCTTTATTTATTTTCAGGGTTTTTTAGACATCATGATTTATAATATTATTAATAAAGTTTCAGGAATACAATGTTCCAACACCACACCCACCACCCAAGTGTGAGCGTCCCTCCACCAATGTCTCAAGATCCCCTCCCACCCACCTGTCTTCCCACTCCCTTGGCAAACTCTCAGGGTCTTTTGCCCTGTGCCATTTATTATACCCTTACAATGTTTATCCATACTCCACAGATGAGAGAGATTCTATACTTGTCGCTCTCCTTCTGACTGACTCCACTCAGCATTATGCCCTTTACATCTGTCCATGTAACAGAGAACTGCAGGTTTTCATCTTTTCTAGAACTAAGTTATATTCCATTGTATAAATTTACCATGATTTCTTTATCCACCCATATGTTCTTGGGAGAATTAAGCTGCTTCTAAAACTTGGCTATTGTGAATAGTGCTACAATAGAGGGGGGGAGGGTGCAAGTGTTCTTTCATATGAACATTTTTTGATACTTGGTTTTGGGGGGTAGATACCCTTTAGTCCATAGTCCTTGAGGTAGGTATTAAGAAATGGTCATCTACGGGGTCATATGGTCATCTCCAGGGCCATGTGGAAGTCTCCATATGGTTTTCCAAAGAGTCTGAACTAGATGATATTCCCATCACAGTGGATGAAGGTTTTCCTCATGGCCACCATTCCCCAGACAATTGTATTCTCTGCTTCCAGTGTAATATTAAAAAACAAAACAAAACACTAAACTGATATGTTTATTGCAGTTCAAAACACTTCAAAACAATTCAATAGTTTCTTGGCATTTCCAAGATAAAATCTGAATGTGCTGTGAGAGACTTTAAGCTCTACTGACTGCTCTCCACATTTTCATTTCCAGACTCACTTTTCCTGGAAGCTTATGTTTCAACCACCACTTACACTTACCGGAATATGTCTAGCTATTTACAGCTTGTGGAGTTTACTTCTTCTGCACTTGTTGCCTAGAATTGCTTTTCTCTCTTTTATTACTTGGCAGATATCTACCTCTCTTTTAAGACTTGACTCAAATACCATCTTAGCCTGCTCTCCTTCCTCTGGTTAGAATCAACCTTTCTCTGTCATATATACAGATTTCTATCTTAGCACTTGTTATGCTTTATTATATTAATTTTTATTGCAAGTTCTTGAGGCAGAGTCCATGTCTAATTCATTTTTATATTCCTATCATAATGCCTAAGATTAAAAAAACTTTAATACTTTTTGTCATCTATCTTGATATATAAGTTATGCAGAACAAAATGATTCAAATTATGTAATTAAGTGAGCTCTGGCAAGTATATATAGTGGTGTTTCAATCATCACAATCATGAAATAGAACATTTCCATCTTGTTAAGAATTACTTCTGGTTCCTCTGTATTCAATCCTGCCTTCCTTTCTCTTGCCCCTGAAAACCTCTAGTATACATTTATCTTTATAGTTTGTCTTTTGTAGAAAAAAAATTTTTTTGCTTTTTGGGTCACACCCGGCGATGCACAGGGGTTACTCCTGCCTCATGCACTCAGAAATTACTCCTGGCAGTGCTGGGGAGACCATATGGGATGCCAGGTCGGCCGTGTGCAAGACAAACGTCCTACTTGCTGTGCCATTGCTCTGGCCCCTGTAGAAATTTTTGTCAGTGAAATCCAACAGTACATAAGTTTTATGTGAGTATCTGTATATAGTACATGAAGTAGCTTGTCCATACGGATGTAGATGTTTCTAACTTATTCCTTTTTCTTTGTATTGTATGAATATGCTACAATTTGTTTCTCCATTGATAAACATTTAGTGTATTTCCAGTTTGTGGATATTATAAGCAAAACTGTTAAGGATATTTGGGTAATGATCGTTGTTATGAACTTATAATAGAACTCAAGGATCATCTAGTAAATGCATGTTTAGTTTAATTTTTTTTAAAAAAACTGCCAAACTGTTCTCTGAAGTGACCTTTCCATTTCAACTTTCAGAGCACAGAAGTTCTAGTCATTCCATTTCCTTACCAGAGTCTTTTTAATCTTAGCATACTAGTAGGTGTGCAACAGTATCTCATTGACTAATTACATTATCATATTTTCATGAGCTCATTAGCCACAGACAAAAGATTTTAAATCTTTTGCTCACATTTTTAAAAGTTTGGTGGGTTTTTTAGTTGTGTCTGTCCATTCTTTACTTATTGTGAATAGTATTTGCCAGATACATGTTTCATAAATAATTTTTCCAGCCTGTTTCTTGCCTTTTAGGTTTTAGCATTCTCTTTTGAAAATACAAAGTATAAAATGTCTATGAAAGATCTTTTATTAATTTCTGCTTTATTATGTCATCCTTTTAAGGCATTGCCTAGCCTATGATCACCAAGCATTCATGTACGTTTTCTTCTAGTAGTCTTATAGTTTCAGTTCTTTTGATCCATTTATGTCCATTTCAATTTAATTTTTAATGGGAATTCAAGGCTGATGTGTATGTCTAATTTTAACTCTAGATACCCAATTGTTCTAGTATTTTGTTGAAATATTTGCTTTTCTTCAATGAACCACATTTGCAATTGTGTCAAAAACAAAATGTCATATATCTGTGCAGCTATTTTGGGATTCACTACTCATTGAACTACATGCCTGTGTTTATATGAAATCACACTGTCTTGCTGTTGCTTCATAACTAGAGTGCTGGAATCCTTTCAGTTTGTACTTCTCTTCCAGAACACTTTGTCTATGCTAGATACTTCAAATTTCTATGCACATTTTAGAATCAGCTTTTATATTCATTTGTATTTTTTAAAAGCTTCCTAGAATTTTTATTGGTATTTGTAATTCTATGAAGCTATATATTAATTTGGGACAAATTAACAGATGTTGAATTTGTGACCTCCTATATAACTCATTTGATGTGTTCAACACTTCATAGTTTACAAAGCCTAATAACATATATTATCCCCTTTGATCCACCTAACAAATTGAAGGGCAGAGAAATGCTGCCTTTCTTTGCAAATGAGAAAACTAAATGTCAGGAGACCTGACTTGAGTCAATGAGCATATATATAATGGTGCCAGTTGGCCTGATTTTTTAAAATTTCATTTCTACAGTATATTTTGTGCTTGAACCTATAAATATTGATCTCACATGTCTGAAATGTTGGCAGAGAGACCCAAGCAGAGAAGACCTGATGGCAGAACAAATTCAGCCCCTCACTTTTACTCCCTTTCCTTGGATACAGAGTTATCTAGGGCCTGAGAGAAAGTATAGCTGGTAAGGCACTTGCCTTGCCTACATCCAACCCTGGGTTTGGTCTCTGGCACCATGTATTATCCTACCAGGAATGATTCCTAAGCACAAAGTTCAGAGTTAGCTCAAAGCTGGAAGTAAGTATAGCCAGGTGTTGGTCCCTCTCCAAACAATGATCCAATTACCCCTTAAGCTCAGAATAGATCTGGGGAGCTGACTTCAACCTTGTAAAATACCTAAGGAGCTTTAAAGTGCACCTGCCTTATGTACATCTGAGCCAGGTCTGATCCACAGAGCCACTTATGGTCTGCCAAGTACCACCAAGGGTCACTCCTGAGCATTTAGTCAGAAATCACCTCTGAAAACTTCTGGGTATGGTCCCGACATCCCCCCAAATACAGCTGTCTCACTCCCAGGATTTGATAGAGTTGTTGAAGGATGGGGCCCAAATACTAACATTTCATAAATGCTCTGAGGCGATCCCAATATACTAATAAAGTCTAGAAGTGTTTCTGGAGTCTCCCAAAAGAGCAGAGTCAGAGGAGAGATTCTGGAGAGTTGAGCAAAAAGTGAAACTCCCCAGGTCAGGGATCACTCACTAATAGGGAGAGAAGATTAGAGAGTTGTGGAGAAGATTTTGTCAAATTCCTTAGCAGTATAGGGAAGAGATACTAAAAATAACTAACAATTCCCATTTTTTAGAAATATCCTCACCCTCACTGAATAACAAGAAATTCAACTCTTATAGAACCAGCTACATTCATGATTGGAATGGGCTAGAGGTTATTTTGTTCACTTTTTAAGTTTCAGATAAGAAAACTAAAGTTTTGGAATGCTTGTGACTATGTCAGTACCAAAGACCCAGTTCAGGCTGAGGCAGGACTGGAATTCAGTGCTCTTGAGCTGGGCTCTTTCCACTTCTGTGTAATCTGAGCCATCTGTTCACTTTTTAAATGGAGAAGTAAAACAGAGAGCAAGGGGCTATTTCTGGTTTATGGGCCATTTTTGACCATTGGCTTCTCAGCCTTGGTCTATCAGAACCACCAGGGGAATTTAACTATAAATACTTGAGTGCAGCCTAGAGTCCAAATATTTGGGATGAAGACTAGAATTTGATTTAGATCACTCACTTCTCTTCCCTCTCTCCTTTCTGACTTATTTTTGTTTTGTTCAATGTTTGTGATTTTGACTCTGCTATCAGAATCCTTGGCAATTTCTGGGTTTGGTAATTATCTGTAAATATTTATTGAAGTGGCTATGCTCCCGTGCATAATTGGAAGTAAACACGCCAGAGTAACAGACTTATGCACACCCCCCCCCATTTTTTTTAATTTCCATGAACTAAAATTAAAACCGAGCATAGCAACTATGTTAAGGCCACGGAAATGCTGCAACCACATATGGCTGCTGCATAGGGCAACCAAAAGATCAAGATGTGCCCCAGAGCTCGGGTATCTGCCATAAAGCAGGCAGACTTGGCTCCCATTGTGAACATAGAACAGGATGTAGGAGGTGCCAGTGCTGAGTCAGCCTGGGAGATACCCAGTACCTGTATCCCTGGTCACTGGTCTGGCACTGGTTCACGGTGAACACAGAGTAGGTAGAGACTGCATGAGGACTCCCACTACAGGTGGGCTACACTCCCACCCCTGTGGGTTCTGGGACCATTCCCTCCCCAGTGCTGTGCAGTATTCATGTGAACATTTGCAGTTTCGGGACCTGGGTTTACATCTCTGTACTATGTCCTCATCTGCAAAAGGGAGAGATGCCGCACTTTGCTCCTGTTAAGCATTTTGGGAGACACTATAGCCCTCCTACACAGAACCCTTGCTAAGGATGTACTGGTAAATGATGATGGTGTGTGAGCACAGGGTCCTCCATATCTGTGTGTCCTAATTGGCTGCAATATTAGGTTTGATCTCGAGAGTGCTTAACTGCCACCTGTATGTGGACAGGTTCCACTCAATACTAAGGCCAACTGTAAAGCATTATAATATGATTTTATTAGGGTGGGAAGTCCATATTACAATAAGACAAGCATATATCCAGTTAGTAGTAAAGTACAGGGATGAGTAGAACCCACCTGAATTGGAGGTTCAGGAGACATGCTGCTAGCTGACAGCTCTAGCAGTGTTCTGGAGAGTTCCTTTATACTGTTCACTAGCAGGGAAGATGAGTCTATTCCTAAGAGAGGATCCTGAGCAAACTTTAGTGGAGAGTGCTTCAGGATCATGGCTGTGGAGTCCAGGGGGCATCTCAAATCTGGCCCCATTTGATGCCTGAGCCTGTGTAGAGCCGTGTTACCAGGACCACCTGTTTCTTTCCAATTCAGTCCAGGTGCTCTCACAGCCAGTCCTTATCTGTTCCTGCCTTTCACATGTCAGCTTATGCTGATAACCTAAGTCCCTTTCTCTGCTACCCCCACCTCTCACAGTTGGGTCATGACACTGTCAATACGCACAGCAGTTCCATCTGGCAGGACCATGACAGCATCCACATATAGGCCACCAGTGAGCTCCCTGCACCCGATCCCCCCACCCAAATGCTCTCTCCTCATTCCTCATCTAGGACTCTCACTGAACATTATCTTCTCCTTTCCAGATTCACTCCCACACACCACCAGTGATCTTCAATCCTTCTGCATCCTTGAAAAACTTGAGGAGCATTTTCAAAGCAACCAATCCTTGGGGTTAAATGTAACACAGGTCACGTATGGTAGGCTAAAATCCAGAAAGGGGAGGAGACACTAAGCAGTGTGTTTGAATATATGCTTTCCGGGGGCTGGGGAGTGAGCTTAGAGGTCAGCTATGCAGTCGGTAGATCTGGCCCATATGAACCCCACAGCACTGCCATTTGTATCCCTAAAGGCTCCCTGAGCACCATGCAGGATCCCTGGCACCACAGGGATGTCACCATATCACTGGGATATATACATAAATATAAAACACTAGATATAATATATAACATGTATATTGTATATATAAACAATGCTTCCTAGTTTAAGATACAACTGCTTAGATCTACAATTTTGGGGAATTTGAAGGGTTAATGGGAAACCAAGTATCCACCAGTCTCTGATATCCAAGTTCCCTCTTCTGTTCCCATAAGTAAAACTCTTCGTTTCGTTTCCTACACATACTGTGCATGTGCGCTCGCACACACACATACACACATGCATGCATGCACACACATGCAGTCCACCAGTTTGGTAGCAATGAGAGTGCAGAGGGGAAGTTTAGATCACATTAGTGCAACTACAGCATCAGTATTTTTGGTTTTGGTTTTTGACCTCTGAGGCACTATTCCTGAGAGGGTTTCATGCCTACAGTGGTTCAGGATCACACCCTCCACAAAAGTGTCCATGTCGCTCAACCAAAATTTGGAAGACAAATAAGATTTTTGTAACTATGTCATCTAAACTATAATAATAATAATAATAATCCATTATATTTTAAAATACCAATGGAGTTTCAAAAATACTGGCATATTCTAAAATCCGAAAATTTAACAAATTAACACATTTATCAGCCCTAACCAGATAGCATGCATGTAGTGTATGTCACAAAATAATTGATGTTATAAGAACAGATGAATTGTATTGCAAACCATAATGCCCAAAGGTAGAGAGACAGTATGGGAAAAATTGTCTGCCATATAGGCAGGGGGAGGGTTGAGATGGATGTTCAATCATTGTATGACTGAAACTCAAACATGAAAGTTTTGTAACTGTATCTCACGGTGATTCAATAAAAATTTTTTTTTAAAGAATAGATGAATTCCTAGAGTACTGGAGGTGTGTGTCTGGCAACAGGACACCACGTGAAGCTGCTAGATGAGCATCTTTCACTCTTGCCAGTTTTCTCTAGGACTGATGGTAACTTCATTTGGAAACAGCGGAGGAATCGTCAAGGCTGGAGTCTGCAGGCTGTGGCTAAAGCTCTGTACCAGGAGCTCCATATTTTCTAGCATGACTTCTTGTTCTCTGTCCAGAGAACAATTATGAAAAATGTCTAAATACTCCAAGAAGCCAATCCCATTGCTCTAAGGTTTCTCAGTGTCACCAGCCTGATACTTGAACACCCTCACCCCACATACATGCACCCCATGCCTACAAATAGGATGATTTTTGAACTACCAAGATTCTCATTCAAGGGGCTGGAGAAGGGTTGGAGAGATAGAATAATGGGTATGATGTGTGCCTTGCATGCAGCTGACCTGGTTTTGATCCCTAACACCACATATGGTCCCCCCCTCCTAAGCCTGCCAGGAGTTATCCCTGAGCACAGAGCCAGGAGTAATCTCTGAGGACCATCTGGTGTGGCCCAAAATGAAATAACAACAACAAAAATAAAATCAAGGGGAATGGAAAGATAGTACAATGGTTAGTGTGCATTCTTGACACCACAAGTGACCCTGAGCACAGAGCCAGGAGTAAACCCTAAGCACTGCTGGGTGTGGCCCTATAACAAAGTTCTCATTAAAGGAGTGGAATTGTACCATTTCATTGAATAATAAGCTGGTTTAGCATTTTAAAATATTATTAGACTTGCATGCACATGACCTCCCCATGCCTCCCAACAAACACACTTATTCTCATTAATCCCCCAAACCCAAATCAATGCCTGGCTGACATCATGTAGTTCTCAATGAATAAATATTTAAGAGCTGTCCTACTAGACTCTAATAACACAGCTGTGCTAAGAATTACCTTTTGGAGTCTCAGCTGACCCTCAAGGAACAGTGTCCCCTTAAGCCCACATGGCAGTGTGGCCATGTCAAGAATCGAGGAGTCAGAGTCATCTCTCCTCCTGTAGACTCTCCTGGGAGTATCTGTCTTTCCCTGGTCCTGTCAAAACACCTGGTCCTGCCATCCTACTTTTGGGCTATCCCTTACAATACTTAGAGAGACAGTTCACGTACAGAAGATAAGGCTTGCATGAAGCCAATCCCAGTTTGAATCCCCAACACCAAATATGGTTCCCCAGAGCATCACCAGGGGTCACTCCTGAGCACAGAGCCAGAATTAGCCCCAAGCACTGCCAGGTATGGCCCAAATCAACCCACCAAAGAGAATTATTTAGGTGGGCAGAGTGATAGCTTGACAGGCTAAGTGTATGCTTTGCACACAGGAGGCCTGATTTGTTTGATTCCTGGCATCACATAGTCCTGAGTACCACAGGGAGGTGGCGGGGGAGGGGGAGGGAACAACACCCTTATCCCCAGTACCCAGCCAAGAATAGCCCCTGAACACCTCCAGGTAAATAACAAGCTGAAAAACATAATTATAAAGGCCACATCACTAGGAATACCAGCTTTCTATGGGCCCCAGGCCTGAGTCAGTGTTCCCACGAAGCCTACAGGACACAGGTTCAGTGGTTCATTGACACTGTCCCCACATGACTATTCCCAAGCCAAGAAAATCACAGCTACCTCAAATGTCCCTGTTTTGATGTACTCTGAATCCTTTCTTGCCTGCCACCCAATTTCCCAGGCAGTGTCGAGCAGGTTCCTTAGTAAACAGGCTGGCAGAACACCAAATCCTTTCAGCATTCACAACCACTTTCTCCCAAGCCACAGCTCAATGGCAGCTCACCTGGCTGTGTGATTGCTTTGCTGCTTTCTCCCGACCCTGGGGCTGGTAAACAAATCAAGTGTTTCCCAGTGGCCTGAGAGAGTGGTTCTGTGCAAGCATAAAAGCATCATTTAGACATAATCAAGGATGCAGAAGAGACTTCGGCTCAGACAAAGATAGACCATTTCTAAACCAGTCATTGCTATCTGAATGTGGTAGACGCTCTTTCCACAAGGCTGGGATTGTACAACTCTCAAAAAAATAAATTAGCTTGCAAGTGAGTATAAAAGGGCTTTGTGGCCCTAAGAATGCTTGCAACGCACCACCAAGAAATAAATATTATCTCTTTCCCAATGTCGAGTCAGGCACTTTCCAAAGCTCTCAGGGACTTGAAATAAACACACATTAAAGGATGAAAATAAATTCACTAAAACACAGACAGACGAACAGTTTTTAATCATCACAAAACCAATCTATCAATGTAGTTTTATCACTAGTTGGCATGAGATAAATACCAGTTATGGGAACAGAGCAACAGTACATCAGGTACTTGCACGAGGCTGACCCAGTTCAACCCCAGCACGCTATATTGTCCTCTGAGCCAGCCAGGAGTGATCCCTGAGCGCAGAGTTAGGAATAAGGCTCAAGCAACACTTGGTATTGCCCAAAATAACAACAAAAAAATACCATTTAAGTTTTCACTAAAGAACACTTTCCTGGAATGGAGAGGTAGCATAAGGAGGGTAAGGTGTTTGTCATGCAAATAACTAACCCCAGTTTGAGCCCCAGCACTTCATATGGTCTCTTGAGTACAGGAAAAAGTGATCCCTGAACACAAAGTCAGGAGATAAGTCCTGAGCACTGCCAGGTGTATCCCCTATCACCACCATCCCCCTCTGCAAAGAAGTAACTGAAGCAGATCTGTAAGGAATTAGTGAGCAGAGAAAGTATCAGTGGGTACAGGGCTTCAGATACAGCATGTTATCAATGAGTACTTTTCAAAGCAAGTAATAAAACATCATCTAATAGTGGCTTAAAGATAGTAAAAAAAAAGATTAAAAATAATCAGGGTTGATTAGTATGTAGGTAGAGAGAAGGGATTCTTATTCGCTGTTTGAGGGAATGTCTTCTGGTTTCATCTCTATGGAAAGCAGTCTGGATATTTCTTTTGAAAAAAATTATGGAACTCACATATGACTCAGTATGTCCACTTCTTCATATCTTCTCCCAAAACACAAAAACATTAATTCTAGCAATATGTATACACCTATACTCACTGCGGCACTAACACCAAAGCAGATCAAGAAGATACAACATATATACACAATGAAATACTCTGCAGCGTTAAGAAAAGGTAAAATCCTGCTATTTGCCTCTACATGGATGGAACTAGACGGCATCATGCTGAATGAGGTCAGTCAGAAGGAAAGAGACAGATACAGAACGATTTCTATCATGTATGGGGTATAAAGATACATTGTAGGAAAGCAACTATTGGCCAAAAGCAAAAAAAAAAAAGAGAGAAAAGAAAAAGAAAAGAAACTGAAAAGTTGGCCCACAGAGAGAGTTTACCTGGAGTGGGGGGCAGTGGGGTAGATGAGAGGGGCCCTTAAGTATATTGGTGGAGGGAAGGAAAGACTCTGGTGTTGGAATGATAAATGCATGAATATATCATTAACAGTATCATAAAACATGATTTGCAATAAAGGTGAGAAGAAAAAGAAGAGTCAAGATATTTATTCATCTATAACTTACAAGTTCAGAAGGGAATGTGATTCTAAAGCAGCAAATCCACCTCAAGCCTCGGGCTTCTTGTGATCTCTATTCCCCTATCCTTGGTGGCAGCTTTGACCCAAGACCACTGCTCCCTCGCCCCATGGGCATACAGAGCAATCCAACCTCTGATGCACGTGGAGACGAATCTTCCAGCTCTTGAGGCATATGGGTCCTATTCAAACCCGGCTTTGCCATAGAACGGTACATCTTGAGTAAGGTGTAAACCTTTTAAGCACCAGGTTCCTCATCTGGAAAAAAGTAATTTTTGTAATTCTGTTGATCCTAGGATTGTTATGAGATGCTACATTGGTAATAGAATAGCTTGAGCTTTATAGAACTAGTCAAATTCTGATCGAGTGTTTTGGCACTGTGCTAGCTTATGGAGGCAAGAGTTAGTGGGAGTTGGGGCGGGAGTGAGAAAAAAAAATGAGATCATGGCATTATGACAGCGTGTGGTGGGAATCCCGTCCCTAGGGTAGGAGCCAGATTATGGGATGTATTAAACTGACACCAGGTAAATACAAAAGAAGCAGAAATGGGGAGGAAAGTCTTTAGGTTTCTTTGTGCCTGATCTCATGCTTAACTTCCAATTTCACAAAATCTTGCAGTATCATGGATTTTGGTTTTTTTTCCCCTTTTGCTAATAGGGATGTGGCTCAAGCAGTGGAGGGCATGCCTTTCCTGTGAGAGGCTGTTTGATCCCTGTCACCGTATACTTTGGCCCTAACATTGCCTAGTGTGGCTCTGGTGGCCTCAGCATCCCTGGGAGTGGACCTCACAACCATCACCATGTCAACGTAATAAATTTAGTTTATTTCCAACCCTGAAACAGAATTGAAAAGAAGAACTTTGGGAGTGCATTAGGATGTTAGCTTTATAAGGGCTGTTAGCTGAAAGGAGCTGCATATGTTTGTCTGCCCTTCCACACAGAGAAAGCTGATCTTTTCTTGGGCCAGACACCAAATGGGACCACACTCTTATATCAGCAAGGGAAGTTGTGTCAGGCACTGTACTGTGGAGGAACAGGAGCTGTGGAAATCAGTTCCTACTTATTTTTGGATTGTGTCAGGGTGAGTATATAACTGTGCATAGAAGTGTACAATACAGAGGCTGGAGCCATAGTATAGTGGGTATGGCACTTGCCTTGCATGTGACTGTCCCAGGTTGATCCCTGATACCCCATAAGGCCCCCCAAGCTCCACCAGGAATGATCCCTGAGGACAGTCAGATGTCATCCCTGAGAACTTCTGAGTGTGGCCCCCAAAACAAAAAATAAAATTTTGCTGGTAGATAGACAAGATTAAAGTGGCTTCCTTGGAGAAGAGTAAAAGCAATCAAAATCCTTGTAAAAGAACCAGGAACATTAAAGACTTTTTTTGTTTTTTGTAAGTTCTGCTCAATATGGAGGGAAAGGTCAGCTGTAAACCAGAGCCTTAAATGTTAGCTTGGCAAAAAAAAAAATTGGTTTAGCCCAGAGGTTTTACATCTTTTTATACTTGCTGGCTGGTTAAAAAAAATTCAAAGGCCACCAAGCCACCATTTTTTTTTAATTAAAAAAATTTTTTATTCGTGAATCACCATGTGGTACAGTTGTAAACTTAGAAACTTCCATGCTTGTGTTTCAGCTATACAATGATCGAGTACCTATCCCTCCACCAGTGCCCATTCTCCCTCACCAATGATCCCAGTATCCCTCCCCTCTCCCCACCCTTTCCCCCCTCCCCATCCCACCTCTGGGCATTTTCTTTTGTTCTCTCTCTCTTTTTGGGTGTTGTGGTTTGCAATAGAGGTATTGAGTGGCCATCATGTTTGATCTATACTCTACTTTCAGCATGCATCTCTCACCCCGAGCAGGTCCTCCAAACACCCTTTACTTGGTGTTGCCTTCTCTATCTCAGCTGCCTTTTCTCCCCAGCATGTGTGGCCAACTTCCAAGCCTGGAGCAAACCTTCTGGTACTTATCTCAACTATTCTTGGGTGTTAGTCTTCCATCCTGTTACTTTATATTCCACAGATGAGTGCAATCTTTCTATGTATGTCCCTCTCTTTCTGACTCATTTCACTAACCATGATACTTTCCATGTTGATCCACTTATATGCAAATTTTATTACTTCATCTTTTCTAACAGCTGCATAGTATTCTATTGTGTTGATGTACCAAAGTTTCTTTAACCAGTCATCTGTTCTGCACTCAGTTTTTTTCCAGATTCTGGCTATTGTGAACAGTGCTGCAATGAACATACAAATGCAGATGTCATTTCTATTGTGCTTTTTTGCATCTCCAGAATATATTCCCAGAAGTGGTATTGCTGGATAAAATGGGAGCTCAATTTCTAATTTTTTGAGCAGCGTCCATACTGCTTTCCAAAAGGGCTGAACTAGTTGGCACTCCCACCAGCAGTAAAGGAGGGTCCCTTTCTCCCCATATCTACACCAACACTGGTTGCTTTTGTTCTTTTGGATGTGTGTTCAGTCTCTGTGGTGTGAGGTGATATCTCATAGTTGTTTTTATCTGCATCTCCCTGATGATTAGTGATGAAGAGCATTTTTTCATGTGCCTTTTGGTCATTCGTATTTCTTCCTCGAGAAAGTTTCTGTTCATTTCATTGCCTTATTTTCTGATGGAGTTAGATGTTTTCTTCTTGTAGAGTTCAACCAGTGCCTTATATATCCTTGATATATAAGGTACAATTATATATTACATATAATATATAGTATATATTATATAAGGCACAAATTTTAAAAAAAATATTTATAATAGTATTTTGTTCATTCAGTTTTTAATTTGAAACACCATGTTTCATGGGATTTCATGCTTACAAGATTCCAACATCACCCCCTCCATGCAAATTGCATGATTTCATCTTTTCTTCTAGTCAAATAGTATTCCATGTATATATGAACCATAGTTTCTTTATTCACTAATCTATTCCTGGACACTCGGGTTTCCAGATCTTGGCTATTGTACTGCTGCAAAAAACACAGGAACACAAATGCCATTTCAAAAGTGCTCTTGGGTCTTTGGTGTAGATTCTAAGAAGTGGAACTACTAGGTAATATAGAAGCTCAATTACTAGTGATTTTTTTAATGTATCCATATTATTGTTCAAAGAGGCTGAGCATAGATTGTTTTATAGCCATTTGTGTATTCATTTTTAACCCTACTCTACTTCACTACACAATTCCAGCAGACCATGTAACAAGTGACATCACTTTTTCGCAGACAGGAAGAAAATTTCTGAGTACTGGTATGGTCCATAGACCAGTGATTGGTTTAACCAGCACTTAAACATCAAGTGACCATTTTCTGCCAGACTCCATGCTGGGTGCTACCATGGGGTGCTGGTTCCATTAGGAAAGTAAATAAGACCAGTTTCTGCAGCCATGAAGCTCACAGAGGAGGGTGAGTAATACAAACAAGAGGGGGGGTATTCATTTTGAGATGTAAAAATGATCACAAATCCCCTTTGGACCCTGCTGAGGAGCGAGCATGATGGAAGAGCCCAAGGAAACGCCCTTGGACTCCAAGCAGCCCACTGAACTAATTCCGGTACGGGATCGGAGAACCCACGGCGGGCTGAGACAGTGGAAACCGGGCATCCCCCAATTCTTTTAACCTCTCTCTCTCTCAACCCCTTCCTCCCGAGCACAGCGCAGGGTCCGCCACTTTCTGAGCGCAAAATGGAGACGCCGAGCCTCTCTCTAGGTTTCTCCATCTTATGAGCACCATAAAAGGGTAAAAGTTTGTAGTGATGTTATTTCTGGTTGTACTTTCCCTGGACTTTATACAGAAACCCAAAACCTAATGTCATCTTAGCATCAGCAATATGTAATGGTTCCTTTTTAATGGGTCGGACTTTTGTGGGAGATCCTAACAAGAATAAAAGAGATCCTTTTGCTGAAATATTGAAGGCAATCAAAGTGGTAGCCATCTCTCTAGACTGAACTAAGCTATATCCCCACGCCGGCTGAGAAGAAATTTTCTTCTTTCTCGGGAAGAAACGCGGCGTGGCGTCAACCATAGTGTGATGTCCATTGAGCAAACAGACCTGGTGGCATGGGAATGGGATATAAGGGGAAAAATTATGTACATGGAACAGTGGGACGCTGGTGGAATCTCGAGCCGGAGCCGATACCAGCACAAGACTTTTGGTTCCAGAAACTGCTTGCAGACACTCTACTAGACTATCAACTAAGCCAGAGCCCCACGCCTGCTGATGACGGGAAATAACCATCCTTTTCGGTTTTTTTTCCCTTTGTCAGGCAGCGTGGCGATTACTAAACAGGCGTGAACTCGGTGGCGCGGGGCAAGGGGGAAAAAGAAAAGTTATGTAACAAACAGCGGGACTTAATATCTCTATATTCTTAGCAATGGAGAACTATCAAATGCCTCCTTGGTAATAGGACTGTCTTTTTCTTTTTGGGGGAAACCCCAACAACGGTAGTGAGTTGTGTGTTGAAACATGGAATGTAATCGAGATAAAACGTAAACGAAGTGAAACTTATCACTTACAAGGGTGGGGACTGGGGAGGTCGGAGGGGGCGGCAGGTATACTGGGGGGGTTGGTGATGGAAGATGGGCACTGGTGAAGGGAAGGGTGTTTGAGTATTGTATAACTGACATAATCCTGAGAACTATGTAACCCTCCACATGGTGATTCAATAAAATTTAAAAAAAATAAAATTTAGCAAATTAGAGAAACAAAAAAAATGATCACAAATCGACTTTCATTGATCTATTTGCTGATAATTCTATTTCCATTTTGAGTAACAAGAAATCTGCCATATTTTGTTTTTATCTACTAAGGAGGTTGGCTTGGGGAGGGGATGGGAAACTGGGGACATTGGTGGAGGGAAGGTCACACTGATGTGGGATTGGTGTTGGAATACTGAATGTCCAAGACAGCTGTATTATGAAAAATGGGTATTGATCATTGTATAATTGAAACTCAAACATGAAATCTTTGTAACTGTATCTCATGGTGATTCAATTAAAAAAATCACAGTGTTTAAATGAAAAGAAAAAATCTCGACCAAAAATTGGGAGGGTATTACAAGTTCAGGTGCACCCATTTATTCCCCTAAAAAGTCTGGTTCCTCTATGCAATGAGTGCTGGAACTCAGCCTCACTTTGGGGTCCCACAACCTCTCCTACATCTGACCCCCATTGTGGGGGGACAATTACATCCCCCTCTTCCTGCTGCAAGAAGGAAAACCAGAGCCAGAGACACCAGACCCATCTGCTGTAAGGCTACCCCGAGAGGCAGCTCCGACCAGAAGAAACTCCACACTCCAGCACAGGCCATTTCTTCCAGAGGGAGTTAATGCCTCGCTCTAGTCTGACCTTAAGCTGCCTGTCCTCATTTGGTGTACAGATTTGTGAAAGAAATCAAGTGCTAAAGGAATGACAGTCAGTTAGCTTCTCAGATGGCTTGTTGGTCACTGCCTGAGAGCTGTAAATGCCTTGTCCCTTGTCTCTAGGTACATCTGTCCTTTAGAAGGGGAAAGGAAAAGCTCTCAGGAAAGGCTGTTCATTCGATCAGTGTTTTAAAAAACAAACAACATCTGGAGCTGGAGAGATAGCTTCAATCTCTGGCATCCCATACGGTCTCCAGAGAACCACCAGAAGTAATTCCTGAGCACAGAGTCAGGAGCAACCTCCAAGCATCACCAGGTGTGGCTCAAAAAATAAAAATCCAAAAGTTAAAAAAAAAACAACTCTTGAAGATGGCTCAACTTAGCACGTGTAAAATTGTTCCTGTAAAACTGACTAACTGGATGTGGAAAAAGACTGGACCATACGCTTGGTCAGGTTCTGGTTGACATCAGTTATGGGACTGTAGAGACAGGCTTGTGCTAGAAAGGAAAGCAGGACTGCTCTCTCGGGATAGGAAAGGATTGGAAGATATTCCTTTTATGCCTGGCACAAAGAAATTGCTGGAGCAAGCGCTCTTGACCGCCCCATGCATCAGCCTCAGAGAAGGAAGATCACCAATCTTCCTCAGAACCAGTGGTGTCTTCTGCCAACAAGAATATCAGCTGCATTCATATGTCAAAAAAAAGTGTGTTTTTTTTAAAAGAAAAAAGAGAAGATTGCTGAACTAAAGGCAGTGAATATTTTCAGTGTGGAAAAGATATTTTCAGCACATCTGGGTAAGATCTTAAGCTTACCAGCTGCTTAATCTAAAACTCTCATACTTCCTAGGGATGTTTTATTGCATTACTTCCAAGTTTTATCAGTTTATTTCCAGTTTATATCCCTAGGGAAAGAACAAAAATGATTTTTCTGAGTCATAGAAAATGATTCAAGCTGGGTACAATTTGATATTAACTGAGGATATTCAGGAGCCACTAAGGAATTTAGCACTTTTTCATAGATTCTAAAATGGGATCCAAAGTAGCAAACATAATTTTTCTTCCTAATTTAATAAAGTGACAGAGTAAGTTAAGTTATTAAAGCTCTGATACCCCACCAGGTTTCTGCAGTGAAGGGGTAAATTGAATTCCTCTTTCTAAAGAATACTGCAGGGGAAAAGGAAGGCATTGTTGTTACTATGCTAAGGATAAAAGATGAAAACATGTTTTGTTTTATGAAGGAATTCAGTCTTCATGAATGCTACACTGTTTTAAAAGTTGATTTGATTCAAGGGGTTCTGTAACTCTAGACTTCTGAAATCCATGATATGCTACCAGCCCGTGTGAAGAATCTGCTTGTATGTTAGTAGGAGGTGGTGATAGAGATCACCTTGGCCTTTGAAATGGGTTGGTATGTCCAAAGAGGGAAAATAAATCTTAAAATAGTGAAAGAGAGAATAAGGACCTAAAAGTCAATAGAGAACCAATCCTGGAACCACATATGGTCCCTTGAACTTCACCAGAAGTGATCCTTGAGCACAGAGCCAAGAATAAGCCCTGAGCACTGCCAGGGAAAGGAAAGAAGGAAGGAAACGAGGGGGAGGGGAGGGAGAGGGAAGAGAGAGGGAGAGAGAGAGAAAGAGAGAGAATATTCATTTAGTTCAAACCCATATGGATGAATAGCATAACATTTTAATTCCATTAAAGTTAATATTTTAATTAGTAATATGAGTTCTGAAGGCATATGCAGAACCAAGTACAAGATTGGAGAGCTCAGTCTTTTAATACTTTTTTTCTCTGAATATATGCCTCCATTAAGAAATTTTACCTTGGGCATTTGTTCAAGAGTACCCATGGTATCACATACTTTTGAAGAAAATGACTGAATAGGGCCAGAGAGGGAGTACAGGTATCAAGCCCTTTAAATTGAAATATTTTAGCTCCATATATGGTTCTCTCTGACCAGCTGGTATCTGGTATTTGTCTTTCTCCTTCAGAATCTTTTTACTTAGCATGAGCCCTTCCAGTTCCATCCATGTGACAAGATTCATCTTTTCTAAGTAGTATTCCATTAAGTTTATATACCATGGCTTCTTTATCCATTTATCTGTCATTGGCCTTTGTGTTATTTCCCAGTCTCAGCCTAATGTAAATATCATTGCAATGAAATAAATCATTTCAAAAATAAATGTGTGCACGTATCTTTTGGATGTGTGCTTTTGTATTCTTCAAGATAGGAACTGTTGGGTGCTGGGCCAGTGATGCTCAGGGGTTACTCCTGGCTTTGCACTCAGGAATTACTCCTGGCAGTACTTGGGGGACCATATGGGATGCCGGGGATTGAACCCGGGTCGGCCACGTGCAAGGCAAACACCCTACCCGCTGTGCTATCACTCCGGCTCCTGGGCCTGTTTTTTTATCTTTTGAGAATGTCATATTTTTTTTTCTGTAAGAAAGTGAAATAACTTAAATTCCCACCAGTTGAGAGTGAGAGTTTGCTTTCCTTCACATCCTCACCAGCACTCGTTGCTTCTGATCTTTTTGATAAAGGTTTTAGCACAGATGGAGGATAATGTTTCAGAGCCATGCTCAAGATTTTTCTGTGCATTTGTGATAAGAATTATTAAATTGTGTTGCTGTTGATGCTTCTCTTCAAGCTGGTTAATAGTTGCCTTATGTATTTTGATACTCCTTGAATGCATCGTATATGTAAATGATGTGCCCTGGAAATATAAATCCCTTACCATTATATATGTCCTTCCTTACCTCTTGCTACCTTTTTCAGTTTGAATTTCATTTTGTCAGATTACACATATACACAAACACACACGCACACACACACACGCATGCGTGAACACGTACACACACAAGCCAAACCCTGGCTCTCAGAGAGCCTCAATTCACTTCCAGTGATGTTCAGCCTAACAATCAGGATCTTATGGTTCAGTGGGTGGGTCTGCCATTATGATGCTCAGGATCACCACAGTAACATTCAAGGTTTGCCAGGGTTATGCCCAGCATGCTGGGTAGGGAGCATACAGATCTGAGGATCAAACCGGTCTTGTCCATATCAGGTATATGTTCTAAGGCACATTCCTGGCCCTAGCCCTGATTTTTCAGACTGCCATTTACCTGTACAATTATTTTCCTAACTTATACTTTCAGTTCTGTATTTATCATTAGAACCTAAGTAGATCTCCTGTAGACAGACTGTTGAATTTGATTTCCTGACCCACTGATCGCTCTGTCTTTTGATTTGGTAAGTTCAAACCACCGGTGTTTAGTAAAACAATTGGCATGAGGAAATTCTTGGTCAATTTTCTATGTGGATTGTGAATGAAAGAACTGAGTGTCTCTTTTTCTTTGTTCTTTTTTTATTCTTTCTCCCTTGTTCTTCTATATACGCATCTTGTGTAGTGCTTAGGTTCAGTTTTTTCAAAGAAGCATATCTGAAGTACAAATATTTACCCAGTCTTTTAAAAAGTATCTTACAGCTGTATAAATATGCGGGGTTTTTTTAATAATGTGAAGTAAATCTTTTCTAGATAAGCTAAAACGGAGAGTATTTATCACCAGCAAATGGACACCATAAGAAAAGTTAATTGATTATTCATTGAAGAAAAGAAAAATGACTATTGGGCCCAGACAGATATTATGGGATTAAAGTGCTTACCTCAGATGTTGCCTACCTGGGTTAAACTTCCTGAACCACATACTGTCTTCAAGTACTTGATCAGGAATTATCCCTGAACACATAGCCAAGAGTAAGCCCTGAGCACTGATGAGTGTAACCTAAAACTTAGAAAAATATTAATGACTTATTATTTATGCAATAAACAAATATGTTCTCCTACTATATAAGTCATCTTTTTAGTTTAAGTAATCCAGGCGTCACTCTGCTATACTCAGTCCAGTGATGTTGGCCTGACAGTTATATACTTGGTCTAATAGTGTTTTGTTTAGGCCTGTCAGTGCTGGGGAACCACCAAGGCTACACCTGATAGAGTGGAGCTTGGGTTGGCAGGACCCTGCAGTGCTGGGCAGATGGGATTCAGGGCCTCTAACATGCCAGGCATATGGCTCTACTACTTGAATTATTTCCTAATGCTATTTTTAGTCTATTTAGTATATTTTTCTTAATATATTTTGAAAGACCTAAGTCCATCATTTTGATGATGTTCAATTGATTTTTTTCTGTTGCTGTCTGTGCTTCTGGTATACAAAGTCATTGTCACTGTTGACTGTCATGGATATTTTCTCAAATGTTTTCTAAGAGCGCATGTAAAATTAGCTACACTCGTGAAACTACTCATACTGGATATAACCATTTTATAAAGTTATAATAGTTTCAGCTTACAATGTACCAAGTCAATTTCATTTTCAGTTGACATTTGTATATATATGGAGATAGGTAAGGGTTTAGTGTTATTCTTTTGCATTTTGATGTCCAACTTCTGACGCATCATTTATTGAAGATCATCCTTTCCCCCACTGAATGGCCTTCATGCTTCTGTTAAAATCAATTTCCGTTGGGGCCAGAGAGATAGGACAGCGAGTAGGATGCTTGCACTGCACACAGCTGACCTGGGTTCGATCCCAAGCATCCCATGTGGTCCCCAAAGTCCTTCAAGAGTAATTCCTGAGCACAGAGCCAGGCACTGCCAGCTGTGGTTCCAAAACAAACAAACCAAAAAAATTAATTTTGCATATAAAAGGATTTATTTCTGGTGTCTCTAGTCTATTCTATGGGGTCTATACATCAGTTCTGCCAGTGACATGCTACTTTTTAAGGAAGATATGAGTTTACTCAGATAATTTTCCAATGTACAAAGAAGGATAGGCATTGCTTATAATGCTTACTCAAATATTTTGTTCCTTTTTATTTTTAGAACTAAAGCTTATACTTGAGGAAGAAAAGGGAAATATCCTACTTTCTCTTACTCAATTTTGAAAAGCAAGTTTTTAATTATAAATGAATATTCAGATACAGGCTTTCATATATTTTCTTATCTTTTTTATTGAAAAATCAATGTCCAAGAAATAAAAATACTACGAAGACAATGTGAATAGAATTCTGCCATGTTTTAAAAATGAGTTCTCAGCTTTAGAGTAACTTAATTACTATAACTTTGTAAAAAAAATTATAGTCAGATAGCAGGGTTCTCCAAAATTTTAAAAAGGTTATTTAGGACAAACCACATCCGGTACAAGGTAAGCTTACCAACCAGCCTTGCTCCAAAGACTCATAAATAAATCTTGAAAGATAGTAACTAGCTGCTAAATCTTCTGGACATCTGTTCCTGGCTGAGACATCAGAGACACCCAGCATCTGCCCAAACAGAACCCCAGCAGTCACTTGCTCTCAAACTCGAAAGTCAACTCCATGCCTCCAACCGAACCCCATCAGCTCACCAATAAACTAACCTGCCGAGAACTCAGGTACATGAAGGGTGTTTGAAATTACAAGATTCAAATCCCTGTGTTTGAAATTGCAAGACTTTCTCAGAGTCGGGATGGGCTACCTCACCCAACCTCTCTGTACTTTCAGAAGCCCCAGCAGTCATGTTCATACCCCAAACCCACTAAGCAGTTAAAAATTTAATTCCAGCTGTACCACACAATTAAATAACTTGGATTTCCTGGAGAATGCAGCCATGTGACACATCAAAATTCTAGAACACTAATAATCCAATAGTACCATACCAACTTGGATGGGATGTAGGGTAGAAGCCAACTAATCTCAATCAACAAAAACAATATAAAAGGCTTAACTTTAACATTTTAGTAATCCCTATACAAGGACTTAATGTCTCCATGATGACATAAAAATAACTTCCCCTAATTTTCTTCTAAGGAAATACTTTTTGATCATTCAATTAACAATTTATTGGCAACAAGCAATATAAAATAATCGTGGGCCTGCTATGGGGCAGGCTTAGGAGGTGGGTAGAAAAATTGGAGAAAGTGGTGGAGAGAATGTGACAGTGATGGTGGGACTGGTGTTGGAATATTGAATGCCTATAACAAATCATCATGAACAACTTTGTAAACCACAGTGGATTTTTTTAAATGTGACATACAGATATTCTTTTTTATAAATTGAATCACAGTGAGATACACAGTTACAAAGCTGTTCATGATTGGGTTTCATCATATAATATTCCAACACCCATCCCTTCACCAGTGTACATTTCCCACCACCAATGTCCCCAGTTTTTCCACACATCCTCCACCTGCCTCTATGGCAGACCCTTTAAGGAACTTATTCTCTCTCTCTCTCTCTCTCTCTCTCTCTCTCTCTCTCTCTCTCCTTGTGGTTTACAATATAGACAACCAAAAGGTTATCAGGTATATCCTTTTACCTAGTTTCAACACTCAGTTCCTGTCCAAAGTGATCATTTTCAACTATCATTGTCATACTGGTCTCTTCCCTATCCTAACTGCCGTTCGTCACCTAAACACTTCTTGTGGTAAGCTTCCAACTATTGGCCAGTACTCCTGACTCCAGGGCCCCTGTTTTCCCTGGCCTGGTATGTTAGTCTCATGCTATATGAGAATAATATATATAAACACACATATATCCCACAAATGAATGCAATCATTCTATATCTGTTCCTCTATATCTGTTCCTCTCCTTCTGACTCATTTAACTCAGCATGATACTCCTTAGGTCCATCCATCGATAAGCAAATTTTATGACTTCATTTTTCCTAACAACTGCGTAGTATTCCATTGTGTGTAGATGTACCATATCTTTCTTTATTCATCTGTTCTTGGGCACTCTGGTTTCTTCCAGAGTCTGGCTATTGAAACCACAGTATTTAAAGTGTAGGGGGAGGAAAAGACTTACACGTGTAGGCCTTACCTATTTCATGTAAACTCCAAAATACATTCACTGTATAACTGTATCACTGTCATCCCGTTGCTCACCGATCTGCTTGAGGGGGCACCAGCAACGTCTCCATTGTGAGACTTGTTAGTGTTTCTGGCATATAGAATACACCACGGGTAGCTTGCCAGGCCCTGCCATGTGGGTGGGATACTCTCGGTATCTTGCCAGGCTCTCCGAGGGGCGGATTAATCGAACCCGGGTTGGTCGCATGCAAGGCAAATGCCCTACCTGCTGTGCTATTGCTCCAGCCCCCAAAATACATTAGCACAGAAATTTTTAAAATTTTATTAATGACAGGTTAAGACATGATTGTTACCATAAGATCCAAGTATAAAATTTAATGCAATATATTTTAGATTCCAGTTATGTAAATGAGTAGTCATTTTATTATATTGTGTAATAGTTTTAATTTTCTTATTTATATAAGTGAAAATATATAGCGGTCAAATTGGTTTTCACTGACTTATTTTCTAAGCATTCTTTTCTCAATATCTTTAAGCTTTGTTGAAGTACAATAAAAAGTAAATTTTTTATGTGACTAAGGGGCAGATTGAGGTTGGTAGGGAAACTGGGGTCACTGGTGGAGTAAAGGTCACATCGGTGGTGTTAGAATACTAATGACTGAAACAACTGTATTATGAACAACTTTGTAAATCAGGTGTTTTAATATTTTTTTAAGTTGAAGATTATTTAGGCTTATTTCAGGCCTCTTAAAATTCCATAAGAATTTTGGAAGAGCATTTCCATTTCTATGACAATTACCATTAGAATTTGTATCAGAATTCCAATGACCCATAAATTTTGGGGGTCATGTTGATATCTTAAAAGTGTTAAGTATGGGGTTGGAGCAATAGCACAGTGGGTAGGGTGTTTGCCTTGCACGCGGCCAATATGTGCTCAATTCCCAGTATCCCAGATGATCCCCTGAGCACTGCCAGGAGAAATTCGTAAGTGCAGAGCCAGGAGTAACCGCTGTGCATCATCAGGTGTGACCCAAAAAGGGGGAAAAAAGTGTTAAGTATTCCCTCTATGCATTAGGCCTTCCTTTTTTTTTTTCAGGTCTTCAATTTTTTTTAGCACTTTTCTGGGGGTATGGAGTATGTTTCAGTGTAAAAATCTTAGCTCCCTGGCTAGATTTATTCCTATGTTTAATTCTTTTTCATGTTAGAATTGTTTCCTTAGTTTCCTCTGGAAATTGTCCACTCTGGAAACAAATAAATTCTTTGTGTGTTGATCTTGTACCTTGAGACTTTCAAAATTTGATAATTAACTTTAGCAGCTTTATTGTGGGCAAGTGTTCTATAGCTTTCACTATATAAGTCTTCCATCTCTCCTTTAAAATTGATTCCTAGGTATTTGGAGCCCTATTTAAAAGGTGATAATTTTAAAATTTCTTTTCCTTCTAGTTCATTATTTGTGTACAGGAATATCACTGATTTTTGTGCATTACTTTCTTACTACCTTACTGTATTTGTTATTTCTGGAGGTTCTTCATGGTTTCCAATGTATAGTAGTATCACGTCATCTGAAAATAGTCATGATTTGACTTTATTTCCGATTTGTATCCCTCTGATATCTTTTTCTTGTCTGATTGTTGTAGAGAGGGCCAATACTATATTGAATAAGACTGGTGACTGTGAGGAGGCCAGAGAGATAGTACAGCGTGTAGGTAGCTTGTTTTGCACACGGCGAATCTGGGTTAGATCCCTGGCATGCCATATGGTGCTCTGAGCACCACTAGGTGTGATTCTGAGTGCAGAACCACAAGTAAGCTCTGAGCATCGCCAGGGGTTTCTCCTCTCCAAAACAAAACAACAAAAAGAGTGTAACTCTGGACATCCTTTCCTTATACTTGATCTTAGGGGAAAGGCTTTTAGTTTTCCATCACTGAGTATGAAACTGGCTGTGGTATGTTGTATTTGGCATTTACTAGCTTGAGGTATGTTTCTTCTATCCCTATTTTATGGAGGGTTTTTACCGTGAATGGATGTTGGATCTTGTAGAAAGTCTTCTTGCATTAGCTGATATGGTCATTTAATCTTTTTGTTGTTGTTGTTGTTGACATGGTGCTTTACATTAATTGATTTGATTATGTCAAACTATTCTTGCATCCGTGGGATGAATCCCATTTGGTCATTCGGTATAATCATTTTTAATCCATTGCTTTGGGGTTAATTTGTTGCTCTTTTTCTAGTTTCTCTGGCTTACACATTAGATAGTTGATTTAAGACCTTTCCCCTGGTGTGCTTGAACATTCACATTTTCCCCTTAGGATTGCTTTTATTGTATTCCACAGATTCTGGTAGTGAGTGTCTTCATTCTCATTTGTTTCAAGCAATCTTTTGATTTCTTCTTTGATTTCCTTTTTTTTTTATCAGTATGTTATTTTGTTTCAAGGTATTCAGTCTTTTGTCACTTTTAGGGGATTGGGAGGGGCGTGGGTCACACCCAGCAATGCTCAAGTGCTACTCCTGGCTCTGCACTTAAGAATTACTCTTGGCAGTTCTCAGGAGTGGGAAGGGGGCATGTCAGATGCTGGGGACTGAACCTGGGTTGGATGTATGCAAGGTAAGCACCCTACCTGCCCCTACCTGCTGTATTATCTCTCCGGTTCCCTGCCACTTTCTTCTTATGGTTGACTCCTACTATTGTGGCTTTGTGACCTGAGAAGATACTTAGTATGATTTGTATTTTTGTGATTTTTATGGATGTTCAAGTTATGTCTCAGCATGTGATCTAGCCTGGAGAATGTCTGATGCGCCGTGATGAAGAATGTGTATTCAGTTTTTAGGGGTGAAGGGTCCTGATTATGTCTATTAGATTTGGTTCTTGTAGTTCTTCATTTAGGACTCTTGTTTCTTTACTACTGTTCTGTCTGGTCGATCTATCCAGTGATGAGATTAGCATACTGAAGTTTCTCACCACGAGGGTGTCATTGATGTACTACTTTTGGTTGCTTTATAAACTTTGCTGCACCTTCACTAACAAATGTTATTAGCGTATATGTTGATGAGAATCAAGTTCTCATGATTTATTGATCCCTTAACTAGTATGTAAAGTCCTTGCCTAGCTTTTATTATCTTCTTTAGTTTGGATGGCATTTCATCTATAACCAGTATGGCTGTCTATGCTTTTTAAAGTCTGTTAGCCTGCATAACTGTCGGCTCTAAGCCAGTGTTAATTGTGTAATTTATATTACTCTCCTTCTTTCCTCCACTTAATAAATTTTATATGCATTTCTGCTTCTGAGAGAATTCCCTTGCCTTTTATAGAAAACCATTTTACATTTCTTATAGCACTGACTTAGAGGCAGAGAATCCCTTAACTGTTTTGTCTGATGCTTTTGGGGAGTGTTTTTTTTTTTTATCACTACTTTAAGACTGAGTGATAAAATGCCAGAATAGAAGACTACTTGCTGGATATTCATCTCATTTTTAGACTTTGGATAGATCCTATTATTCACTTCAGACCTGTAGAATCTCATTTGAGGAATACGACGTCAGTCTTGTGGGGGTTTCATTTTTTATATATGAATCTTTGCTTATATCTTGTGACTTTAGGAATATCTCCCCCTCCCTCTTTGATACTTGATACACATCTTATAATGTGTGTAGGTGTTCTTCTGCTCAAGCTTACTTTGCTTGTAACACTTTAGTCTCAGATAATAAAAGTCTCAACTATTAATTATTTCTTCCACCAGTAATGCTTTACCCTTTTTTTTCTCTCCTGAACTTCTATAGTACAGATATTGTTCTTCTAAATGCTTTCCCATAAATATCTTTTCTTTCACTTTAAAAAATGTTTTCCTCTTTCCTCTTCTTTTTTGAAAAATTACCTTTAATTTGTCTTTAAGGTCACTATTCTGTTTAGCTTTTTTTTTTTTTTTAAGTACAGCTTCTGTGCTCTTTTGCTCATTTGTTTGAGAGGAATTATTTCCTACTTTCTTTCAAAGCTTCTCTGAATTTGTGGATGGTCCCTTCCACTCATTTCTTCACTGCACTGAAATTGGTAGGATTGTTGTTCTCAGTCTTCTTGGGGAGTTTCAAAAGCCCCAGGACATTTGGAGACCTTTCTGATTTTGCCATCAAACACTGATGAATGTGAATGTAAATTACTTTTTATTCATTATGCTCAGAGCTACATGAGGGACAGGGTGAGATCTGAGTATAAGCTGGCAGAAGCAATGATTCGGGACTTATACACAATCAAATAGGGTGTGAGTTTATGTGGGCCTGATGAAGTCTTGCTGATGAGGTATTGTAGTAACAAGTGCCCTGTACGACAGCACAAAATCTATGGAGTAAATGTTCAGCTGTCTTGAGCTGTGATTGGGATTACTGCAGCCACATGTACTCAGTAACAGCTGTTCTTTGTAGATCTGTAGGGTTTGCATTTGCTATCACGTGGTTGCAGTCGTAGAGCCAGGGCTTAGCTGACTAGGGAGACAACTGGTGGTGTGACTGTTTCATAAGCCTGTGGCACACACTTTGAATCATTCATGCTGCCACCAGATGAACTGATTCACATGGGTTTCAGTATATCTGCAACTAAGTGCTGTGTTTTAAGTAGGCCTAATAGATGATCAGGTGGCACAGTTACTGTTGCTTTAGGACAAGTTTGTATTGAATTTGAGCAGGTCTGTTGAGCCACCTGGAATACTAGGTTTCTGATAACCATATGTACCTTTTCAGTTTTGAATACCTAGGAAACCGTGGTCGGAATTGCCCCAGTTTCCAAAATAGTCAATTCAGACTTTGCCCATACAACGATCATTCAAAGAGAGTAGTGGATTCCTGATAGCTTCCAACTATACCATCTTCTCTAATGTTAACCTCAGACCATATTGTCATAAAATGTTAATTAGCACTGGGACAAGAGAAAGACCCTACACTGTACTATTGTATTTCCCTTGTAAATTATCTGTCACTGTCATCCCATTGCTCACTGATTTGCTCCACCAGTAATGTCTCCACTGTGAGACTTGTTGTTATTGTTTATATTATCAATTGCTTTTATTTTATCAATGGGTACTTAGAATAGTACATTTGTCAAATCAAAGGCTTTATATGAAGTGCCAGAAGCTGTGTTGATGTGTGCTAGTAAAGATAATACATCTGGCAGAGCAGCTGCAATTGCAACTATTACTTCATTCAGTTTATATTAAATTCGATTCTGGCTTTCACAGCAAGTCTCAGGTTGTTAATTTTCTGATGGAAGATTGTCACTTTACTGTTACAACTCTTCAAAGCAGTTGACAAAGTCAGTCAATCACACAAAGTTGAATATTATTTCCATTTTGTTCAGGTGTTCTACTTTTTAAAATATAATAAAACGACTCACTCTCCTCTTTAGCTTGTCCCACACTACCACAGGAAAATCCTTGGTAATTCTGATGCTGCTGAAAAGCTGGAGTTAATAGCACTTACTAGCAGAAATACATTCTTTTATTAGTTCTTTAAAGTGAAGATCTATTTAAACAAAAATTTTTGTAGCCTGGAATCCATGCTTCCCCTGCCCACCTCCCCAGGCAGAAGCTGAGACAAAAGAACTTTGGGTAGTTTACTTTTGCATATAATCTCAGGGAGCATTGGTGTGAAATATGTGAAAAAACAAGGAATAAAAGAAAACTGACACAAGAATGCATTACTCGGGTGACTGCTTCTGTGGACAATGGGTGTCTAAGTCTTCTAAATATATTATGAAATGCATTTCCATACTGTTCTACTATGAACTAAGCACCTACCTATGTACTGACTTCTAATCCACTGGTCAAGTGTAAACCTATTAGTGTAAGCATCCTCACATACACTGATTTTACATGCCTGAATTTATTTTTCCTTTTTCAAAATTTATGAGTCTTTGGAACAAAGCTGGTAGGTAAGCTTACATGATGGCAGTGGTGAAACATGGCTGTGGCCACTGGGGCTTTCAGAATTACAGGGGGTCAGAGGGAGGTTGCCCATCTGTGCCTGATTATAGGGCACATCCTAAAGTATTCTGCATTGAAACTTCAGAAAAGCTCGAAATGTGGCAAGAAGGGATACACACCAATTTAGTCTCACCAACAGTGTCCCATAGTTCCTTTTCATAAATCCTAACCAATACTTACTTCCAATCTTTTTAATAAAAAAACATGTCTTCAGGCAAAGCAACTGTCAAACTGTCACAGTCTGTGTGGAACTAGTAACCATAGCAGAAGCTAGATGAAGAAGGGTATAAAAATGATTTTGAATCTCCAGGCTTTCTCGAAGTCAGGATGGGCTACCTCCCCCCACTTCCCTGTGCTTCTGGAAGCCCTAGCAGTCACGTCCACACCACAATGCTGCTACCCAGTTAAAAATTTAACTCCAATTGTTCTATGCAAGTAAACAGTCTTCTCTTTTGGGGTGTGCAGCCACATTTGCGGCCATTGTGGCCCAAATTATTCCTTGGGCCACATATTTCCCATATTTCACACCAAAGTTTTTTAAAAAAGATTTTGAGTGTGTGCAAAAAATCCATTATAACTTAGTATAGTGAAAGTTATATAGTATAGATGAAAGTTATTAGTTCTCTATTTTTGCCTTGATATATCATATCTTCCACGAATGATTAAACCCAATCTGAAAAATAATTCTATATATGAATCAAGCAGACTTTAAGCCTAATAAAATAGCATCAGTTTAAAAATCTATTAGTACTGTGAAGTATGTTTTCAACAGTCTTTGTAAGCAACTAGTAGAATATAAATTATTTTTATTCTTTATAATTTAAATACGAAAATATAGCCCCAAAATAACTTTATTGATAATTAAAAGATCCCTCAAAGGCAGCCCTCAAACTTAACAATTTCATGGCTGACTACTACTACCCAGTATAGCTTGTAATCTGGGTAAAGTAGCTTCAGTATATATGACCAGCATTACACATTTCTCTAAGGTCTGGGAGCTGAAGACCTGACTTCAAAGATGGCTTTACCACATGGCTGATTTGGATTTAAGCATAGTGTATCTCTCTGAAAGGCGTCTTTTTCTCCTTTGTCAAGTGGAGGAAATAATAAATTCACAAACGTTTTTGTGAGGAAAAATATGTGTAAAATAATTAGCATAAATATGCCTTAGGAGAAGGCTAGAGTTAATTTGGGACCAGCAGGACAGCAATTTGAACGATGCAACTTATTTTCTTCCCCATTGGGTTAGTTTTAAGATTTCATGGACTTCATTTCATACCTCTATACATATGTGTAACTATTGCACTCTCACCACTGAAGACCCCTCGACTCTCCTCCAGCCCATTCCTGTAATTTTTTTCCTGTTACCAATCCCTACAAATTAGATTTGAGTTTCTTGCCACTTCAATTGCTTTAGCAATTCATATCCCACATGTGAAAGAAACCATGGCATAATTATTTCTCAACTCCAATCTTTTTAATAAAAAAAAATTGCATCAGAATGAAGTGATATCTCACTGTGGTATTTTTTTTTCTTTTTGGGTCACACCCAGTGATGCACAGGAGTTACTCCTGGCTCTGCACTCAGGAGTTACTCCTGGCGGTGTTCAAGGGACCCTATGGGATGCTGGGGATCGAAGCCGGGCCAGCCTTGTGCAAGGCAAATGCCCTCCCCGCTAGTCCCTCACTGTGATTTTCATTTGCTTTTACCTATTGATAACAATGTACTGTACTTTTATGTGTATGTCTTTGGAGAAGTGTCCATGCAGATCTTTCATTCCTTTTAAAATTTGGTTGGTTGGTGCTTTGTTGTGAAGCTGGTTGAGTTCTTGATGAAGTCTACTCTTTTTCCAATTGTTGTTTTTGCTTTTGCTTCCCTTACCAGTGAGGTTGGGATTTCAACTATATCTCTTTCAGATTCAAGAGTGCATTATGAGACAGAGGCCATGACCCACAGACTCAGTAATAATCTCAAAAGAGATCAGTAAGTGGCAGAATTCCTCCCGACCCCACACAAGGCTGTAGTCCCAGGGCAACCCAGAAGGGGGCAAGTGAGCCTCGCACCCACCCAAACAGAGCCACAGAGCTGAAAACCTCCACACCAGCACAAGTGCCACCATTCTCCCAGCTATGTTCCACTACTAGAGGAGCGTCATTCAGAAATTAATTTGTTGAAAAACTCAGGTATGCGTGTTTTCTGACTGAAATCTCCAACTTTAAAGGTTTTGAGGATGGGCTACCTCCCACCATCTCCATGAACTTCCAGAAGCCCAAAGTCACACACAGTCCCCAAAGATGCCAAACAGCTAAGAATTTAACTCTAGCTGGCCTTGACTACATTCTTTCTATCATCTATCTATCTATCCATCTATCTATCTATACACATATACATACACTATATATATTTTTATATTTTATATGATTTTTATCTTTTTGATAGGAACTTGATTAATATAAAATCTTTTTTAATTAGAAGTTTATTTTAGCAAATATGGTAACAGTAGTTTTCTTTGCCCCTTTCTATTTCTCTGCATTATTGGATTGGAACACATTGCTTCAGCCTTTTATTCAGTGCTTGTATTTGTTTTTATAACTGATCTAGGACTCTTGTGTGCACATTCATAGTGTATCTTATAGATCCTATATATAACCCCATCAGCCAATTTGTCTTTTGGTTAGCTTTTGATTAGTGAGCTCAGATTATCCATACTTTGGGTGATCACTGACATATGTGGATTAACTACAGTATTATTTTAGTTTCTGGCTGTTACACAGTTCTGTACTAGACCCCTGCCCTCAATCTGTTTTTTTTTTTTTCATGTGGATTACTTCCCCTTCATTATTCTCTTGATTCACTTTTCCCTCTAGCTTCCTGACTTTTGTGTATGGTAAGATGGGGGGCTGTATTATGTCATCTGCAATTAAAGTTCTTTAGTGATGTCAACTTGTGACCATTTGAATGCATGCATGGCTTCTGTCCTTCCCCCTTCTTTTTGTGTTGCCTCACATAATTTGTTTTGGTTTCTTGCTTTTGTGTTTAGTCAATTGTCTAACTTCATTAAGTTTTAATAGCCCTTCTTGGAGCTGGTAAATAGTACAGTGGTTAGGGCATACAGGCAGGATATGTGCCCAACCTGGGTTCAATTCTGGCACCTCCAGATGGCACCTGGTTCATCACCGGATGCAGCCATGGAGGTCCTCACTGTGGGGATGGCCTGGGTGGCCCCAGGCCTGAGCAGGGCCTGAGCAGCATCACATCCTCTAGCCCTTGTGCTGAATTCACAGCACAAGGTGATGATAGTCAAGAATCACCTGGGCCATGGACCTCCTGGAAATAGCTTTGGGAGTCCCCCACTCCCCACAAAAGTCACTCTTCTCCATTCTTTATCAATTTTGCCCATTTCTGTCTTTAAAAGTTTGCCCCCAGAGGACTTACTGTTTTGAAGATGTGCTTAAACATCTAGATTAACTTTCGTTTTCCTAGAAGCCATACTTTGATATTAGTGTTGAATTCTACTTTATTTCTATGGCCATGATGGACAGTAGGAAGGTAATGGCAAAGAGATGAAACACTTCGGTTGTGATCTGTCAGTGCTATCAGTGTGAGTTGGTAAGGCAACAGCCCATATGGAGAAGCATTATGCTGACCTTCTGCCTGTAACCACTGCTAATCCTACTCTGGGCAAATGTTATCTTCCCAGCTTGCCACCCCTGTATATAGTGGGAAGACTGTGCTGCTATGTGTTATGAGAGAGAGGACTCAAGTAGTCTAGCCATCCAAAATTCACTTACCTCTATTTAAAAGGTAAAATGATTCTTATTGTTATTGCTGATATTATTTTAATGGCCCACCCAATACTGGGCCAGATTTGCCTGCAGTAATGTCAACTGGTAAGAAATAAATGACTCAGAGATCTCGATTTCTTCCCCAGTAAATCCTATTCCTCGATTTCATTCATGACTGTGATCACACATACCTTCAATATGTGAATGCATGTTTCTCAGCAAACCAGGATGTCTGTGCATAAAGCTTTTTCTCTGATACACAGCTGATTTCTAGTTGTACTTTAGCTGGGAGCTTTACTTTGTAGCACCTATTCAATTATTTCACCTGAAGTCTAATTATGTTTGGTGAAAGCAGTTATCACTGCAATATTTATTAAAGTGACTTGGCACAGATCCAGAGAATTGACTAAGGTCTTACATTAAGTCTATAGCAGAAACAAAAGCTAGATATTATAAATGACTCATTAAAAGTAGGGGAGAAAAGAAACATGACATTTAGAGTGGGGGGGCAGGAGGGAGGAATAAACTAGAGAAGGTTATACTGACCAACATAGAGGGCCTCAGGTCAGTTTTGTGATCAATGGTGAGTTCCATAAGGTTATAAGGAGGGGAGTTCAGTCACCTCATACATGTATTGGGAAAGAGCTCAAATGGGGAGTCTAAACATGACAACAAATTATACTTACTGTTATCGTCAAGACTTCTATAATTCCTGGGCTGGAGTGATAGGACAGCGGGTAGGGTGTCTGCCTTGCATGCGGCCGACCTGGGTTCAATTCCCAGCATCCCATATGGTCCCCTGAGCACCACCAGGAGTAATTCCTGAGTGCAGAGCCAGGAGTAAACCCTGTGCATCGCCAGGTGTGACCCAAAGAGTAAAAAAAAAAAAGACTACTGCAATTCTTTAGGTCTAAATGAATGTGTGTGTATATCTATATACGTATATATGTGTGTACATAATATACATTTATGTATACATCTTGTACTTCTATATTCCAAAATGTTTTTATATGAATGAGCTGAATTTTAAGAAAACAAACTCTTCGGCAGAAGAAAAGCTAGTATTTGGGATAAAAGTTAAATTATTCTCAACAATTTTGTAACAATTATGTATTTTATAGTTTATCATTATTTCACCTAGAAAGGTGTCTATCACGTCAAATTTGTTGAATTTTGTGTTTTATAATTTTGGCTATCAGTCAGATGTACGGTGTCTGAATATTTTCTTCCATCAGAAGTATGTTTTTTTCCCTTTGTGATAATTTTAATTTTAGAGACCATATCTAAATTATGCTATCTCTCCTATTGTGGAGGCAAAACATACATTAAGGAAAATAACTGGAGATTAACGTTTTTAAATTGTAACATTGGTTTCAAGAGTATAAATATTTAAAAGGTGTAATATTAACATACTATATCCACCATCAAGGTCCCCATAATTTCACCATTGTATGTAAGATCCTATCATCGCTTTCGTCTACCTACCTAACTGCCTTTCTTAGCAACCTTAGTTCTGTCATCAGATTTGAAGGGTTTATTTTCATTACATCCATTGCGTATCTTGTCCTTGCTTATCTTCTTTGTATTCCACACCCGTGAAAACTATGCAACATGTCTTTATTTGACTATTTCACTTAGCATAACCCTCTCTAGTTCCATGTTAGAGCACAATGCAATACTTTATTTTCTTATAGCTAAGTAGCATTCCACTGTGTATATCTATTACAATTTATCTACCCATCAGAATTGTTTCCAGGCCTTGGCTATAGTAAATAACATTGCAATAAAAATAGGTGCACACATGTTATTATTTTCCAACTCATGTTTCTGTGTTTTGGGATCCATATATAGGAAAGGAATTTCAGAATCATATGGTAGTTAAAATTTTCATTCTTGAAAAACAGTTCCATTTTTCAGAGGCTGAACAAGTTCACAATCCCACCAAGAGTGAATGAGAGTTCTTTTTTGTCAACATCACCACTAGCAATTTTTTCTGTCCCTTTAGATATATCATTCTGAACTGGTATGAGATGGTATCTCATTATCATTTGATGTTTAGATCTCTGATTAAATAAAAGACAATGACCAATTTTTCATGTGCTTACTCCCTTTTATGCCTTTTTCGAAAAAGTACTTCCTTAGCTCATCTCCCTGTTTGTTTTGTTTTGGGGCACTCAGCAATATTCAGAAATTTCTCCTGGCTCTGAGCTCAGGAATTACTCTAGAGGTGCTCAGGGGACCAAATAAGATAGAACCTGGGTCAGCTATGTGCAAGGAAAACACCCTACACCGCACAACCTATCTGGCCTCTTATCTCCCTGTTTTTTGAGAGTATTATTTTATTGTTGTTGAATTTTGTGTTTTATATATTTTGAATATCAGTCAGATGTATGGTGTGTGAACATTTTCTCCCATGAGAACTATGTTCCTCCCACCTTGGTGATAATTATTTTACAGTACAGAAATGCTTTAGTTTGATGTAATCTCATTTGTTTATTTTTGTTTTTGTATTTCTTGCCAATTGCTGAGCTACTATTATTATTCTATTATTCTAAGTGTCATCTATTCAAATAATATGTGGTTTGATTTTTAGTGAAAACAACTAGAGATCTACATAGAGGTCATTTTAAGGTACAGCTTAAAATAAAACAAAACACCAGACATATAAAAACAGCTGACTCCATATTTTGATTTATGAAAAATAAATTTATTACATAACACCTTGTTTTTAACAATGTTCTTTTTTTAAATTCAGAATACTTGTGTCATTCATGTAAAATAGTTTGATACAGTACATTGTTATGTTATAGTTTTTTCCTCAAAAATTCTAAGGCTCTCCTACTCCTTCTCCTTTGCTGAAGTAAGGGCACCCTAACAACGTGCGAACAAATTTTTAAAAAGAAAATTAACTGAACAAAACTTTTAATAGCACTACACCAACCAGCTTTAAAATCAAGACAAAATATCTGAACTGGATGCCGCACCTTTTTTAAGGAAGTTATCGTTCATGCTTTTGTCATCTTAAAGCATGCTCACAAATCAGCAACACCAACAGGAAAAATAAAACACTGTCTATGACAATCATTTTAGTTTCTTTGCTAAACCAAACAGGTTTATATCAATGACAACATATTTAATAACTATCAAATAGCAGCTTTAATACCAGTCAAGTCATAGATTGAAACAAAAATAAACGTAAGTTGGAAACTAATCTTTGGGAGCTTTGAAACCTTTCTGGAGAAACTAGGTGGCTTTTTGTACTTTCAAAGAAACCCAAGCAATATTCTTGGTCAAAAAACACTGATTAATGTAGAAAATGAATCAACCCACTGAGAAGACGCTAAAATAAAAGATGTACCAAAATAATCTCATTTTGAGGCTTGGTTATTTTGTTGAGTTAACATATGTTGTATGTTTCAAGTACCTGTTAAAACTTTTGTGTGTGTACTATTGGTCAGATAATGTTGTTACATTGAAAGAATTCACCACATACAAGACAAATGCTTGCCCCTAGCACACTTCACAGCTTCAATTGCTACAGACTGTCACTGAAAAAAATGCATTGGTCAGTCTGAACCATGTCAAGTAAACTATGGAAGTAGCAAATCCACAACACAAACTGTGCTAGAACTTTCTTTTCAAGTCTAACTCCAAAATAGGTACAACTTGGAAGCCACTACCCTAATCTGTGAAAAATGGTGGAACTTGGCTACTGGAGATTTTAAATATGTGGTTGTACAGTACATTCTCATGGCCCATACCAGGTTCCCACAGAGAGCTGCACAGTCAGTTCTGCAGCTTTAGCAACAGTGCATTGACAATATTCCAACGCAGCTCAGTACCGGTGTGTCTGATGTGAGTACTGTGGAGGCTGCTGGGAGGTAGTTGAGTATCCCATGCTGCTCTGTGGCTGTGATGTGCTTGGTCCAGGGTTGGGATAGGCAGCATGTGGATTGGAACGCTAGAAAGGGAAATGAAGGGAGAAACGTGATCCATGTATTTCTTTGAGTTGGCTATATCCAAGCCAGTAAGGATGATCCGTGTTTGAAATGTCATTTATTTAAAGTCAGTAAAAAAAATTCAAAGACTTGTGCTATGTATTAGTTAAAACAAAAAACAAAAGCAAATACCCACCTCCCCTACCATAGTTTTTAGTATCAGCTTTTCTTTGCAAATGTCAGAAGCACTGTTAGAAAATACAATTATCCTATGGTACTGTACTATATAACACATTTTTCACAACAGCAGAAGCCACCCCCTTTATGCCGCTTTATATTAAAATGAATATAACAAGTTGATAAAAGTTTTTACATATATACATATGCATATATGTATATATATGTATGTATGTATCACACTGAGCAGTGCTCAGAGTTTACTCCTGGATCATGCTCAGGGATCACTCCTAGCGGGCTCAGGGGACCATATGGGGTGCCAGGGATGGAACCTGGATCAGCTGTGTGCAAGGCAAGCATCTTACTTGCTGTATTATCTCTCCAGTTCACTGGCATTATATTTTTTCAGCCCCTTTAACCTAATGAATCTTATATTTCTGCTGTAAGTTATACACAAAATAACAATAATTAAAATATGAAAGTGGTATTCTTGATTTGAAAACCAGCATAAAGAGAAAAAAAATCGACAAAAATTCAAGTCCTCTAATTTTTAAAACAATTCTTCACACTTGAAAGTCTTCTCAGATCCTATATTTTTATATACAAACAGTTTAAAGCTGGCATTGTCAGATTTCTTTATATTTATAAGGTTTTACTTTTTTTTTAAGGTTTTACTTTAATAAAAATCCTTTGTATATTAAGATGTTAGTTTCAATAAACTTTTTGCACATTCTTTACATTTGTAAAATTTCTCACCAGTATAAACTTTCTGTTGCTGAATAATTTTTAAGACTTCTCAATGTGACCACATATAGATGAATTATAATTTGATTTTCCTTGGAGGACTTTATTATAGCTATTTCTGCAGTTTGACTATGTGTATCTAATAAGAAGTATTATGCCATTTATTCCTAACTTCCAGTTTTGACTAAGTCTTTCTTGATGCTGTAGTTTCTATGTCTTCTCAATAGCATTTTTGGAAGTGTATCACCTATATGCCTTGTTTTGACCAAATCTGGTCTCATGAGAAGAAATATCTGTCTCTGGTTACTTTTTCCAGTTCTCTTCAGATTCCAGGGTTCCTATTTTTGTTCCAATAGGTGACCAAGTCTGGCTTACATATAGTGAGGCATGTACAAATGACGCTGGTCCAGTTATTCCAACTCCTCCTGAGAGAACCATTTGACCACATCTGTGAATGTCAAAGGTTTCTGGACCTAACTGAAATCTCTACTCACAGAAGTTACTATATCCAATAAACAAATGGAAGATTGTTCACTTTCCAATGCAATATCCAAGCAGAGTTGTTTGACTAGGCTCCAGGCTCTTGACATAGAGCTCTGAATTGCTAGTGAGATCAAAGACAGAGAGTTATGATGGTGCTCTAGGAACAAAGGCCATCAACATGCCTTTTTGTTCAGTAAGTCTGCTTGATTGCAGGCAACTGATTCCACCTCTTACCCAAGTAAAGCTGAGTCCTCTAATTTTTTCCATTAATTTGCTATTGCCATTCCACTACCCCTTTCTCATTCTATTACCTCCCAAGACAAACACTATAAAAGATTAATTATAATTTAGTATTTTCTTCTTTCAAAACATATTTAATACATCACACAATTCTAAATTCAGTCAGCCATATCAAAAATAACATTTTAAAGATTGGCACATAAAATTATAGTCAGAAACACTTAAACAAATCATCTACAGAACCAACCACAATAATAATGCCAACAAAGAAGCACAGGAACACAACATTTTCTTTTTCTTGGTTTACAAGCAAAGAGAAGAATACTGCTCTGCCTCATTCTCAGGATCACCTTAATGTGGAAACTTTTTATTGGGAATCTATCTCACATATGCAAAGTGATCTACCATCAAGCTACATCCCCAGTTAGAAAACACATTGTTTTGTGTTGTTTTGGTTCACTTGGGGGTCATACCTGGTGGTACTCAGGACTTACTCCTGGTGCTTCAGTCAGAGATCACTCCTGGTGGGCTCAGGGAACCACATGGGGTGCTGGGAATTTAACCAGGATGGCCACATGCAAGGGAAATGTTCTACCTACTTTACTATCAATCACTCAGGCTCCACGAAACACATTCTTGAGCCAAGACATATGTACTTTTCCCTTCTACACAGCAAGAAAAGATGCTAAAACATGTTAAAACAACCACCAATCCCCAAAGATATGTCTTTGAGTTCCCTATTTAACTTCCTGAAAAGTCTACTCAGACAATGATTTTCAAGGATGGACGAACTGTACTTCTCCTTAAGCAAAGCAGAGTGAGTAAGTAAATAATAGCAGAATCTAGAAAGTTTACCAATTAAGTAACTATTTTTCATCCATCAGCAGATAAGAAATTCTATTTGGTCAAGTTCTCAATCTTCTTCCTTCATTGAAACCTAATTTGGTATCTGATCTTAAGTGGGAAGGTAGCAAACAGTTTTCAAAACGGATCTTCCTACACAGGAACTGAATCATCTGATAGAATCCATAAACAGGCAACAAAACACCCTTTGCAGCTGTCTCTAAGTACTGGGCTTACCACCAGTTCACTAGGTGAACATGTGGAAATTATTTAACTTAAACCTTCAGTTTACTGAAATGATAATGACAGCACATTCCTCACAGATTTCTCACAAGTGAAGGAAATGGTTTATGTTTCTTACCTAGTATACTAGCTGGCACACAGTATTCCACAAGCTATTATCACAATCTTTATAGCTATCATCAGCATCATCACTAACCTTTACTGTGTACTATAAATGAAACTAAGAATTTTAATAACAATACTAATAAAAACAGTCATCGGTGTCATCTACTAAATGCTTATATTAGGCAGCCACTATGCCTTGGTGCCTACCTTCTTAAACTGTAGACTGGGAACGTACATAGGGTTGTGTAACTGAATGTAGGGGAAGGAGGAATTCTGGTAATAGTAGATTTTTGAACATGCAACGACCAAAACCTAATCAAAATCAACATGTTGTGAGTATCTGATGTTCTGGCAGCACTCATCTATGCTGCTATTTCCTGAACAAAGTGGATGGTAAATAAAAAAATTTCTAAGAAGACCTGCATTATCATACATTCTCTCATATAATCCTTACTACAAACTCAAACTAGCACTCTATAAATGTAAGGAAATAAAGATCATGTGAGTACTTACTCAAGGTTCCCCAGAAGTCAGTGACTGGAATTTGAAAGCCAATGTTCTTAGTCATTAAAATATGTGGTTTCTGCCCTCGGCCCAGATAAATTCGGAGCTGCTGAGAGTGAAGTGGACCCTCTGCGCCTAAAGACTTTGATTCCAGAGACCTAACACATCCGGGCATCCAGCGCAGCTTCTTATAGCAATGCACTGGGACTGTGAGCTGGGCTACAACTCCGTGCTGCCCGGGGGTGGATCTTTCCTCCCCACCCCGTCTTCCTGCACGGAAAATGGCGGCGGCAGGAGCCATCTTCTAAGACTCCTAACCCAGAGGTAAACAATTTTTACACTTGGGGCTCCTAGGGAATCATGGGATGTGGGTGTAACCAGCACGCCCTCGGCCCAGATAAATTCGGAGCTGCTGAGAGCGAAACAGACCCTCTGCGCCTAAAGACTTTGATTCCAGACACTTCTTACAGCAATGCACTGGGACTGTGAGCTGGGCTATGCAATTTCTGGCAGAATTTTCCCTGGACTTTATGCAGAAATCCAAAACCGACTTAACATCTCTTAATTGTTAGCAATGTGAAACAGTTCCTTTTTAACAGGTCTGACTTGGGGGGGAAACTCCAAATAACAGTGAGTTTTTGTTGAAATACTGAAGGTTATTAAAGTAGCAGCCATTTCTCTGGACTGTGAACTAAGCAACAGCCCCACGCTGGCGGAGAAGAGGAAATATCCCTCTTTCCCGGTTGTTTCCCATTTTCAGGGAGAAATGCGGCGTGGCATCCGCCATACTATGAGGTGTGGGAAGGGGGATGAGGGGGAAAAAAAAAGGAAAAGGAAAAAGAAAAAAAAAGAGTTATGTACTTTGGAGCAGTGGGGCTACGTATCTCTTCATTCTCAGCAATGGAAAACTAATTATCAAATACTTCCTTGATAGTAGGACTGTCTTTCTTGGGGGGAAACTCCAACAACAATAGTGAGTTTTGTGTTGAAATATGGAACATAATCAAGGTAAAGAGAAAATGAAGTGAAATTCATCAGTTATACAGTTGGGGGTGGGGTGCGGGGGCGGGGGTACACTGGGGTTTCTGGTGGTGGAATATGGGCACTGGTGAAGGGATGGGTGTTTGAATATTGTATAACTGAGACATAAACCTGAGAACTTTGTAACTTTCCACATGGTGATTCAATAAAAATTAAAAAAATAAAAATTAAAAAAATATGTGGTTTCAAATAGCCATCACTTACTGAGCTTCTATTCTAAGCTAGGTACCTAAGAGAAATCATATTTACTCCTACTTGTCATCTTACTTTGCCAATCCCATTTTACAGATGAACAAACAAATGCCAGGAAATGTTATATTACTTTCCTAATGTCACATATTTAGTATGTGGCATCATTTAAATTTGATAACTAAGTCTGCTTAGTTAAAAAATATCTAAGCTCCATCTACTGTGCCACTGTTAATTTTTTTTTCATACCAATTAACACTTCATGCCAATCTATTTTCCCAGATACATGAAGGTTGAGTATTTAGGGGGCCAGGGGTTAAGATGCTTCCTTGCATATGGCCAATCACAGTTAGATCCCTAGCATCCCACATGATTCCCCAAGCACTGCCAGGCAAGGCCCCCAAACAACAAATTTAAAAACATTAGCATATTCTGAATTAAATTTTACATTCAATGTTCATAAACCTTACATAAACACTGACATGGTACATCAATACAAAATAAACTTGAAGTACCTGATAGTCTGAGGTCATGATTAGTCCACCTGAGGTAGTGGTAGGAGGAACAACTCTCACTTTTTTCAGTGGGGGTCCCTGTGTGTGACTGCTGTCTTGATTCCCTGGGTGACCAGTTCCATTAGTATGGTTATTGCCCTGCTGCTGCTGCTGGTTCTTCTCAATTGGTTAAACAGAAAAATAAAGTTCAACTCAGAAGGAGAACAAAATACAACCAAACCAAATATTTTTACTGAATGAAGCAGGAAGGTACCAACTATACTTTAATACTTACTTTGTCTCCTTTGTCATCTGGTTCTTCTTCTGTTAAGAATTCTCTTTTGGGGTAAGGGATTTGACAACCGGCAAAAACACTGACCACAAGAAAATGAAAGAAACAGAATTTCTGATAATAACATCAATATATTAATATACTGATTCTCTACTAATATAATAATATTCCCTTTAACGGACATTCATTTTAAGCTTTTATGATGAACTTTGTTTCCTCATCTATAAAATAAGCACCTTTCATGCATTTGACAATACAGAATTTTCTTCTCATCAGTGACAGGCATTATAGCAGGCAATCTAAAAGTTTCTCACAGTGTATAAAAATAATTACTAGCCAACTTAATATATTTAACTTTCTTATTTTATTCCAGGATTAATCTTTCACACAATTAAAATATCTTCTAGCTAAAACGCCACTATTTGAAAAAAATCTTATTAACCTTAGCTATTACATTTAAAGTAAAAGAACATACAGGGTAGGAAAGAGAGGCAAACAAATTTATTTGGTAATAGGATTTACAATTTTAACACAAAATGAACTGCAAGTTATAAGAAATCTTTTTATGAAAAGGAATGCTTCTAAACTGTAAATTCCCTAAGCAGCACTTCAGTTATCAAAACTAAAGTCTTTTTTTGCTGTGGTAAGAATCTCCTTATAATCCCATTTAGATGACTAGTGATCAGGAATTGACAGTTAAAAAAAATTAATCTCCAAAAAAATTCTATCATGGTAAATTAATAAACTGATCACTTACTCTGATGTAGGAAGAGGGTCTTCTAAGAAATAGGGATCCTGCATAGCCTGTTCTGAGGTAATTCGCTTTATTGGGTCCATAGTAAGTAACTTTTGGAGCTGAAACCACAAATAAAAGTATTATTGTATTATCAGAATTTCACCTAAATTTAGTACATATTTTAGGAGTATATGTGGTGAATAACATAATTTGGAAAGTACTTCTCCAAATCTGCAATTAAAAAAACACTCATTAACTGCATTTTAGCTATTCCAGCATTAATTATATTAAGTGGAATGTATAGCAGTCATATGTGGTGATTTAGATTTAAATGCAAATTAAAACCAAACTGAATCTCAAATATCAAGTTCTCAGTCACATCAGATACATTTCTAGGGCTCAACAAACATCCACATGTAGTTAAAGGGTATCCTGATGGTCAGCAAATATTATCAGTGAAAGCTCTTCTGGACAGTGCTCTACTGGGCTGGGTATGTAACACTGGTTAAGTACATGCCTTACATATGTGAGGTCCTGATGTTCAATCCCTATGCAAATAAGGTGATTGGTAAAGAAGCTCTAAAATACAAAAGTATATTTTAAGATGGACACTTCAGACCATCCACATCTGCCGCTCTGTTGACAACTCACTGGCCTTGTTCCATCAAATTCAGACTAAATCTTTCAGAAGGTGCACGCCAAGCAGCTAAACCTTATGGAATTGCCAGCCCTGAAACTGAAAACGATGCAACGCCCATGGGAGGCAGGCAGCATACCCACCAAACAAAGGCTCCAGCAGTAGCACCCCTCCACCACTACAGCTGCATCAAAGGCTCAACTCCATCGCTCACAAATATTCTCTTAGCAGAGACACCAATCAACAAATAATTTCAGGTACTGGCAGCCAGGCCAGTACCTGAGAACTCTGGTGTTATTTTCTCGGGAGCTGGGCTTGGTAGTTTCTCCCTCACTCCTATACTTCCATAACCCCCAGAAGCTCCACCCACTCATCACCCACACACACTTGCCACCTTGTTGATTTTTTGGTCCAGATCATAGATCTGGAAATGTCTATACCATGTGGCTGCATTCACAGCCGTGCAACACCTCCTGAAACAAAAATAAAGCTTAACAATCAAGTAGAAACAGAGATAAACAAATGGGACTATAGTAAACTAAAAAGCTTCTGTACTGCAAAAGACACAATGACCAGAATACAAAGGCAATCTACAGAATGGGAAAGGATATTCACCCAATACCCATCCGATAAAGGGTTGATATCAAGGGTATATAAAGCACTGGTTGAACTCTACAAGAAGAAAACATCCAACCCCATCAGAAAATGGGCCAAAGAAATGAACAGAAATTTTTCCAAGGAAGAGATACGAATGGCCAAAAGGCACATGAAAAAATGCTCTGCATCACTAATCATCAGAGAGATGCAGATCAAAACAACCATGAGATACCACCTCACACCACAGAGACTAGCACACATCCAAAAGAACAAAAGCAACCGCTGTTGGAGAGGATGTGGGGAGAAAGGGACCCTCCTACACTGGTGGTGGGAATGCCGACTGGTCCAGCCCCTTTAGAAAACAATATGAACGCTTCTCAAAAAATTAGAAATTGAGCTTCCATTTGATCCAGCAATACCACTTCTGGGAATATATCCTGGAGAAACTAAAAAGTATAGTCGAAATGACACCTGCACTTATATGTTCATCACAGCACTGTTTACAATAGCCAGAATCTGGAAAAAACCGAGTGCCCGAGAACAGATGACTGGTTAAAGAAACTTTGGTACATCTACACAATGGAATACTATGCAGCTGTTAGAAAAGATGAAGTCATGAACTTTGCATATAAGTGGATCAACATGGTAAATATCATGCTAAGTGAAATGAGCCAGAAAGAGAGGGACAGACATAGATTGCACTCATCTGTGGAATATAAAATAACAGAGTAGGAGACTAATACCCAAGAATAGTAGTATAAAATACCAGGAGGTTGGCTCCATAGCTTGGAAGCTGGCCTCTCACACTGGGGGAAAGTCATCCCAGATAAAGAAGGGAACACCAAGTAAAATGTGATTGGAGATCCCGCGCGGGAAGGGAGATGCGTGCTAAAAGTAGACTAGAGACTGAACAGGATGACCACTCAATACTCCTACTGCAAACCACAACACCCAAAAGGAAAGAGAGAGATCAAATTGGAATACCCTGCCACAAAGGTGGGGTGGGGTGGGGGGATGGGATTGCGGGGGTTGGGGGGGATACTGGGTTCACTGGTGGAGAGTGGACACTGGTGGAGAAATGGGCTCTCAAATATTGCATGAGGGAAAAACAAACACGAAAATGTGTGAATCTATAACCGTACCCTCACTGTGACTCACTAATTAAAAAATAAATTAATTAAAAAAAAATAAAGCTTAATTCTTAGACAAGGACTCACCAAACAGCAATCATATATAACAATGTTCATACAAATTTATTTTCTAGACCTACTGATATTAATATTGCAACTTTTTATCAATTTTAATCCTTGAATTGTATCAACCACTGCCACTTTTTTCTACATTAAAAAAAAGGAGACTAAAAGTAAACTACTTGGGTTTAATTACAACTTGACATCTATTAGTTGAGTAACTGATGAATTTACAGAGTTTTAGTCTATTAGGGCTGGGTATATAACTGGTTAAGTACATTCCTTATATACGTGAGGTCCAGTTTTTTAATCCCTGGCACTGTAAAAATAAATTTCAAAATATATAAATAAAATATAATAGTATCGAGGGACTGGAGCAATAGTACAGTGTGCAGGGCATCTACCTTGTATGAGGCTGATATATTCTATCTTGTTCAATCCCTGGCACCTCATATGGTCCTCTGAGCCAACCTGGAATAATTTCTGAGCATGGAGCCAGGAGTAAGCCCTGAGCACTGCCAGGTGTGCGTCAAAGAATAAAATAGTATATATTATCACAGATTTTGTTCTTTTTTTGGGAGGGAGGGTGATTTAAATGAGTTAATATATCTAAAACAACTATAAATATGGTGCCCAGACAAGAAAGCACTATATAAAATATTAGTTTTTATTATTACACATCTAGAAATGTTATAGTGACAAAGATTCAGTATTCTGGGGTGAAAATCTATAAGCTAGAATATTCTATATTAATATTTAATGTGAAAAATTTTCTAATAAATATTTTCTGACTATAGAGCACATATTAATCCACCCCTAGAGCATTTCTTAAAACACACTGTTCCTCTCAAAAGTTCTGAATGACCATATCTGGGAGAAGGCAAATGATCTTCTATAGTTCCAAGACATTTCCAACTGACTCTAAAGCTCATAGACGAAAATCACACTTTAAAAACCAATGAACAGACTTAATATGAGGTGACATAATTAGTAGACAGAAGCACATAAAATATTTAACAATGAAGATGACAAGCAAAGATGATGAGATTTAAATTTAATCTGATATTTCAATAGAAGACCAATTATACTTCATTTAGAGTTGGAATGAAAACCATGGTTCTATTATTTGACTCAACCATTCTGATGGAATTTAAAGGAAATTTCATATGGGACTACCAAGGTAGGTCATCTCAGGAAGTGTATCTTTAAAATCTCAGTGATGCTGATAGTGAATTACCTCAGACTACCATGAGTAACAGCAACTTTTTGGAGGGCTACACCCAGTGATGCTCAGGAGTTACTCTTGGCTCTGCACTCAAGAATTACTGCTAGTAGTGCTCAGTGGACCATATTGGACGCCAGTAATCAAACCCATGTTTGCTGCATGCAAGTACCTTATCCACTGTATTACCTCTCCAGTCCTGAATGGCAATAATTTAAGGGAAACTAAAAACAATCCCACCACTATGACTTTTGATTTATCAATGTTGTTTAGATAAATAAGTCCACAATGTTCAATATCAACTTATGTTCCTAAGCACACTCAAATGAACTGTTACTCGAACAATTATAGACTGAGCTAATACTATAGGTTAAGCAGTGTCTTTTAAATTGTTAAAATATAAAATATATGTTACATAAGAGTAAGATGAGAAAGCAGCTGTAGAGGAAATAACAAATCTAGATAAAAATGTTTCCAAGTTTTGTTCTTTCAAAAGGGATTTCCCATTTAATAAACTCATTTATGAATGTTAAAAATAAGGCAGGAGCACACGCCTTGCAAGTAAGACATCAGAGACTGATGCCTGAAAAGGACTATATGATCGATCCCCAGTGGCCCCTCCCACCCCTCAATAACTTCTTTAAATTTTGAAAATAAGGATTTAAAAGTAATTTTTCTGTAAGTCGCTCCCAGCAGCGCTGGGGGTCACAAGGGACACAATCAGCAGTTTCGATGGCCCACCAGAGCCACACACAGTGGAGCCAGAAGTCCCAGAGCATCAGGGATCTAACTCAAGCCATGTGCTTAATCATTTGAGTCAACTCCTGGCCTGCTGAACTACCTCCCCAAAGGATTTAAAGAATTTCAAGCCAAGTCAAACACAGTCTGCATCTCCAATCTCTGTTTCAAAAATGACTTTAAATTTTATTTGTATTTTGTAGTGCTGGGGATTGAATGTGAGACAATGGGGCTGGAAGATGGTACAAAGATCAGGCTACCTGCCTAACCTAGCTTTGATTCCTGATATAAAGCATCATTAGGTGGGATACCTGGGTGAGTTGGGTGTCCCTGACACTGCAGAGTCCTGACTGTAGGCCCAGTCAGCTAAGAGTTGCAGCAAGGCCTCCTAAACTAGAGCTCCACCAGAAGACAAAGGAAAACAAAACAAACAAACAAATATCACAAAACAAATTTTTGTGTCTACCTCTCAGCAACATCCTTCATCCATAAGATCTAATTTTTAGAAAAACAAGTCTTTCTTTTATTATGGCAAATGGAAAATTTATTACAAATAAATATTAAGTTGGCAATAACTGAATGTGACTTTATTATGTTCCCTTGATAGTAAATGTATTCATTTAGATTCTAGGTTAAATACTCTATTAGACATTGATAATTATTCTTGCAGAAAAAGTAGAGCTAAAACTTTGCTGATCATTTTTCAAAAAAACTAAAATACAAAATAAACTAGAAATTATTTTTCAATGATGAGACTGTTTTCTTCTTGATTTTTCTATAAAAATTAAAATACAGGGAAACCTATAAATATAATTTTTAAAGTGTCCTTCTTGACATACTTGGTACTTTCTTTCAAAAATCTAATGCAATTAAATAATGTTATAACTTTGGGAAAAAAAGTATTTTGGTGTATTATATGCAACAATGCTATCTCTGCATTCATTCATTAATGTACTCTAAAAAAGCTCAGTAAAGAGGATATGGTGCCGCCAACAGGTCAACCTGTATCTGTGGGGCGAGTCCATCAGCAGCCTGATGGTGCCTTTAGGCTTCCTAGTATCCCAAAATTGCCACGGTGCCTTTGGCCAGACCCCAGTAACCTGGACCAAGTCTACCAAGAAATTAAACGGCCAAAAGTTAGGGGGGGAATACTTGGGACATTGGTGGTGGAAAGTGTGCACTGGTGGAAGGATGGGTGTTCCATCATTGTATGGCTGAATCTCAAATAAAAGCTTTGTAACTCTATCTCACAGTGATACAATAAAACATAAAAGTAATGTGGAGTTCATGCCCAATTCAATCAGCTTAATCAATGCCTAAACAAATAGCAGTACTCCCACATTATTATTATTATTATTAATTATTATTATTATTATTAATAATAATAAGAATAATAATAAGAAGAAGAAGAAGAAGAAGAAGTAATGCTCAGTAACCAGATATAAACTGACCCTAAAGAGCCTCAGTTGAACTAATCAGTTGGGGGAAGTTGCATTTTATTAGTACCATTCTCCAAAGCTTACCAAATGGAATGCTTTACTATCTGGTTTAACTTTATGTTTTTCCATATACTTGATAAGGCTGCAGTTGGTATACCTGAAAGAGAAATACTATGAAATATTTATATTAGATTTGAGGTTAATTTAATTTTTTTCTAAAAATGTATTCTTATTCATAACCAATACATGATATATATTGAAAAGTGTGTAAGCATAAGAAGAATAGCATTAAATCAACTCTACTACATTTAATATACTACTTTTGAATGGACACATGAATGTATGATACATTGAAATAATACATAGAATAACTTTAGTATATCACTTAGTATATATTATATGCAGAGCCTGGCAAGCTACCCGTACGTATTGATATGCCAAAAACAGTAACAATAAGTCTCACAATGAGAGACATTACTGGTGCCGGCTCGAACAAATCGATGAGCAACGGGATGACAGTGACAGATATATTACATATATTATTCACACAAATGTTAACAGTGATCTTAAATAACATGTAGGTCAAAAGTTTAGTTCAGTTTTACCCATACATAAGTTTAAAACTGAAAAACAAATGTTGTATCCTCTGACTCTAAAATTATAAATAAATAATATATTCCTTCTTCTCTAAGGTGGATAACAAATATTTATTAGTAAAGTTTATTTCCTTATTAGATTAACTTCTTCATCTATATATTTTCCACTAATGCCTAGCTACCAGGGCGTTAATATGGAATGAAATGAATTAATTTCTCCCCTAATATCCAATTCAGCTAATATCAGATATTAATGTTCATTACATAGTCATTTAAACAACTTAAGAAGTTGTAATTTTTTTAAATGCTACTCATCAGTTAAGAATGTAGAATTACTTATTAGAATAATCTTATGCTGAGTATTCAATCTTCAACTACTCTGGAAAAGCAAAAATCGACTGGCTATTATTTTATTCCCAACTTACGTATTTCTTCTGAAATCTTTCATTAATGTTGAATGTTCGGGCATCTTTTTTATATCTTCCCAATCTTTATCTGTAAAACACATTGATAAAATTTTGTTCGAATATGAATAGGTTTCCTTTCTCAAGAACAGAAATATAGGATCTTTCCTATGTCTTCCCAATCTTTATCTGTAAAACACATTGATAAAATTGTTCGAATATGAATAGGTTTCCTTTCTCAAGAATAGAAATAAAGGTTGACTCAGTTTTTATTATATTTTCTATATTTTTCATTCCATGAAAGCCTAAGTTTTTAGTAAATTGTAAATTCTAGTAATATTATCCGGAATTATAAGTTTCCCCATTTCTTGTACATAGTGTTAGATCTCTATTTCACTTTTTGGGCGACACTTGGCAGTGCTCAGAGGCCAGTTCCTGGCTGTATGTTTAGGAGGGAGTCCTGGTGGTGCTCTAGAAACCATATGTGGTGTAAAGGAGTTCAACCAGGTCAGTCATGTGTAAGACAAATGCCTCACCTCCTGTCTCTCCAGCCCAGAATCTCTCTAGTTTTCAAATTCTACTTTATATGCTGTTTACCCTATTACCTCAGTTTTATAAGGAAAGAGAAATAAAATATTCATTTATGTTATTACTAAATAACTATATTTGTTTTGTAAAACATTTTTTGCTTTTCCTACAAATTTTTTTGGTTGAGCCAGCAATCATTTTCAACAGTAACTATAGTATCTTTCTCCTTAGTAACTTTAAGAAATACTTTTTAAAAAATATGGACCTCCTAACTTTTACCTTATTAGTGTTACATTAGTAAAATGTAAACAGTAAAAAGTGGTAAAACTAGAAGGAAGAAGGAGAAAACTTGTATATTATACAGCTCAAATAACAGCACTAACCAAGGCACTAGATACATTAGGTAGCAAACATTTCAAATGTTTTGCTGGTAAATAATATAAGCTAGATAGCTTATTTTTTTTCCTAGCAATATCAGTGGACTTTTACTGAATAGCACTATCAAGGGACTTTTACTGAATTAACTAGGTGCACAGCAATGTAGCTTAACAGCACCTTTAATCATGAATGGCCTTAAAATGTTCTCCTTTCAACTTAAGTTGCAAAAATACCTCTCTATCCTCCGCAGAAAATATGCATAATATATTTTATTCCTAATGGGATTTTCTAGTACTATTTCCTTGTTCCAATTTCTCCATTTTGTCCATTTCTCAAACAGAAATCTTAAGATAATCTCATACTCTCCTTTCAAACATATACTTCCTATAATAATATATTTCCTATATTTTTATTTGTTCAATTGTTCCCGTCTTAACTATTATATAATGTCAACATGTAGAATACAGCTTTAGCAGACACATAGCTGGGGTTTCTGATTTGTGACCTTTAATTTTTACATGCATTGCCATCTTAACTCTTCTAAACCATAACGAATTGGGTTACTTATTAGCTGTCAAGAACTTAGGGATTCTCATTCTTTAGCTTATTAGATTAAACTTTCTTGCCTATTTTTCAAGAGCCTACCCTTGAAATTAACTGTTGAGTTAAACATTAAAAAAAATCAACTCCTACAGTAAGTCTTCTTTACTTCAACCCCTTGATAAGTTATCCTCCTCTCTCTGGGATCTAAGATTTGGTAGATGCATTTGGAAGTGGGGAAAAAAGTTATTCTCTCCACTTAATCAAATCATATTATTCTTTAAACTTAGAATTACATCAACTCTTAGGGGGCAAGAACTGTGTCTGCTAAATCAGCAGTGTTTTATATTAAGCACAGTGTCTGTACAGGCAGATTTAACTATCTAGCAATTAATTAAATTCTTACCAGAAAAGCAAGCTTCACAGAACTATTGACTAATTTGGAGAATGGTAATACCTATGCAGTTACTCTGTATTTACTGATAATCAATTCTTACAAGTGGAAAGTGAATTATAATTTTCAGATATTTCTGTGTTAATCTTGGATCACACTGACCTGAGAAAATTTTCCTCTAAATACTTGACTATTTAGACTCCTCTAAAAATTTGACTATTCAAAATTTTTTTTGGTTTTTAAACAATTTTTCATGATTCTGGACCTCTGGGCATTTTTCAGCAACTGAAGAATGAGCATTCTGTGGTATACTAAGGGACTATGATACAGCTGGAGAGATCAAATATTTGCCCATGATGAGATATCTAAATGGGTTTCTCTCTACAATGATATAGAATCACTGTGGAATGATAGACTTTGATTCACATCCTAACTGTTCCAAAATAACACTTCATTATTGACAAGTGTTAAAGAACAAAAACTCTTGTTATTCAATATGAGGTGATTCTTTATAGAACCCTAACTAGAAATAATGTTCAAAATATTGTTAAATACCCAAATAATGGTAGTCTTATACGTGCTGCCAGAAAAAAATACATACTACTCAATTTTATTTATAGTTTCCACTAGTAAGTAATGGCACCTTTTTAAAACAGACTCTGCAAATAGTTTATTATTCTAATATAAAACAAAAACAAAAAGCAAATCAAAACAAAATAAAATAAAAATATACTTCTCAAATTCAGAAAACTCAATTTTATGCTAATATATGAAGTCTACTTATTTTGCTTTTCTTTGACTCTTTGATTTATGCAAGTTATAAATATAAAGGAGTAAGAGTAACTTTCATCAGTTAGAAATATAAACCTTTCCAATGAAAACATCTAAGTTCAAACAACAGTGATTTAAAAACAAAAACAAAAACATAATGTGTACCTGCAGGAAATCCCATTACATTGAATATTCTGTCCAGCTGGTCATGGTGATAAGGATTACTAGTTTTGATGTCCTCTTGTCGACAGTGAAATATTGGTTCTGACGTTAGTAGTTCTGCAAATATACACCCTATAGCCCAAATATCTTTAAAAAGAAAAAAAGAAAAAAAAGAAAGAAAAAAAAAAGGAAAGGAAAAAAGAAAAAGAAAGGAGGAAAATAAAGTGGTTCTTTCCAAAAGAAAATGCATTTTTATCTTGGCGGGGAGTGTTTTTTTCCCTAATAATTTATATTAATTCCTAAGCAATTAAAATTATAGATATAATGGAATATTATTCCTAATTTCCCGTCCACCCATCCCAATTTTTCATTCTCAGTTATACCTCTATCCCACCCAGCAGTTTTATTCCAAGTGTAAATCAAATACATTAAATGAATTATTGGTTAGCTTTAAGTGCCTCAGAAATTAACCTTATGTATAAAATACATGAAGTAGCATCTCGAGTCTGGGAACCACAAACAAACAGAACTAAACAAAAAATAAAGAAAAAAAACCTAAAAAAGCCTCTGAAATTGGGCATATTGCCAAAAATAAGCAATTTTTGTGGCAGAAATGTTTTCTACATCTGTGTATGTATTTGCTAGCATTCAAAGTTGAAGTCATTAATAACTATTCTGCCATGTTAACACTAGTGAGCAAGGTGTTATTCCAAGAAGAAAATATTTAAAATCAAATACTCTAAGGAAGAGTATTTCTGTCTGACAAGTTTTTCAACATCTATTATAAAATGTCAGATTTTGTTAAGTACTTAATAAAGATAAAAAAATCACAATTTAACCTCTATGTTTCAGCTGATGGTTCAAATAACATAGCAATTATGACTTAAATAGAAAATAAACATTAGATTGTTGATATATAAATGACACTTCCAAAACTGAAAAATATACAATTTAATTAAAAATTATCTCATTTACATTTAAGAGTAAAAAGTTAATAATTTATTTACCTAAGGATTACACATCCTGGCTATAAATAAATGACTAAAAAAGTGAGAGCGTGTTTATTAGTTTGGTATGTATTATAGAACCAAATCTAGTTAATACTATCATATGGAATTTTTGTTTGCAGCATCAATAAATAAATGTGAAAATTAATCACTTTGTGATTATTCTTTTTACATAGGTACCCCTGAAAACCTGATGTCTAGTAGTATCTTGGGGTGTTGGGGTTGTGGTTCTAGGTTCAAACCTAAGGCCTCTCTTAGGTACATGCTTGATGGCTAAGTCACATCCTCATACAGAGTCACAGAGGATAGTCAATAAAAAAACTGATGTGTTAGTCTAAAATTTCTACAGCACCAAAGAGACAAGGTTGGCTCTAAAAAATTTTGAAGAAGAAAATAAGTAGAGAAATGAGTTAATTTAATAGTTTAGCTATATTTAAAACTACATTGTTTTGAAAAAATTAAGCCAGAAAAGTAGGGGGGAAATAATTTATTAAACTCTTGTTGTACCTTACCCTAATAAACTCATTATATTTCTTCTATATATTTCCTCCATCAACATCACCATTCTTTAAAGTCCTTATGAGATTACTATTTCAGACAAACTTCTAAAACTTTACAAAAAAGCCTGCCTATTTTCCGAGGTTATGCCAAGTTTATGAAAAATATCTTCTGCTGCTCACCAATATGCCTAACTCCTTCCAGAAAGACTTTCCAGATTAGAAACATATAAATTCTCCTCCACTTTCCAAATGCATGATGCTTATGCATAGACAATAGCTAACCAAGCAAAGTATGCCATACATGCTCGAATGGAGTTGGAAGATGTTAATGACTTGACACCACAGAATGCACACCTATTATAAAATATAATATAGCTTTTATCATTAGAGTAAAATTTCATTCCATTTTATTGTAATCTTCCTATTTAATAAAATGACAATGAGTCATCTGAGCTTTAAATTCCATACTCTAGTGAAACTTTTAAGATTGCTTTAGAGGCAATTAAAGAGAAATACCTGCCTCAGTTTCTTCTACCAAAGTCAAACAAATAAAACCCTATTCAGGGTTGAATTAAACTTCGTTCCTGAGAATACGATAGTTACTAAAATCTTACTTCCTCTCTTTAACAACTCACTTTGTATTTTTGCACTATGAATAAATGACCAGAGGACTACAATTAGTATATAAAACAGATTGGGAATTTGTTCGTTTGATGTATTCAGATCTTTATGCTCTTTTGCTGCTTCATATCAGTTTAAAGTACTCTAAAGTTTACTAACATATCTGACCCTTCTGTATGATGTCCTTAAAATGAACATTCAACTTACATGCACATTCAACTACAGTGGTTCTTCTATCATTTGCTCATACAACTATCTTAACAGGGAAATCAAATGCTAGGAAATTTCTTGTGAAATAATTTTAACTGTAGTGTAGATACTACACTACAGTTAAAATTATCTACACTGTAGTGTAGATACTAGTGTAGAGACTGTAAGGGAGAGAAATTGAGGAAAAAATATTTTTTTATTTCTTCAATTATTTAAAGTATCAAAATGGTTTATTTCCCTCAAACCAAAGGTGATATTTAAAGTAAGCACACTACATTATTTTTAGAATAGATATTTTGACAGAAAAAAAACATGTTTTCCAAGATTACTATTGACTGGTTTGGTACCCTGGAGATGGGGGTGGCGGTGGGGAAGAGTGTTTGAGGACCACCATGGAAGATGTATTAACACTGACATTCATTTTTGTCTCCCCTACCAGACTCCTATTCAATTCCCTCTGTGATCTCCTGAACCTCTGATTTTCATCTAATGTCACAGAACTTTCAGCATTTAAGAGGGTTTAATAAGATAACAAGTCAAATTTTTATCTTCAGTTTATATATTAGTTTATATATAGTTTATATCTTGCCTAATCACATGCACTCTCACTCATTCTCTCTCAACTGGACTCCCCAAGAGTGAAGTACGTAGTTTGCATTAATTTATTTCTCTTAAGTTCAAAAAAGTGTATCTAATTATCAATTTTTATGATGAAGAGAAGAAAAAATGTAGAAAGACCTTCTCTTTCCCCAATTATAAAGCCATTTTAATGAGGAAATCTACATCACTGCCTATAGTTTAATTATGTGACAAACTGCTCCACATCAGAACTATCAACTATAGTTATGTCCTAATAAATCACTGTCATCCCATTGCTCATCGATTTGTTCGAGCGGGCACCAGTAATGTCTCTCATTGAGAGACTTATTGTTACTGTTTTTGGTATATAAATAATCTTCTATAAAAAAAACCTTTCTTTTCACCATACAATATGTCACAAGAAAATGTAATAATGAGTTAGAAATGAGCTAGAGTCATAAGTTTTTTGGAAAATGTTTTTACCTCAATTAAAAAATTTCAAATTGCAGTGAACAGAAAAAATCAGGTTATCTGTTCTTAGTCTTTTTTCGGTGGAGGGGATTTCGGGTCACACCTGGTGACATTCGGGAATTACCCCTGGCTTTGCACTTAGGAACCACTCCTGGAAGTATTTGGGGGATGCTGGGGATCAAACCTGGGTTGGCCGCATGCAAGGCAAATGCCCTACTCAATGCACTATCACTCCCGCCTTTGGATAGTCTTTTTAATATATCTTACCAAAAGTAACACAGCTTTTAATTAAATACTTTCTAGGTAAAAAATAATTATGTATCTTATTAGTTTATATATGCAATTAGTATATGCTTGACCAGAAATAGCTAAATGTATTTGGAATAATAATATTCATTTAAAAATATGCCTAGTTTTGCTAATTTTCATTTTCCTTCTGATTTTAAAACACTTAATTGCATTTTACTTTTCTATAGAATGAAACACGGCCTCAATGCAGATCTGAAGATCATGTGAAATGGCTTTAAATATCTTCTGTAGAAAAGATAAGTTGCATACACAATTGATATGGGAAAATGATCATCACTTATGTTTCTTTTTCCTTCTAGTAAGTATATTAAAATGGCAACAAAGTGAAAAAAGTATAAATCCACACTAATAAAAATAACAGGGACAAGATTATTCACTTATCTACATATACCATTTAAGCACAGATCTACCATGGCAAAGAGCTCAGCAAAGTTTATCTATTGTAGTGAATTTTAGATATTATTCAAATGAAATCAAGACAAGATAGAAGTGTTCCGTGTTCTAAGTAGATGGTCACTTTAGAATGGAATGAAGAAAGTTATCTCTGAAGAGGTCAAATTTTCACTACCTGTGAAGACTTGATTATAAAAATATTCCTAAAAATCAGAAGGCAGATTACAAATTCACAATTTTACTATTGAGAGGAATACAGATTGGTCCCGTACAACTCTGGGAATAAACAGCTATAAATTCTATATTTTGATCTCCCTCTCCTTCTTCTCCATATTGGGTCTTCCCAGAACAAGAAAGCAGAATCACTCTTCTACTAAATAATTTGGTACAAAAAAATGCCATTTTGTACTGGCATTTGGAGTTTCCCCAATTAAAGGCAGTTAAATGGATCAACATAAACACTACCAAAATAAAGTAAGGTTTCCAAGCAGTTTAGGTAATTTCTTTGTTGCTGCTGCTGGTTTCAGGGGGGGGTAAGGGGGGAGGGGGCACAACCAGCAGTGCTCAGGGACTGACTACATGCACTATCAGTTCGGCCCTCTAAACAGTTTTTGACAACTGATTTTTCTTTTCTTTTGGTTTTTGGGCCACACCAGTGGCACTCGAAGCTTACTCCTGGCTCACTTGGAAACCATACGGGATTCTGGGGATCAAACTCAAGGTCAGCCACATGCAAGGCAAGTGCCTTATGGCTCTGGCTTGAAAACTGAATTTTTAAATACAAAGAGCAATCAGAAAACAGTAAGGGCTAGAGAAAGAGTATCGCAGGTAAGGCACCTGTTTTACATTCTGCTGACCTGAGTTTGATTCCCTGGCACATCTATATCCCCCCAAGTTCTACCAGGAGTGATTCCCCAAACTCAGAACCAGGAGTATGCCTAAGCAATACTAGGTGTGGCCTCAAAACAAAAAAGAATCAACAAACAGCCACCTCATCTCCTGGTCAGCAGGGCTGCTGAACTTACCCAGGGGTGATATCAGATAGTGGCTTCCATCTACAGGTCCTACCTGCCAAACTTCACTTTCTATGCTGACGAATTACTGGGTTTCTTGGGGATTTGAAAGGAATGGGAGGGTGCCACTGAACTGTGGTCTACATCTGCAAATGTGAGCCAGAGAACTTTGGAGCTGCACACACAGACTCCAGACTTTGCAAGTGGAAGGTCCAAAATCAAGCAACCATTGCGCTGCAACTGTGTTCCATCCTCTACACACTCTTAAGTTCTGTTGGAAATCGTTAGACTTCAGCCCAGTACCATAAAAAGTCACTATATAACTATGGGTCTAAGCACATCCACTGTGTCTTCCACACATCTGCTCATTCCCAGCACTAACCAGAGAGTACTGTCTGGGCCTAGACAACACCAGCCCAACCCAACGCTTGGCCCAGTCTAATCTCTCTCGATGTGAACTGAGCACCAAAGACAGTGGGGGAAAGAAAAACGAGGTGCCATTAAAGGGAAACAAAAGCCTAGGACATCTTCAATAACATCAGATCTTTGTAATCTACCAGAAGAAGTCTTTAGGACAATTACCATATTAATAATTTAGAAATAACAAGATTCAACAAACTTTAAGAAAGCCCATAGGGGAAAACAATGAAGAGAAAATAGAAAATAGAATGAGGAAAAATGGAGAATATAAGGGATATTACCGAAAACTCCAATAGGAAGAACTTCAGAATCATCCAGAAGGAGAAGAAAGAGGGAGAAAAGAAAGACTAGTTAAAGTAATAATTGGTGCAAATTTCCCCAACCTGAAGAGTGGGATAGGAAGCTGATTCAAGAGGTTCAAAAAAATAACAACCAGAGTAAACCAAACAAAACATTAAGGCATTTTGTAATCAAAATGGCAAGAACTAGAGAGACTCCTATGACTGTCTTGCAGCCTTTCACTCTGAACCTTACACAGGAGCAAGACAGAAGCACAACCTCCTCGACAAGAGAAAAAGCAGGGGATTCATAGCAGATTTCTCTTTCATAATCCTACAAGCAAGAAAGGATTGTAATAGCATATACAAACCTTCAACAGAGAATCCTCTACCAAGCAAGACAGTCACTCAGAGTAGAAGGGGGGATTAAAAAAAAAAATTCTTTAAAAAGCAACTGAGAACATATCTGGAATCTAAGCTCTGACAATGACATACAGCTAAAGACCATGTATAAGAAATAAACAAGTAGTGCAAGCAACAAACTCCTCATATAGACAGGCAACAAATACCTTCATATCAATAATTTCTCTAAACATCAAAGATTAAACTATTCCATACAAAGACACAGATGGGGCTAGAGCAATAGTGCAGCAGGCAGGGCATATGCCTTGCATGTGAGCAACCCAGGTTCAATCCCCAGCATCCTATATGGTCCACCAAGCACTGCCAGGATTAGTTCCTGAGTGCAGAGCTAGGAGTAAGCCCTGAGCATTGCCAGGTGTGGCCAGAATAAGTAGGAAAAAATTTTTAAAAAGACGGATCAGGAAACAAAATTCAACCTAGGAGACTTAGACTCTCATGATAAACAAAGAGTCAGAGTGAAAGGCTTGAAGACAATCTTACAGGGTACTAAGAAAAAAGAACAGCCATAATGGTTTCAGACCAAATAGCAATCAAGAAGATAATAAAAGGGAGGGGCATGACATACTGATTGAGAACAACATACCAAGAGAACTTTATTCTTATTAACATATTTATGTACATATCTGTCTATATCTATCTATCTACCTATTTACACACCAAGTGAAGGAGCAGCAAAATTTACAAAGCAACTGAAAAGACTAATAGGTCTGAAGAAATATGTGTCAATGTCAGCACATTAGTACCGGTAGACATCAATATCTCACTCCCCAAGAACAAAATCCCAGATCAGATGAGTTCATTCATGAGCTACCAAAACATCAAAGAAGTCACAGTGCCATACTCCTCAAGCTTTATCAAAACACAGAAGAAAACAGGAATTCTCTCTAACAGTGTCAATGAAGCAAATATAACACCAAAAACATAGACACTATCAAATAAAATTACACATGAATATCTCACGTATACCAATGCAAAGATCCTCAGCATCAGCAAACCAAATCCAATAATATATCAAAGGGATTATAGACTATGATCAAGTGGGGTTCATTCCAGCAATGCAAAGATGGTTCAATATACCCAAATCGATTAATAAAACATGTATCAGCAAAAAAAAAGATTAAAAAAATATATCAACTGATACAGAGGCTTTTGACAAGATCCAACATCCATTCATGATAAATAAAAAACAAAATAAAACACAACTCCAAAACACCAGGGATGGAAGAAACACTGTAACCCAAGGTATAGTGGCCATATAACAACCAAAAAAACCCCATACCCAATGGTAAAAAACTGAAAGCCTTTCCCTTGGGATCAGGTGCAAGGCAAAGTTGTGCAGTTTCTACACTCTTACTCAACATAGTTTTGAAAAACCTTGCCACAGCTTTCAGACAAGATACAAAATCAAATGAATACAAACTGGAAAAGTTGAAATTCTTTCACTATTTGCAAACAATTAATTTACATTTAAAATCCTAATGATTCCATAAAAAACAAAAAAACTTTAATAAGGTAGTAGGTTACAAAATTAACAAGCTAAAATCTGTGGCATTTCTGTATGTAAACAATGCAGTAGAAAAAAACTGAAAGTAAAAAGTCAATGCCTCTAAAAATAGTAATGAAAAGCATCAAGTACCTAAGAATTAAAGGATATGAAAGACTTATACTGTTTAAACTATAAACTACTGCTGAAAGAAATAGAAGAGGCAACCAAAGAATGGAAAGCTATTTGCTGTTCATAAATTAGAAGAATCAATGTTGTCAAAATGACCTTCCTACCAGAAGTATTGTACTAAATGCACTACCCATTAATGTCCAATGACATTATTCAAAGATTTGAAATAAACTACTAAAATTTGTATAGAGCCATAATCCCCTCACCCCCCCCCCAAAAAAAAAAGCATTTTGGTGTGGGGGAAGAGGAGGAGAGGAGAGGATGCAGGTATATTCTGCCAACTTTCAAGTATACTACAAAGTTATAATAATCAACACTGCATGGTATTAGACTAAAGACAGATCAGCAAACCAATGAAATGAACTGAGAGTTCTAAGTTAAAAACACAGGTTTGGGGCCGGAGCGATAGCACAGCGGGTAGGGCATTTGCCTTGCACGCGGCCGACCCGGGTTCGATCCCCAGAATTCCATATGGTCCCCCAAACACCGCCAGGAGTAATTCCTGAGTGCAAAGCCAGGAGTAACCCCTGAGCATCGCTGGGTGTGACCCAAAAAGCAAAAAAAAAAAAACAAAAAAAAAACAAAAAAAAAACCAGGTTTATAGGCAGTTAATCTATAACAAAGGAGCTAAATACATGAAGCGGAACAAAGAAAATCTAAGAAAACCAGATAACTACAGTAAGAAAATGAAATTGAGACCTTATCTCACACAAGTCACAGAAATTAATGCAAAGTGTATTAAAGACCTTGAGAATAATCCAGAGTCCATAAAAGACACTGGAGACAACACAGGCAAAACTCTCCAAGAAATGGATCTAAGAGGTGTCTTCAACAAGCTGACCACAGGCAAAGACAACAAAAAAGGCTACATCAAATTAAAAGGTCCTGTGCAGCAAAAGAAACCTAAGCTAAAATAAAAAATTTAGACACCCTACTGAATAGGAGGAAATATTCACACACAATGCATCAGATAAAGAGCTGACATGCAAGATCTATAAGGCGCTCACAAAGCTCAACAACAAAAAATCAACAATCCAATCCAAAAATAGAGGGAGATGAACAGACACAAAGAATATACACAGGTATATGAAAACATGTATATGAAAAAGTGCTTAACATCACTTATAAGTAGGGAAATGCAAATCAAAACAACAGTGAGATATCATCTCCACACCACTGAGAATAGCATGTATCAAAAAATCTGGAAATAGCCAGTATTGGTGAGACTGTGATGAGAAAGCCATCCTCATTCACTATTGGTAGGAATGCCATTTGGTTCAATCTCTGTAGAAAGAATACGGAGGTTTCCCAATAAAGTGAAATTAGAGCTACTATATGACACAGCAATACCACTTCTTGAAGTCTATACCCAAAACATAAAAACATTAATTTGAGAGGGTATATGTACAGCTATGTTCACTGTAGCACTAGTACAATAGCCAAGATATGGAAACAACCCAAATGTCCAACTATGGATTTAGTACCACTGTTGTCCCATTGTTCACCGATTTGCCGCAGCAGGCACCAATAACGTCTCCATTGTGAGACTTGTTGTTACTGTTTTGGGCATATCAAATACACCACGGATAGTCTGCCAGGCTCTGCTGTGCAGGTGGGATACTCTTAGTAGCTTGCCGGGCTCTCTTCGAGGAACGTAAGAATCGAACCTGGGTTGGCCGTGTGCAAGGCAAACGCCCTACCTGCTGTGTTATGCCTCCAGTCCAACTATGGATGATGGATAAAAAAATGTAATACATCTACACAATGGAATACTATTCAGCTCTAAGAAAGGTGGGAAAATGATACAATTTACTGCTGTATGGATGGAACTAAGGGTATAATGCTAAGTAAGTCAGAAGCAAAGAGATACAGAATAATCTCTTATAGAATAATACAAAATATCAAAATAATTACAGAATTTCTGTAACATGCAGATTAGTTACAGAAATATACAGAATAATCTACCTTACTGTATGTCTTAAAAATAACAATAAATATGCAATAAATGGTTAAAGGTAACAGAACTGACTTTAGGGAGCTTGCAAGAGGGTAGGGGTGTGTTGAACAGAAGGCTCATTCATAGAGGGAAGTGGTACTCTGGTGATGAGTGTAGTTAAAGAAACCATCATTAATAGTATTGTAAACCAAAGTTCCTCAATAAAGATTATGAAAATTAAAAGTTCAAGAACACATGCCACATGAAAGATAAACATATGTAAATAAAGAATGTGCCTACAAAGGAAACAGAAAATTATTCCAGGAATATAGCAAGTTGCATATATTTAAAATCATCACCATTCTCAAAAAAAAAAAAAAAAACAAAACTTTTAGGTTTTCTTTCCATAGAACTTTGTAATGCATTAACAAATTAAAAATCTGAATAAGAAGGATTTCAAGGAAATGAAGACAAAGGCAGAAGAAAAACATAAGAAAACTGGTAGACAAGTTCCAATCCAAGTCAAATATCTGACTACACTCTTTAGGTAAGAAAATATATGGGGGTGGGGGAAGGAGACTGTATGCAAAGGAGAGATGAAGAATTAAATATGCAGTACAAGTGAGTATGGGCTATGAGACATGACCTCAAGACTGAATGTGCCTACCACATGGCAAGCATATATCACTGTGAAACATAAAAGATGAGAAACATGTTTTCACAATAACCCTGATCCACTCAGATGATTTTTCCTTAATTACACTGATGCCAGAAGATAATAAAGGAGTATCAAATTCTGAAGGAAAATTTTTCCGTACCTAGAATTTTAAAACATCTTAAACTGCCAAGTATGATTAAGGCTTTTATCAAAAATACAAGAATTTTTAAAATTTACCTCTAAAATATCTCTCTCCAAAGTAAATTACTTTAATATACACTGTCACAAAATATAGGATGAAATAATGAAATCCAGAAATCAATAAATCCAACCCGGAATTATAAAACGAGAAAAGCTAGAATGAAACCAAAAACTAGAATAGAACAAAGGATTAAAAAAAGTCTAAGGATGAAGTTACCCAACAAAAGTGGGCTTAATACTACCTAGAGTATAGAACAAATGAAATAAAAAATAAACATGAAAAAGCACATTAGAACAAACTACATGACAATAAAACTCAAGCAAACAATAATCAAAATAAAGATTCAAGTAAAGGAAAAGACACAAAAAGGGCTGTAGTAGTTGAATACTGATACATGACAGGATATACATTTCAAGCATAAGCCACTGTGGGAAATATAATTTGTAAAGAAAAAATAATTGTTTATTTGAAATATAATGATAATAATATACTTTATAATTTGAAGGGTTGTTGGTAGGAAGTATGATACCATCAGTTTCTAATTTTGTTGGTAGAGTATAATGCCACTAATGTAATTCTTCTAATAGAGGCAATTAATAGTATCAAAAAAATGAAAAGAGTTAAAATGCTCAACCCCCCTAGTTTTTCCCATAATAATTTTTTTTGATGTTAAGGGGATCTTTTATAGTAACTAATAATTCTTTTGGTTGAAATTAACAATTGTCTGAAGTTCAATGACTTAAAAATTTTACTCTGTTCACTTATCTTTTCAAATAAAAATAAATTAAAAAATAGTTTTTACTTAGAATGTATAGAATGAGTACATTTGTTAAAAAAAAAATTTTTTGTTTTGTTTTGTTTTTTTGGTCACACCTAGCGATGCTCAGGGGTTACTCTTGGTTCTGCAACTCAGGATTTAATCCTGCTGTTGCTTGGGGACCCTATGGGATGCCGGGGATCAAACCCAGGTTGGCTGCCTGCAAGGCAAATGTCCTACCCGCTGTACTATGGCTCCGCCCCCTTATTAAATAAATTTTTTAATCTATCAATAATAAAATGATGTCTGTAATGAAATACTAATGCTAATGATGTTATTTCTAGGAAGTGTAACTCTAGCTTAGTGTTTGCTCTTACTTTTTGATTTTCTGCACTATTTGATTTTAAAAATACATAGAAATATGTGTATTTTACCATTAAAAAATGTTACTTTGAAAGTGCCATGAAAGTTTAATTAGTTCTACTCACCAATAGCTTTGGTATAATGTCTTGCTCCAAGAAGTAGTTCTGGGGCTCGGTACCAGAATGTTACAACTACTGGATCCAAATCTGCTAAAGGCTTCAAAGGTGAATTAAATAATCGGGCAAAGCCCATATCAGCTGTAAAAAAAGGAAATGAATGTTAAACAGAATTTTATAAATTTATTTGTTCATTAAGTCTACTATTAATATTTACAGATGAAAAAGTGTGAATTTGGTGAAAATAGCCACAAAACATTCCATGTTTTTCAAAAATCTAATATGAAACAAATTTGAGATTTTCATTCTTTGTAATTACTGTGACAAGCTCTTTAAATGGGCTAGAGACATTATAACTACTCTGTAAAGATTTCTTCCCATCTGTCATACCCCATTAGGGAGTTATTAAGCTATCTTTCCACTATCTGTAAAGGTCATAAGCAAAAAGAAACCAAATCAAATAGATTAAGACTTTCTATTATTTCTATTAATAAGCCTGTTCACTGTTTTAATCAGATTTTAAATATATGATACATTAACAACACTAATCTCCCACTCCAGAATTTATGTGGTTTTAATTTTATGAATCTTAAAATTATCAGTTTCTTTTTTAACTAGGAAATAATCTAAAGATCATATAATTCAAGTGCCACCTTTTAAAATGAAACCAGAGTTAGAACAAATTAAATGATTTGACAAAACTCACTTTTCAGAGTGATTCTGTGTCCTTTTAGTATCAAGTATACAGCCATTCATTATACACAGCTTTTCCAAATATATTCTGACCACTTTTATAACATTTATTGAAAATTTCTGAGATTTACCCACCATTTGTTCAGATCTGCTCTTCTAATAAATTTTTGCTCAAACGGGTCCTGGTCCATTTACTTATAAAGGTTATATGAAATACCACAGAAATTTGGCAATGAATAAAAACTGTGAGTTTGATTTAATAAATATTGTGTACAGAAAAGCTAGTATTTCTTCTTAAATATGAGTACTGTAGGCTGTGGAATGTCTCCCAAACCAGCATCCTCATACACATTTCTGAAAAGTACAATTTCAAGCTAATTTTCACAGAATATATAAAAATTTCTCCAAATCTTACAGTGAAGAACACATCTAAGTCTGTTTGGCTGGGTACTTTTCTTTTTAATAATCTACATATTTTAAGAGCTTACATTTGAATTTAATGCCAGCAAACTGGACTGGATAGAACCCTTTAAAACGGTGTTCCACCTTTTCACACTGGCTGACCTGTAGCGGTCCTCAGACCAGGGGTTGAAAACCACCACCTGAAAAGCACATATTTAATTAATCTGCAGTGATGAAACTAAGTTAAGTTCAGGACCGAGTTCTCAGAAGTTTAGACTAGGAGTATTCTAAAGTACATCAAATGTTCCTACTACTAAAACATTTGTAAAGTTTATGTTAAAAGAAAATTTCCATGAGATTTTGGGGATTTACAGGGAGTGACAAAGAAGGGGGGTCAGGAACACCCAGGTTTTTCTTTGTGGGTTAAGTAATGCAAATCAGATAATAATTATAATTCATGTTAAATTCTGTAATCATAAAGTACTGACTTTGTTACATACTCCTAAATTACACTGCCTTTGAATCAATATAATTATTATAACATTTTCTGACCAATACATTAAACAAATTATTAAAATGTGGCATATAAATTGGAAATGATTTTTTTTTAAAAAAAGAGTATAGTTCTAAACTTATAGGTCAACAGAGAGAAGGGGGAGGGGAGAGGATGGATATAGAAAAACAGAGCTATAAGAAAACATTCAAGGTACAAAATAGTTTTGTTTTTCAAGTACTAGGGATCAAACCCAGGGCTTCAAATATGTAAGGCATGTACTGTACTACTGAGCCATACCCTCTATTCCTATTTGCTACATTCGCCCCTCCTCCTGCTCCCACCATTGGGCAAAGGACCCGAAATGAAACAGACTTGTTATAATTTTTGTTTGTTTTGTGGCCACACCCAGTGATGCTCAGGGGTTACTCCTGGCTCTGCACTCAGGAATTACTCCTGGCAGTTCTCTGTGGACCATAATGGGATGCTGGGGGTTGAACCTGGGTCAACCACATGGAAGAGAAGAGCCCTACCCGCTGTACTATCGCTCCAGCTCCAGCTTGTTAGAACTTAAGGTTCTAGACTAACTGGTCTGACTAGCTTCCCTGGTTTGTAATTCCTAATTTAGATAAGGTAAACAGAGGCATCTGTTCTCATCTAGTAATGTTCAAGTGAATAGAAACTTAAGATTATTATATTGCTGTAAACCCTGAAACTAAAGGCAAGACTGGCTTCTAACAGATAGCAGTCACTCGCTCATCTCTGAAGGGTATTTTTAATAAAAGCAAGGGTGTCTAAGAATCAGCATAGTTTATTTTTCATTAGGACACTTCAGTCTGAAGTTTAACACTTTTTAAGAGTAAAAACATTTTTTATATGTGTATTGTTCAGAAATGGCTTCAACACATAAACTACAAGATATATGCATTATTATTACAGCAAAAATTAGAAGTGATATGGCTGTCTTCAAAGTTTGAAAGCGTACTACACTGTGACTTATCAAAGATATAACGTACCAATTTTTACTCTTCCTCGCTCAGGACCTTCACCCATAACTAAAATATTAGCAGGTTTCTGTGGAAACAAAATAGTGTTTTTTTTTCAGTAGACAGCAGTGTTTTGTTTGTTTTGTTTTTTTTAATAGACAGTATGCCAATAACACAAATCCCCCTTTTAAAGAAAAACCAAAAACTCACTCAAAAAATTAAAATTAAGCACAGGAAGTCACAAAAAAAATACCCTCTGTGTACATATGCAAAAGAAATATGCAAACTTTAGTAAGGCCCAATTATGACAGAGCTTTTATGTAAAACAAAGGCCCTTTAAAGTACTTTTATCAGTCCGTTTTCACGACTAAGGGCATCTGACAAAGTTAAAATACAGTTTATTCCAATTACATAAAATGTTCTGCAACTTTAAAGGATAATGAATCTTCAAAGATCAGTTATCACTCAGTAATAAATTAATTACAAATAAATGGTCACTTGCTATTTTGGGGGAGGGAAAGGGCAAGGCATATATTTGTTTAAACAAATCCCTGAGATACTGATTTAACAGTCTTTTTCAAATGAGTTAGCAAATGGGAATATATCATATGACTTAACAGTTTTGAGATTCTTATTTTTTAATAAAAAGATAGCTAACACTAACAAAATTTTACAAAAGGAATATTTCACACTTATCTTCTTAAGTCCAGAAATATGCAGAACTGAGGCCGGAGCAATATACAGATGGTTAAGGTACTTGACTTACACACAGCCTACCCAGATATGGTCCCCCCTAACCCCCTCCAGGAGTGGTGCCTGAGCACACCATGAGGAATAAGCCCTGACCACCACCAGATATAAATCCTTCAAAAAATATGTATGTATGTGTGTATATTATACATATATATGTAACAATATATCACTGTCACTGTCATCCCGTTGCTCATCGATTTGTTCGAGTAAGCACCAGTAACATCTCTCATTGTGAGACTTATTATTACTGTTTTTGGCATATCCAATACGCCACGGGTAGCTTGCCAGGCTCTGCCCTGCGGGCGCGATACTTTCGGTAGCTTGCCAGGCTCTCCGAGAGGGGCGGAGGAATCGAACACGGGTCGGCTGCATGAAAGGTGAACACTCTACCACATATACATGTTATATAAAACTCATCAAAAATCTGTTGTGTACAAGTACATAAGGAATATATACTAATACACTGATATATTGTCTTTCTTCGAGGAGAAAAGGGGGTACATGAAAGAGGAAAAGAGAGAGAAGTCGTTTCCAAACCTTAGCTCCCATCCTTCTATCGGACTGATCCAACTTTAGTTCTACCTGTCTGCTAAACAAAGGTGAAACTAATTTTGTGTGTTCTCAAATACTGAGCAAGGATAGGGTTTGAGTGTATATGGCATGGTACCAAACCACCATCAATATGGCGCCAAAACAAACACAAATACTAGTCAGAGCAATCACATGAAAGATTTTATAATGAAGACTGTTAACACTGGTATCAGTTCACTACTTTCCTAGCCATATTTATTGATAACCCCTGCACTATTACTGACGAAATATAATATTCCTATAGTACCTGCTCCAACAAAAAAAATTTTTAATTATATTCCTGTGAACTATATTCCCATGAAATATTTCACATAAATAAAACTGCTTTTCTGTATCAAGTAAGACAATTAACGAAAGACCCAGTAGAGTCTCCTTACGGCTCTAATCTACCTATGAATGAATTTCTGAGACTTGCATAAAATGCTGAAGGCAAAAGGAGGGTTCTCCTAGAAGAATCAGGCAGCATTTCTAACTGGATGAAGGGAAGTTTTGTTCTCAATTCACAAAGGGTTGGAGAGGGAGCTTTCTTGCTATGCTACAGTACCACTCATCCGAACCCTAGAGCACATGCCCTGAACTTTGAATTTGTTCTATTTTGGAACTTCCAAACAGTATTCAGAAGACTGTGGCTTACAATTGGAGACCTTCTACCAACTAGGATGGAGAAGCTAAATGCCAGGGCTACTTAGGCTACCTCAGTGGCATGAGGGACTCCTGATAAATGTGGCTAGTGCTAAGGTATGAGGAAAATGAGGCAGTGCCAGAAGCTAAACTAGGGTCCTGAACATGCAAGGCAGGTACCTCTGGCCCATCTCCCCAACTCCATATTCCTTACACTTTAACCAAATATTAACTCTCTTCCCATCTAATATTATTTTTAATGATTCATTACTAAAATATTACTTCAGGGGCAAAAGTAATAGGAGTAATATCAGGTAGGGCACTTGCCTTGCATGCGGCTGACCCAGGTTCAATCTCCAGCAACCCAGAAGGTCCCCCCATGCACCTCCAGGAGTGATTCCTGAGTGCAGAGGCAGGAGTAAGCCATAAGCACTGCTAAGTGTGGCCCCAAAATAAAACTACTTCAACACTGTTCCCGCATCATTCTGCAAGTCCCTATTATGGGATTTAAGTCCTTATGGTATGTTCCCATCAGTTGATCAGCACCATTATCACTCCATACTCCTTTAAAGCTCCATTTCTCACAACTCTTGTCATTATTTCTGCCCCAAAGGGCCTTTTGTTTCTGCTACAGGCAAAATCTGAATTTTCTCCTCCTTAATTCACAGGGATTCTAAATATATAAAAATCACTTACAGTTTAAAAAGAGAGACACTTTCAAAGCCAAGAACTGGCTGAGTTATTTAGGGTTTGGGTCCAAAGCTCCAGTTAATAACTAAAAATTATTTCACTAGACAACTCTTTGCCTATTGTATGATCTGAGGGAAATCTGAGAGTTAAAAACATTACTAATATTAACTTATAAGCAAATTTAAACTCAGTCTAGGAGTGCTACATAGTTATACACAAATAAAAGAGACAATCTTGATTTTTACTTGGTGGGGTAGGTGTTAGGGGTCATACCCAGTTATGCTCAGGGATTATTTCTGATTCTGTGCTCATGGGCTACTTCTGGTGGTGCTCAGGAGACCGTTAGCATTATAAGAATGGCAAAGGAGTTAGTCATATGCCACGCAAGCACCCTATTATTCTCTGTACTATCTCTCCAGCTCCTCCTATGTGTTATTTTAATAAATGTCATTTTTTATGGTAGCAATTCGTATGTCAGACATGATGATTTTATAGACAAATTGAACATTAAATTTCTTTTGTAAATATGAGCCAAAGAAAATCTCAAGAGAGGGGCTGGAGCGATAGCACAGCGGGTGGGGCAATTTGCCTTGCACGCGGCCGACCCGGGTTCAATTCCCAGCATCCCATATGGTCCCCTGAGCACCGCCAGGGAGTGATTCCTGAGTGTAGAGCCAGGAGTGACCCCTGTGCACCGCCAGGTGTGACCCAAAAAGCAAAAAAAAAAAAAAAAAAAACAGAAAATCTCAAGAGAAAAGATAAAAATATCCAAACATCATGAATACTTTTCTCAACATTTCTGCTGTAATGCTTATTGATTAGTTTTAAGAAAGGCTTAGAAAGGCTTCAAGGATATATTTTTGCTTTAGTATGTAACACCACATTGAAACAGTATCCTTTTAAGCAAAGGAATAAATCATTAGTTTCCTGTAAAATATTATTTTGTTTTGCATAATTAAAAAATAATTTAGGAGAATTTCCCTATTTGCCTCATAATAGGAACAACATGAAAATTACTTATAACATCTAAGTTCATATACTCTAAAGAGTCCAAGAACTATACAAATTAGTCATATTAATTACTAAACATCAAAGAGGGAATAATTTTGTTTTAAATTTCTGAAACACATCTGGCAGTGCTCAAAGCTTACTCCCAGTTCTGCACTCAAGAATCACTCCTGGTGAGCTTGGAGCACCACAAGGAATGCTGGAGATCAAACCCTGGTTGCCGCGTGCATGGCAAGCAACCTGACTGCTATAGTATCTCTCCAGCCCTGACACCAATCTGTTCTAACCGGCAACATCAATAAACCAGACCAGAAAAATCTCATGGAGGAAATGAATAATACCTGACCTGCCCAAAATGGAAAAGACCATGAGATGGTCTAGAAGATAGAACAGGAGAGAGGGATCTTGAGAATTCACAACATAAAAATAAGTAACTACAGAGTTTGGTCTATATACAGTAGTGGAAGATGGAGGCAGAAATTTGAATAGTACACAATATCTTGGCAGTACTGAGGCACATGAATATGTTGACTAGTTTTCACTTATCTAGGACTCAGAATTATATTTTTTGTCATTCAATACAGATATGTTTAATGAAAAAATTATCTTCATGGGAGTCATGAAAATAGATGGCACTTCCTTTCTCCCTGTAGCCTCCTCTATTAAATCTTTGCTTTTATCTATTTACAAGGTAAAGTGAAACTAAAATTCTTTTTACCAAATTGTGAACATATAATCAAAAGTATTTGAATTAGCAAACATAATTTATATTTAGGCAATTAAGGCATAGAATACTACTTTATGTGATAATGAGATCAATCTGAATTATAAGCCCCTTAATTAACTCTGACAAGATGATTTACTTACTCTCTCAAAGACTAACAAAAACAACATTCACTTCATCAACTAAATGGGACACGAATACAACAACAAAGAATATCCACTGACAGAAAAAAGAGAGGTTAGGAGGACTGGTCAGTGGTTGGAATTAACCCCAAGGGTGTGTGAGGCTGAGGGTAAGAAAGAGAAGAGACCACTATGACAGTAACAGCTGGGAATGATCATGCTTGACAAGAGTTGAGGGTTAAAAGTAGGTACTGATATATTCTTGATAACCTTTCAGTATCAATATTGCAAAAGACTGCCCAAAACGAGAGAAAAAGAGAGAGACAGAGAAAGAGACAGAGCCATAGAGACAACAGAGAGAGAAAGAGAAGAAAAGAGCCTGCCATAGAGACAGGCAGGGATGGGGAGATGGGAGGGAACCTGGGGACACTGGTGCTGGAAAAATGTACACTGGTGGAGGGATGGGTGTTGGAATACTGTATGACTGAAATCCAATCAGCTTTGTAAGGGTCTATCTCACAGTGATTCAATAAAAAAGTGAAAAAAAAAAGCCACAACACAGGAACTGCATGACAATAGGAAAAAAAACCACCTTATCTACATACAGGGAGAGCCTATTTGTTCCTAATAAAGAATGTATGCACATATTAATATGCGTAACTTTACAAATATATTTTCCAAACATAACTGATTTAATTAACATTTGTGTAAAGCTTTAAGTTTAAATTATATAACATAATTTAAACAAAGTCTGAAAAAATACGATATCAACTATTACTAAAGGGGCAGAAATAAGATTATAAAATCAGTTTGCAAAAAAGATCTAGTTTAATTATGAGCTCAGCCAAATTCACACAAAAAAAATAGTCTATATGCAACCTAAAAATTGTTAACTTCAAATTCTACACAATGATAACAAACTTTTCTTTTTGGTTGGGCAGAGGTGGGGGTCAGGTCCAACAGTGTTCATGGGATACTTTGTGACTGAGGATTCCCCCAGAAGCACTAGAGGGACCATGCAGTACCAGGGATGGAATCCAGGCCACCTGTACTCACAATTTTTTTTTTTAATTTCATTTCTATGGATTTTTTTTAAGTTTATTGACTCACCGTGAGATAGTTATAAGCTTTCATGTTAGGTTACAATCACACAATGATCAAACACCCATCCCTCCACCAGTGCACATTCCCCACCACCAATATCCCGGGTATACCCCCTCCTTTCCCAACCTCCTCCTGCTTCCATGGCAGACAATATTCCCCAGATTCTCTCTCTACTTTTGGTCATTATGGCTTGTAACACAGACACTGAGAGGTCATCATGTTTGGTCCATTATCTACTTTCGGCATGCATCTCCCATCCCAACTGGTTCCTCCAGCCATCATTTTCTTAGTGATCCATTCTCTATTCCATCTGCCTTCTCCCCTCCGCTCATGAAGCAGTCTTCCAGCTATGGGGCAATCCTCCTGGCCCTTCTATCTACTGTCCCTGGGTGTCAGTCTCATGTCATGTTATTCTATACTCCACAAATGAGTGCAGTCCTTCGATATCTGCCCCTCTCTTTCTGACTCATTTCACTTAGCATGATACTCTCCATGTCTATCCATGTATAAGCAAATTTCATGACTTTATCCTAACAGCTGCACAGTATTCCATTGTGTAGAGGTACCAAAGTCTCTTTAACCAGTCATCTGTTTTAGGGCACTCAGATTGTTTCCATATTTTGGCTATTGTGAACAGTGCTGCAATGAATATATAGGTACAGATGTCATTTCTACTGTGCTTTATTGCATCATCGGGATATACTCCCAGAAGTGGTACTGCGGGGTCATATGAAAGCTCAATTTCTAGTTTTGAAGGACTATCCATATTGTTTTCCAGAAAGGCTGGACCAGTCGGCATTCCCACCAACAGTGAAAGAGAGTCCCTTTTTCCCCACATCCATGCCTGTGCTCACAATTCTTAGCAACATGGATTGAACAGAAGACAGAAGAACACAGGGTAAACCTATTGTGGGATTTAGAATAACTGGATGAAGGAATGCAGTGGTTTAAAGAGAGGACGCCCATATCACCTTTGTCCCTGAATTCAGGGAGAAGGAAAGAAGTAAAGGGAAAGGGAGAAGAGTTAGATGAGAAGCTGTTGGGGGACACGAGTTAAGGGCATTCAGATATATCTGTAGTGTTGAGATGATAGAGATAACTATCCAAATCAAAGAGTCAGTAACACTGAAATCATGAGACCCAAACTTTAGCAACCGAACTTTAAAAGGTGCCTGGCAGGCTGGGGCTGGGGGTTGGGAGGTAGTATTAGAGGGCACCTGAGAACACTGATGGAGGGAAGTTGACACTGGTAGTGGGATGGGTGCTGAAATATTTATGTCTTCAACTCAACTATGAATAACTTTAAAATGTGGTGCTTTAATAAAATTAAAAATTTCATTATTTCTCGTTCAATCTATGTTGTTAAGAATTGTGTGATTTTATCACTCCTTATAGCTGTGTAATTATTTCATTCTAAATACATGACACATCTTCATGATCTACGTATCTGTCATCTAGGTTGATTCCAAGTCTTAGATATTGTACTGAGTACTGCAATGAATAATGGTGTGTATATGTCCTTTTGAATGAATGATTTTCTATCCTGGGGACAGATACCCAGAAGTGGGATTTCTGGGTCATATGGGAGTTCAATTCTGAGTTTACTGAGAACCCTCCGTAATGTTTTACATAGGCATGGGGCCAGACAACATTCCCACAAGTGGTGGATGAAAGTTCTTTTTTTACCACATCCCCACCAAAAAAACTATACCCAGTATTTTTGATATGTCATTCTCACTTGTATGATATCCCACTGTCATCTTGATTTGGATTTTCCCTAATAAAAAGTGATGATGAGCATTTTTTCAAGTGCCCAATGGCTATCTTTTAGTCTTCTCATGAGTGACTTTTGCAGTATGATTTAAAGAATGAGAAGGGACTAGCTAGAGGTATGGGCTACTTTTATATGACTATGTAAGTAGATGTAGGCAGAACTTTTCAGGTAAAAGACAAAACAAAAATGCTGAAGTGCTAAATACACCTGATTTCTTCAAGAAGGTATTTGTAGGTAAGGAATGACATGCAGGAGTATACTAACAGGAATGGAATCATAAAAATCAGTGGAGCCATGGTCTTTAGTAGGAAGCATATTGCTAAAGGAGGGTTGGGGGAACAGCATGGAGCTGGGGGGACACTGGAACAATGGTGGAGGAGAGTTAACACTAGAAAGGAGGATGTGGTGTTGGAATATTTTATGCATGAAACCCTATGTTATTAAATTGTTAATTTATGGTTCCTAAAGAGAAAATTTTTAAAAAAAATCACTAATTTGAAGATCTACAAAATGTTGACTGAGATATGGAGAAAAGAGTATTCTGTGTGTGGCATTGGTTTAATTTACAGCCATTAAGAAAAGCCGTATGGCGGTTACTCACAAAGTTGAAAAAGTATCATATGATCCAGTAATTCAGCTTCTTCCACTTGTGAGTTTGTATATCCAACAGTATATGTGTGTATGTATATATATATATAAAAATACGCTGAAAATATATCAAAGCTCATGCATATATACATTTTATATCATTTAGCCATGAGAAAGAAATCCTGTCACTGCCAACATGAATATACCTTAATTGCATTATGCTAAATAAAATGTCAGAGGAAAAAGATAAATACTAAATACTGTTACTGTCACCATCACTCCATTCCTCATCGATTTGCTCAAGCGGGCACCAGTAATGTCTCCATTGTGAGACTTGTTGTTACTGTTTTTGGCATATTGAATACACCATGGGTAGCTTACCAGGCTCTTTTGTGTGGGTGAGATACTCTCGGTAGCTTACCGGGCTGATGATATGGCATCGTGACTAGTTAATACTGTAGCATATATCTGAAAGTTGCTAAGAGTAGATAACAAATGTTCTCATAAAAGAAACAGTAATCGTGTCAGGTACTGACAGCTTCATCTACAGAGATTACTTCAAATAAATGTACCAAAACTTAAGTGGAATCATATAATGCAGGGTCTAATACACAAATAAAATCCTCTTTACATTCAAAGTGGTTATAATCAGGACAAGAGGTTATAATCAGGAAAAACAGTTCAACATGAATGCCAAGTACTCTGCACAGATTTTCAATCCTTCTATTCTCACAATGATTCTAAATAAGTAGGCATTATGATTCCAACTTATAGGTAAAATGGCTCACATCAGAAAGACCTCAGATGAACTGAGAGATTAATAGCAACCAGTTTATTTATTCTGGCCACAAGTAGAACTAAGTTGAGTTCAAAGACAGGCAGTTTGGATGTGGAGTTTATCCTCCTAATCTCTACATATTACTGCCAGGGTACAACTGAATATTATCAATCAATAAGAGAAAATGGCATTCCCTAATATTGCTATATTACTCTGTAAATGGCCTTAAAATTGTTTATATGATAGATGTACATGTTTATGTTCGTGTAAGGTAAATTAATATCACTAGTGCTTTTATCAGATTTTTAAATATATACTCTAAGTGTTTTTGCTTTTTATTTGTCTTTCAAGCAATTGGGTCAAAGCTATTTATCTTTGCTGTATGATTCCAAAAACTTCTGAAATTGGGCTGTAAGACAACCATGTTTTGAGTTTTCAAACTATTTTTATGGCACTTTTTTTGGTTGATGGCATTTAACAGTTAAGCTAATTTTGCTTTTATTTCTAGTTTTATTTTATTGTGATAGTGCAGTGCCTTAGTAAATATGTTTCTGAGTTTTTTGTTTGTGTGAGAAGGGTGGAAGGGACTTGCAATGATTCTTTGCCAACTGCACAAAGGTGAGAGCTAAGATGGGCTGCTGCTTCTGCCCTGTGTGTCTGGGCTTTAGACAGGTGTCACAGGTGTAAACTGTGATACCTGGGGTCCTCCAGGGAGTCACCAGCGGTAGGGGGACCACATGGTACCAAGAATCAAACTAAGGTCAGTTGCATTCACTGCACGGGCCTTAACCTGTACCATTTTTCTGTGCATATCTCATTGTGTGAACTGTTTCTAAATGTACAATTTTAATTAAATGAATGTTTATTTTTAGAATGTTATTTTATACAGTATCCAAATGCCAACATACTCTACTATACCACATTGCTATATTGTGTCATTTCTTTGGTTACTCTATAGTTTACTCATTTTTACTCATATTCTAATACAAGTCATTAGATAAAATTATATACTTGTACTTTTTTCTATATGTCAATTAGACCATACAAGTCTAATTTCAGTCACTATTAAAAACTGTTCTATCATTTGAATATGAAAGGAATTTTATTTGTGAACTAGACCCTGCATTATTTTATTCCGCTAATTTTTTGTATATATTTTTTGAAGTACAGTTCATATGGTCCTCTAAGCCCTGCCAGGAATGAATCCTGAGCACAGAGCCAGGAGTGAGTCCTAAACACCACCAAGTGTGGCCCAAAAACTAAAATATAAATCAAATTAAATGTTTATCTGATACAGCGGTACCATTTTAAAAATTTTCAAAATAAGACTTCAGATGAATTATCCTCAACATTTTTCCCCTAAACACTTGAAGAATAAGACTATAATATAAACTTCATTAAGTAAGGAAGTAAAATTAATAAGACTGAAAAAAATCAGGGATACTTGTGGGACCTAACTCCATTTCCTCATTTCTAAAGTACGAGTAAAAAATAAAGACAATCTTTATTTCTCCCTACCTTTCCCTCTCAGAAAGGAAAAGACCTTGAAGATCTGGAAAACATTTAATTTTACCAGCTGGTTTTTAATAAGAGAAAATCAAAAAGAAAGAAAATCAAATAAACATCATGAATTCCCATTTGTTTGGGGGGGGCTCACACCTACTGATGCTCGGGTTATTCTTGGCTCTGCACTTGGGAATCACTCCTGGCAAGGCTCAGAGAGGACCATACGGGTTACTGGGGATCGAACACAGATCCACTGTGTGCAAAGCAAGTGCCTTACCCTCTTGTCTCATTTTTATTTGGGGCCATTCCAGCAGAGATCAAAGTCTACTCCTGGGTCTGCCCCACAGCTTGGAAACTGACCTCAATGCTGGGGGACCCCACATCAGGCTGTTTCACACTGGGGACCCCGGAGCGGGGTGGGTGAGACCCCTCCCCGCACCAAGGGACCCAACCCCAGCAAAGACCTCCAGAAACCAGCCGCCATGCCCACAACTGCTCTCCACAAGCTCAGTCCAAGCATCACCCACAAGTATACTTCTGGACCGGCAGCTGCAAATGTTCCATACCACAGGCCCTACCCATACTCCAAGATTACTGCACCACATCTGACAGGGTTCAAAGTAGGAAGCAACCAATTTTAGAGAGAAATATATATTTTTACAAATATATATACACATATGTGTATATATATGTACTATATATACATTATACATTATATATATATGTCTGTATATATACATAAAGCACACAAGGCTCAACCTTTAACAACATGTTAGTGATCTCTTACAGAAGGACTTAATGGTCCCTAGATGAAATACAACCATCTCCACACTCTTACCTCTAAGGATATTTTCTTGTAGAATTTTCATCGGTTTTTCATAACAAACAATACAAAATATATGATTTCGGTTCCACTTTGGGGCAGGGATTAGGGTTCGGGATGAAAACATCCAAAATATGGTGGTGGGAAGCTGTAATGGTGGTGGGATTGGTGTTTGAATATTAAATGTAATGTGAACTACTTTGTAAAATAAAATTTTTTTTTAATTCTAAAACCCTCAATTATCCAAATATCTAATTTCCAAAATAAGCTAACAGAGTTTATACGTGAAACTATATGCTAACAGCTCTGAAAATGTAAATCATTAAATCTGTGGAATTTTGACATATGCTTCTGTTTGTAAAGGTACTGTTTAATAAAACAGAAAGTTTACGAAAAAAAATTTAGAGTTGAAACTAATCTTAAGTTTCAGATATTTATTTTACAACAGATAGAAATCCTCACACTATATGCTTAGAATGCTGATAAACCTGAAGATAAATTATATTTAAATTAAAAATATATATGCAGACAATATAATAAAATGATATTGCATAATCCAAATGTACTGGAGCAAGAAAACTATTTTTAGTTTTGCCTGAGATCCCAGACCTTGGGGCAACAGGGATCCCAAAGCAACAGGGAATAAGCTCAAGGCCTCTGCCCCTGGTAATTTTAAGCTGACAAACCATCTTTCATGCCCAAGGTAAGAAACATGAAAAAGAAATTATTTTTTAATAATATATTACAGATTTAATGTTTAATTATACCTGAGGAAACCTTTAGTTTTGCCAAATCTAGAAAATTAAAATTTCTTGTACTTAATAGAACACTGGCAAAAATCTGCACAAATTCTTGACTCTGAAATGTGGATTAGCTCTTGGGTTATATCCTACAGAAAGACTTTCTTTCATTCTTTTACTCAATCTTATTTCTCATTTGCTCACAGCTACTGATAAGACTTAGTTCTAAAACTGAAAAGGGTTTAATGAAATATATATGTTGCCATGGGCACCAGTGACTTCAAGCAGGTCTAGACATTAATTACATCTGAGAGAGCATATTATTAAAGATTAAATTACTTGGGCAAGTCCTCAGAAATCTAGAAAAGTTTATAGTACTGTAGGATCTGTTCAACACTGATTGAAAAGTTATGATTTTTCAGAATATAAACCAGAAATCATCAAGCACTGTTAACAAAATTATTTCTTAATATTTTAACCACAGGCTTTTTTTTCCTTTGGCTAATGTAAAGTCCAAAAGGTAAAAGAAAACAAGGGGATTCACTACTAACAACATACTAAATTAAGGCAACAGTTTCTATCAGATGCAGGACTTGATAAAGTCATTTCTTCAGTGATATGATTCAAAAGCCCTTTAATTTTCCTTAAGTTTTGATTTTAGAAACACATGAATGGCAATAGATTTTGCTTATAAAAAACAGGATCAGTTTGTAAGTCACATGATGTATCACCTCAGTTACATTAAAAACATTAAAATATCTGGGTTAAAATTCAGATAATCCTTTATAACCAGTCAATTTTCAGAATGACTCAAAAATATGTTAACTTTGTTTTTTAAATATATCAGTGAGGGGAGACTGGAGCGATACCACAGCGGGTAGGGCATTTTCCTTGCACGCAGCCGACTCAGGTTCAATTCCCAGCATCCCATATGGTCCACTGAGCACCGCCAGGAGTAATTCCTGAGTGCAGAGCCAGGAGTAACCCCTGTGCATCACCGGTGTGACCCAAAAAGAAACAAACAAAAAAAAATAGTGAGGGGCTGGCATGATAGCACAGCGGGTAGGGCATTTGCCTTGCACATGGCTGACCCGGGTTCAATTCCCAGCATTTCATATGGTCCCCCAATCACCGCCAGGAGTAATTTCTGAGTGCAGAGCTAGGAGTAACCCCTGCGCATCGCCGGTGTGACCCCAAAAGTAAAATAAATAAATAAAAATAAATAAATATATCAATGAGATTATTCAGAATATTTGCTACTCTAGGTTGTGAGAAAATTTTTTTTTAATTAAGCACTGTGCCTACAAAGTGTCAGAAGTCTCAGAATTGTCACAAAGTGTCAGAAGACTCATTCAAAATTGACATTTACTAGAAGCATTACATAAACTAAATATCAACTTTTAACGTGCCCATATGAAAAACATGTACACATGACACATAGTTCTGGCTACTGAGTCATTTTTCATGATTCTCAGATACATGGTTGAAGGAAATGTATGTGCACAAGAACACAATCAATATAAGAAATAAGCAAATGTAGCCTATTTTAAATTAACATGCTGAAATGATAAAATAATTTCAAGAAGGAAAAATGTCCAATTGGTTATTCTAATAAATGCTTCAGAATAAGCACAGTATTCATATTATTAACTAAAATTAATGCAAATCCCATGTACAGTAAAGCCAGGGAGATGGTCTAGCTTTGTTAAAGTTCTCCAGGTAACCTTCAAGCCTTTTAACCTGTGAGAGTTCAGCAAATAATAACAAATGCACCTCAAATACAGATACACAAAGAAAAGAGTAAATAGTATTAAAAATTATGCAAACTAATAAGGTAGGCACTCTTCTACTCAAAAGAAACATTCAATAATTCATTATACTACTACCAATATATTTTGATGATAGTTTGAAACAGGAAGAATGAAAATGAGTTTGATTCAATAGTTCACTCTGAGATTTTGACCTTTATTTTATCGTTGCTAGGAAACCAAGTTATCCTTCACCAAGGATAGCTAAAGCCCCACCAAGTGACTACAAGCTACCTAATAAAACTAAAATAAAAAAGCAACAGCATTATATAATTTAGAAAAAAAATCATATTAAAGCTTTGAAATAACTCCAGTTTCTTTTAAATATCTTTCCAGTTGGCCACTGGACAACATCACATAGCATACTAGTCACAGTACCATATGCCCACTGGGATGCTCTCAAAGGAAATTTCTGTGGAGATGTAATATCTAGGAAACCTTAATATGGCATAAAAAATATTCTGATTTTGTTTACTACAGGAGTAATTTGCAGAGAGTTGTAATACTTTAAAACATTCCAAGCTTTTGGGGCTGGAGTGATAGCACAGCGGGTAGAGTGTTTGCCTTGCATACGGCAGACCCAGGTTCGATTCCCAGCATCCCATACGGTCCTTCGAGCACCGCCAGGAGTAATTCCTGAGTGCATGAGCCAGGAGTAACCCCTGTGCATCGCTAGGTGTGACCAAAAAAAAAACCCTACATTCCAACTTTATTTATAGAGTTTTATAATTCAGCTTTGATGAAAAATAATTATGATGAAAAGTTACATAAGGGACAAAAATCACAATCCTAAATTCTTAGTATTTTCAAGTTAACTACCACTATGAGAAAAATAATATAATAAAAGTATGATGTCAGATTTTTTAAATGTAGTACAGTCATATGAGCAAATAACACATATTTACAAAAATTAATGGCAAATCAGTCACAACTATTCTATAAAATTCCATGTGCTGAGGACCAGAGACAAAAACTCAACAAATTTACTGCATGCAAAGTATGCTTTGCAAATGAGAAGCGCAGTTTCAATTCTGGGCATCTCGTGGTCCCCTAGAACCTCAGAGGAACCCATTGAGCACAGTCAGAAACAGTCCAGGGGCACCATAAGTTATGGATACCCTCCCGCCGAAAAGAAATGCCTAGTAGTAGTGAGTGTGGAGTTAGAACATTGTTTACCTGAAATTCTATTAACATCAAACATGGTATTTACATAGAAGTTAAATTAAATTTTAAAAAAGAAGAAAAATATGTAAAACATCCTAGACTCAAATAGACGGTATCTACATAAAAACAACTTTTACAGTCTGTTTAACATGGCTGCAGGATAATTTTGGCAAAAAAAAAAAAAAATTCAGCCATCATCAGAAGTAACAGAAAATTTTAAATAAACAGTTAGCTATAATTTAAAGCTCACATTGTTATGAGTAATGGCTTACGAGACAAATGAAATATGAAAGTAAAATACAAGAATTGCAAGTTTAGAGCGAATAGTATTTCTAAAATAATAAAATAATTCAAACAGTGGGACTTGAAAGACATTTTTGAAAACTAAGGGATGCAAAGTACAAGAGATATTCTTAACCAAGATTAAAGAAAAACTAGTGAAAAAAGAATATAAGACTAAATGGGCAAAAAGTAGGGAAATAAATATCAACGAATACAGCAAAATAACTGGGTAGAAAAGAGTGTTACAAAAAGATCAATATATCAGTTTGATCAGTGAGTGGTCTCTGAACTGACTGAGAAGAGACAATTTCCTTCAAAAGAAAGAGGAAGGTGGTTAATGGGTCTAATTTGTAGCATGAATAAAACCAAAGTTCTGGTCCAGAGAAACAGCAGTAGGTAAGGTGTTTGCCTTGCATGCACCCAACATGGATTTGATCCCCAGAACCCAGTAAGATCCCTGAACCCACCCAAAGTGATCCCTGAGCACAGAGCCAGGAATAAGCCCTGAGTACTGCAGGATGTGACAAAAATAAACAAAAAAAAAAATTAGAAAATTCTTTCTACAGTGCTATGATTGTAGTAAACTACTGCAGAAAAAAAATGAAGCTATAAAAAATAAAACAGAAAGCGTATATATCTGCAGACACAGAGAAGAGAGAAGCACCAGGTAGTATCAGAAATAACCTAGAGAGAGACACTGCTTATTACAAATAAGCTGACACATTCATTCAATAAAAAGGTAATACTGTATATGTTTACTAGTGTGTATCTTATAATGCACTAAAAGAGATAAAATACGTACTGAGCCACAGTCTTTACCCTCAGGAATATAAAACAAAGAGGGAGCATAATACCAAAACTATGAAGTATCTCACAGGTAGTACAAAGCAACTGCTATAGGATTTAAAATGTAAACATTCTGACTTCCAGCTATGGTGAAAGTGGGGCATGAGAGTGTGAGGGTTACTGATAAGACAGCAGAAGTACAACTTTAAGGGATCAATAGATTTTCAAACGCTAGAAATGAAGGGAAGAAAAGATTCATAAGTAGGCAAGAGAACCCCTCGACTGCCAGCAGATATGTTTAAGGAGTTGGATAGGAGAAAGAGACTGAAAACAGACTGTCAGTCTTTACTTCAATTCAAAAATTCTAGCATCTATCTATAAAATGATGTTTTTTAAAATTGTAATTTACATAAAATTGATCCTTGTTAAAAAAAAATTAACTAAATTTGAAATAAAAAACCATGCCTGTGTCTACAAAGTTTTAAAAAATAATAATCAGTCGTACCAAGAGGCTAGTGAACTGGCTGTATGCTCACAAAAGGATCACAACTTAGGTACTGGTAGTGAAATTTTTTTCTCTTGTCAAGACACTGGTTCAAACCAAGAGCTCTGTCTGACACCTTTTCAAATAAGAGTGCAGACTCCACTGCTAGATGAAATAAAGAAGATCATGCTCCATAAGATGGATGTTACAGTCAACCAGTTAAGGCCATTATAGAACAAAAACTGACCTCTCTAAGCAAGAAGGAATGTACAGTAAATCGATGACCTTTGGGCTGATTGCAAATTTTTCTTGGGTTTCTAGCCTTCTGGTCTATCTTGCAGATTTTGGATTAAGCCTTCATAATCACTGAAATAAAATCCTTAAGATAAATGTTTTCTTAATCAAATACCTTGGAATCAGCTTAACTAAAGAAGTAAAGGACCTCTACAAAGAAAACTATAAAACGCTACTCCATCAAATAAAAGAGGACATGAGGAAATGGAAACATATCCCCTGCTCATGGATAGGGAGAATAAACATTGTCAAAATGGCAATACTCCCCAAAGCATTATACAAATTTATCGCGATCCCTATAAGGGTACCCATGTAATTCTTCAAAGAAACGGATCAAGCAATCCTGAAATTTATATGGAACAATAAACGCCCATGGATAGCTAAAACAATTCTTGGGAAAAAGATGATGGGAGGCATCACCCTCCCCAACCTTAAACTCTACTACAAAGCGGTAACAATTAAAACAGCATGGTACTGGAACAAAGGCAGAGCCGAACACCAATGGAACAGGGTGGAATATCCCCACACACAACCTCAAATGTATGATCATCTAATCTTTGATAAGGGAGCAAGAGATGTGAAGTGGAACAAGGAAAGCCTCTTTAACAAATGGTGCTGGCACAACTGGACAACCACATGCAAAAAAATGGGCTTAGACCTCAACCTGACACCATGCACAAAAGTCAGATCAAAATGGATTAAAGACCTCAACATCAGACCACAAACCATAAGGTACATTAAAGACAAGGTCGGCAAAACCCTCCACGATATTGAAGACAAAAGTATCTTCAAAGATGACACGGAACTAAGCAATCTAGTAAAAACAGAGATCAACAATGGGACTAAATTAAACTAAAAAGCTTCTGCATTGCAAAAGATACAGTGACCAGAATACAAAGACTATCTACAGAATGGGAAAGGATATTTACACAATACCCATCAGATAAGGGGTTGATATCAATGGTATATAAAGCACTGGTTGAACTCTACAAGAAGAAAACATCCAACCCCATCAAAAAATGGGGCGAAGAAATGAACAGAAACTTTACCAAGGAAGAGATACGAATGGCCAAAAGGCACATGAAAAAGTGCTCTACATCACTAATCATCAGGGATGCAGATCAAAACAACCATGAGATACCACCTCACACCACAGAGACTAGCACACATCCAAAAGAACAAAAGCAACCGCTGTTGGAGAGGATGTGGGGAGAAAAGGACCCTTCTACACTACTGGTGGGAATGCCAGCTAGTTCAGCCCTTTTGAAAACAATATGGACGATTCTCAAAAAATTAGAGGTTGAGCTCCCATTTGACCCAGCAATACCACTACTGGGAATATATCCCAGAAAAGCCAAAAAGTATAGTCGAAATGACATCTGCACTTATATGTTCACCGCAGCACTGTTTACAATAGCCAGAATCTGGAAAAAACCCGAGTGCCCTAGAACAGATGACTGGTTGAAGAAACTCTGGTACATCTATACAATGGAATACTATGCAGCTGTTAGAAAAAAATGAGGTCATGACATTTGCATATAAGTGGATCAGCCTGGAAAGTATCATGCTAAGTGAAATGAGTCAGAAAGAGAGAGACAGACATAGAAAGATTGCACTCATCTGTGGAATATAGAATAATAGACTATAAGACTAACACCCAAGAATAGTAGAAATAAGTATCAAGAGGTTGTCTCCATTGCTTGGAGGCGGGTCTCTCATTCTGGGCAACTCAGAGAAGGGAACACCAAGTAAAATGTGGTTGGAGGTCATGCGGGGGAAGGGTGATGCGTGCCGAATATAGACTAGAGACTGAACACAATGGCCACTCAACATCTTTATTGCAAACCACAACACCTAATCAGAGAGAGAGATCAAAAGGGAATACCCTGCCATAGTGGCAGTGTGGGGTGGGGGGAGATGGGACTGGGGAGGGTGGGAGGGATGCTGGGTTGACTGGTGGTGGAGAATGGGCACTGGTGAAGGAATGGGTTCTCAAACTGTGTATGGGGGAAACATGAGTACAAAAATGTATAAATCTGTAATTGTACCCTCACGTTGATTCACTAATTAAAAATAAATTATTTTTAAAAATGTAATGATTCCCCCCAAAAAAGAAATAAATTCTACTCTCTAGTTACAATAAATAAATAAATAAATAAATGTTTTCTTCTCGCTCAATATACAGAGAGAACTAAATCTACTTAAATCACTGGATCTACTCTCTCTCACCCTAATATACATTTAATGGCACCGGCAGTATTCAAAAGTAACAGCCAAAATATTTTAAAGAATAAAACAAAAGAAGATAGTGAAGGCTAGGGAGTTAGTAAAGGGGGTAAGGCGCTTGCTATGCACATTGTAGATACCAGTTCAATGTATGACACTGCATATGGTCCCCTGGAAAACAGGAGTAAGCCCTGCTGTGTGGCTGCATCTGATGCAAAATACATGTAGTGCTTGGGGACCATCAGGCATACACCAGATGGTACTTGGGGGTGGGGGAGCACGAGGCTGGGGGTCAAACTTAGGACCTTAATAATAGGTATGTGCTCTACAACTTACTTCCTCAGACCTACCTTTGTTTGGTTGTTATTTCTACTTATAGCAACCAAATAAGGTATATAAGCAAGCCAAAAACATAGATAACTTAATGTTTCAAAACAAGAAAGTCTGATTTGAAACATAATTTATCTCACAAAAATAAAAACAGCATGTGTTTATTGCCATCCTACTTTCTTACAATATTTATATCATATATACAGGCTAAAGTGATAGTAGAGCGGATAGGCACTTGCTTTCAAGTGGCCAACCTGGGTTCAATCCCAGACATTCCATATGGTACTGTGAGCACTGCAAGGAGTAATTCCTGAATGCAGAGCCAGGAGTAGCCCCTGAGCACTACCAGGGTGGCTTAAATACAAACAAACAAAATCAACTACCACCTTCAACTTGGGGCTGGAGCGATAGCACAGCGGTTGTGCTTTCGCCTTTCACACGGCCGACCCGTGTTCAATTCCTCCACCCCTCTCGGAGAGCCTGGCAAGCTACCGAAAGTATTGCACCCACAGGGCAGAGCCTGGCAAGCTACCCGTGCGTATTGGATATGCCAAAAACAGTAACAATAAGTCTCTCAGTGAGAGATGTTACTGATGCCCGCTCAAACAAATCGATGAGCAACGGGATGACAGTAACAGTGACAGTGACTTTCAGCTCATCAAGGTTCCAGAATTTTTAAATCTCTATTTCCCATCAAGGATAACAGAGACTAGTCACTGATTAATAGTGATAATTAGGAGTGAGTTATTCTTTATTAAGTAAGATTACTACAATTAAAGACCAGCTAACATAATAAATTAACAACTTCAACCTCCACCATCTTTAATCTCCAGCAGATTTTTCTTTTAGTAATAAAAACAATTTTACTAACATCACTAAAAAGTTTGATAACATTCTGGGGGCATTACTTAAGAGGGTGTCTGTAGATTTGCCTGTAACAATTAACCACCTTAGTACAACTATTCTTGTGTAAGGAACAATTCAACCAATAGTCTAATACATCACTGTCACTGTCACTGTTCATCAATTTGCTCGAGCGGGCACCAGGAACATCTCTATTGTGAGACTTCTTGTTACTGTTTTTGGTATATCGAATATGCCATGGGTATCTTGGTGTGCGGGTGAGATACTCTCGGTAGCTTGGTGGGCTCTACAAGAGCGACAGAGAAATCGAACCCGGGTCGACCGTGTGCAAGGCAAATGCCCTACCCGCTGTGCTATTGTTCTAGCCCAACAAAATCATAGGGTTGGAAAAGACTTCCTTAACGAATTAAAACAAAAATTTCTTTTTTGTGTTGTTTTTTTGGTTTTTTTTATTAGTTTATTTTTAATTAGAGAGTCATCGTGAGGGTACAGTTACAGATCCATACATCTTTGTGCTCATGTTTCCCCCATACAAAGTTCGATAACCCATCCCTTCACCAGTGCCCATTCTCCACCACCAGTCAACCCAGCATCCCTCCCCCCCTCCCCAGTCCCATCTCCCCCCACCCCACCCTGCCACTATGGCAGGGAATTCCCTTTAGTTCTCTCTCTCTGATTAGGTGTTGTGGTTTGCAATAAAGGTGTTGAGTGGCCATTGTGTTCAGTCTCTAGTCTGTATTCGTCCCGCATCACCCTTCCCCCACATGACCTCCAACCACATTTTACTTGGTGGTCCCTTCCCTGAGTTACCCAGAATGAGAGACCAGCCTCCAAGCCATGGAGACAATCTCCTGGTACTTATTTCTACTATTCTTGGGCATTAGTCTTATAGTCTATTATTCTATATTCCACAGATGAGTGCAATCTTTCTATGTCTGTCTCTCTCTTTCTGACTCATTTCACTTAGCATGATACTTCCCACTGTCTACAAAGCACTATCAGGATTGACCTCTAAGGCAGCAGTAAGCAGTAGCTCCTGAGCATAACAAACGGCCCAGAAAACAAATATAATAATGAAATGAAAAATAAGCAGATTAAATTTACGTCTTCTAATACATCAATTACAAAAAGTTCCAAAACCTTTATTTTCAATTTATTTATAATATATCAATTTCTAGTTTTTCTGGCAGCTAATAATCTATATGAAGCAAAATACTGCATTATTTATATATTTAAAAGGGAATAAAAGCTTTAGAAGACCAATCTATCGTCTCTCACCTTTTCAAAACACCAATTAATGAGTATCAGAGAAGAGAAATGCATTATATCAATGGTGTAAGTCTAGATATATTAAGACCATTTTAACACTGTAGCACTCATATTTCCTCTATAGTTTGTAGTTCTATATATTACAGATACCTAAGGACAAGTAGAGTATCTTTTAGCTACAAATTCATAGCTTAGACCAAATCAAACATCAACTTACCAAGTCTCTGTGCAATACCCAGTTAGCATGCAAGTAGTGAATTCCATCTAGGATCTGATATAATAGTGACTTCACCATTCCCCGAGGTAACTGAACTGGCTTCTTATTTGCTTTAGAAGCTCTGTGAAACTTGATTATATGCTGAAAAGACAGAAAAATAGACCAGAAGCTTAAAAACCGAGAAAGGTAATTTTATATATAATATTTCCCTAACAAGATAAAAACATTGAAGGATTTTAAAAGATACTAAATTGGGGCCGGAGCGATAGCACAGCGGGTAGGGCGTTTGCCTTGCACGCGGCCGACCCGGGTTCGATCCCCGGCATCCCATATGGTCCCCCAAGCACTGCCAGGAATAATTCCTGAGTGCAAAGCCAGGAGTAACCCCTAAGCATTGCTGGGTGTGACCCAAAAAGCAAAAAAAAAAAAAAATAAAAAAAAATAAATAAAAGATACTAAATTATATTCTCACATTTTGCTGAGTAAAATAAAAAACTAAAATTTCATTTCCTAAACATTAAAATGTTTCAGAAAATAATTAGAACAGAAGTAGGAGGAAAATGATTTTATACTAAAGTGCAATTAAAACTTATTTTCAAAAAAAAATTTGATTTCCTGGGCTGGAGCGATAGTACAGTGGTAGGGCGTTTGCCTTGCACACGGCCAACCCATGTTCGATTCCTCCACCCTTCTCAGAGAGCCCAGCAAGCTACTGAGAGTATTGCGCCCTAATGGCAGAGCCTGGCAAGCTACCCGTGGTGTATTCAATATGTCAAAACAGTAACAATGAGACGCTACTGGTGCCTGCTCGAGCAAATTAATGAGCAACGGGATGACAGTGACAGTGACAGGATTTTCATTTGTTTGGTGTAAGTTTTCAACAGAATCTTTTTATTCCTTGATAATTTAATAAAAATGGGGGGAAACAAAAATTCAAAAATTCTGGGTGGCTGATATAACATAAATGAATAGATTTGTTACCTAATTGCAGATAATAAAGAAAGCAAATGGAGAAATATTTAAATAAAATACACCAAAGGACTAAAAATTAATATGTAAATAAACCAGTTCTCACTGGAAATACTGAAAACTAAGATGAATTCTGGTAGAATAAAACCAATATTCTACATTACTCAGAGCTTACTATTTAGTGGTAATAAATGTAACACCAAAACATTGCAAATATAAATGAACCTCAATAAAGAGACCCAATGTCTGAAAACTCTCTTGCAAGGTTTATTTTAATTAAAGGCTGCATGAACAGCCATTAAACCTGGAAACAGCTATAATCAACTCTGCAATGTGGACCACTAAACAAGTTCCCGGCACCTAACAGGCACAAGCAGACTCTTGGCCAATATTTATGAGTTAATTATTAAGCCTCCTCTTAAAATGAGTAAATATAATTAAAACAGGAGTGAGAATTTAATACCATAGATTGACACTTTCCCATCCTATTTTATGGTATGGAAAGTATAATATAGATAAGGAATAACTAATTATTGTAACTAATAACTAATAACTAAGTAATGAATTTTACTTCCCAAAAGAAATTTATATACCATTTATATACTTTCTAGTGGGAAAGTAACTATTATTAATCAATATTAATGTAGCATGATTAGTCTGTATCATTTCATTATCAGCATGACATCATTTTAATTTTCCAGTCATTTATTCAAAATAAATTAAAAGTAGACAAACAAAAGAAAGCTGCTTAACAAATATGCAGCATGCATACATGGAAATTTCATCAAAACCGAAGGGATTTTGAAAATGACTCTTTTTACTACATTTGCTTTGTTATCTTCTCATGCTCTGCCCCAATTAATCTGAAGGCAGAAATTAAAATGTAAAATAAATTAAAGGTTTAAGCTTATGAAAATGAATACATTTTGTTTTAATTAAAATAAACACTGAAATACTTATATTGCTTAAATGAGTAGTAATAATAAAGCCAATGGGTATGAACACACTGTAATAACTTTATACGCAGTACAATGTGAAAGTGTAATTATTATCCTATACAAGTAAAATTAAACATTAATGAGTCACTAAAAATCATATTGATTATATACTATCTTTTGGGGTTGACTATGTTTAATTACCAATCATATTTAGAAACTAACCAATCATATTTAGAAAACTAACATTTCTTTTTCAGTTTTTTTCTTTTTTGGTTTTTGGCTATACCCACTAATGTTAATCCTGGCTCTGCACTCAAAAATTATTTCTCAGGGGCTGGAGTGATAGCACAGCAAGTAGGGTGTTTGCCTTGCATGCGGCCGACCCGGGTTCGAATCCCAGCATCCCATATGGTCCCCTGAGCACCACCAGGAGTAATTCCTGAGTGCAGAGCCAGGAGTAACCCCTGTGCATCGCCGGATGTGACCCAAAAAGCAAAAAAAAAAAAAAAAATTATTTCTCACAGTGCTTAGGGGGCCAGATGGGACGGCAGGGATCGAAAGGTCCACTACATGCAAGGCAAGCAGCCTACCCACTGTACTATCACTCAAGTTTAATATTATCTTATAAATTAGTTTAAATTTCATTGGCAATTTAAATTTGAATTATATAATTCAAGCTTTTTATTTTACTTTAGACTTGAGCATGACATATACTGAAATCAATGTGGGCCAGCTTGATTTAAAGGGGTTTTATTGAGAGAACTCAAATTTGATTTCCTTTTGTTTCTTAAAAGAAATGGAAAATAAAAACTAAAAAATCTGTAAGCATAATAAAATTTGGACAATAGTTTCAAAAGAGAAATTTCATGTGTCTATTTTCTGCTCAAAACAATTTTTTAGGTAACAAAAATAATTCAAACCAACTCTCATTCAGTTGTAAGTAGTACAAATAAAGAAGTGAAACTCAGAGAAGTTTCCACCTTTAATACCTGTTAAAGTTAAAATTACATAAATCATGGGATTGGAGAGAGGACAGCTGGTAGGGTGCTTGCCTTGAAGGCGGGCAACCAAGGTTCAGTCCTTGATACCACATGTGGTTCAGGAGCCTTGCAAGGAGTGATCCTGGAGCACTGCCAGGTGCACCCCCATCCCAGGGGCAAAAAAAAAAAAATTAAATTCTTCAGATTCTAGTTTTTGAAATAAGTTACCAAGATCAAGTTGAAAAAATAAAAAATAGGGGCTGGAGTGATAGCACAGCGGGTAGGGCATTTGCCTTGCACGTGGCCGACCCGGGTTTGAATCCCAGCATCCCATATGGTTCCCTGAGCACCGCCAGAAGTGATTCTTGAGTGCATGAGCCGAGAGTGACCCCTGTGCATTGCTGGGTGTGACCCAAAAAGAAAAAAAAAATCAAAAATAATCATACAGTTAAATATTTTAACCATAATAATTTGTAAACCATATTTTATTAAGGTTACTTTTATTTTTATAATGTAAACCTCCACTAAGATAGGCTCCTAAAATTGTTTTCAGTCTCCTAATCACTGACTGAAGCCAACAGTTCCATGTCTACCAACAATTCACCTTACCCAGAGGTCATGTTCAGCATAGTCAAACAGAAGCCATACTTTCCTATCAGCATGAGACAGAAACACTTTTTGAAGAGAGATGACATTTGGATGCTTAAGTTCTCGAAGTAACTGTTAAAAAAAAAAAAAAGATATTCATTTAAAATATTAGTCATTAAAAAAAGGAAAAGTAACTCGTATTTACAATTCAAAGGCAACAGATATCCAAGGGCAAAAATCCTTAAAAACTAGTAAGTGCACACACAATTTTGAGGGGTTGATATAAGTACTTCAGTAACATACAAAAAAAAATCTGCTGGAAAAAAGAAACAAAGATTTAAATGAATGAAAATCAGGGAGACAATTCAAAGAGCTGGAGAACACGTGCTCTTCAAGCAGAAGGCCTGATAATCCAACACTGCATAGTCCCCCAGTACTGCAGAAAATGACCAGCAAGCACAAAGTAAGGAACAGTCTGAAGCATCACATGTACACCTCCCCCGTAACAAAAAAAGTTACCTGAATAAATCTGTTATTATTTAGCTGTTTATTTTGCCTTTTAATAAATTTGTTATGGTGGTAAAATACATATAACATAAAAATCACCTTTTATGGGCCTGGGAAGATAGCTTAGGGATCAGTACTTAGTGGGACCCAAGTTCAAATCCTAGCACCACATGGCATTCCAAGCACCACCAGGGATAGCCCTGAAGAACCCTGAGTACGGTCAGGGTAGTGTGGTAATCCCTGGCATGCAGAGCTTGAGAAGCTTCACATCCTTAGGCCCGAGCATTAAACTACCCAGCCTGGTTGGTCAACTATAACCACAAGTGGCTCCAGGTGCCCCGAGCACTGCTTGAGAGCTACTCCCCCAAGTTACCTTTTCATCAACTTCTAACTGAATAATTAAGCAATCACTAAATACCCTAAGAAATCCCTACAATTATCACTACTATCCATATTATAATTTTTTCATTGTCCATATTATAAATTTTTCATTTTCAATATATATCATATTATAATGTTTTCATTATACAGAAACTCTATACCCATCAAAGTATGACTATTTCCCTCTCCCTCTCAGCACATGGCAAACTGTTCTATTTTGTCTCCATGAATTTGCCTACCAAGGTACCTTATCTACAGCATCTGTCTTGTATTTGTCTTATTTTTATAACATATTTTGGTTTGAGAGCCACACCCAAGTATTTAAGGACTACTCCTACCACAGTGCTTAGAGAACCATGTGGTATTGGGATGAAACCAGCACAAGCACATCCAAAATATGTGTGATAGCCCTTGGCATTATCACTCCAGCCTCTGTGAACGTCTTATTTTATTTAGCTTGATGTCCTCAAAGTTCACCCCATGTCTGAGAGTGTCATTCCCTCTTCTGTTCTATTTGCTTTTGGAGGGTGGTTTCTGGGCAACACCTGGCTCTACTCAGGAATTACTCCTCATGGTACTCAGGGGACCATATGGGATACTGAAGACTGAACTCAATGGCCCCTGTGCCAGGCAAACAACCTACCTCATGTACTATCACTGGTCCCAAGACTGTAGTTTCTTTTCATGGATGTGTATGTCACATTTTATTTATCCATCCAATGGCTGATCACACAGGTCGTTTCCACTACGCATAATGCTATTGTGCTATACAAGTACCTGAGTCCCTGCTTTAAATACTTTGAGAATATACCTAAGTCAGAATAATAATTCTACCGAGGACTAGAATTGCTGGGATAATAAAGTTATCATTCTATTATCATTATTGTTCAGGTAACATGATTATAACAGTGTTAATGTTTATGGTTCTGATGTACAGTTACTATAATAGCCACCCCCTAAGTGCCCCAAACAGCTCATCATTGTCCTTACAGTAAGACTAGTCCATCTCGCCATTCTCTGTCCTCTCGCCCCCTTCTCTCTTTGATAATGTTTTGTATTATCACTATCTTCTATTCTTGTTTTAGTTTCTCTACAAGCCACAGACGAGTGAGTTCATCTGGTATTGTCCTCTCTCTTTTACCTTAAGGTGATAGCCTTTAGTTTTATCCAATTTGTAGCAAACTACAATTTTTTATCTTTTCTAAAGCTGCATGGCATCCCTTTGTGCATATATACCACAGCAACTTTATCCATTCAAATATCATCGAACAAGTGGGTGGTTTCCATATTCTGGCTATGGTACTAAGTGCTGCAATAAAGATATGTGCATGAATCCTTTCAAGTGAATGCTATTGTATTTAAAAATAGATGCTAAGCAGTGGAATCACTGTGTCACAGAAAAGCACTGTTCTTTTACTTTTTAAAGAAATCTCCATACATGGTCAACCAGACATTTCCACCAACAGTGAGTGAGGGTTTCTTTATCATTTAATTTACATTTACATGGTAACATTAACCATGAACACTTTTTCATATGCCTAAAGACTGGCATTTCCCCAGGAAGAATTTCTTCTTACCCTTTTTTGATCAGGTTATTATTGTTGTTGCTGAGCTTTTTGAGTGCTTTATGTACCTTGACCATTAGCCATTTATAGAGAATCATGTTTCTCCCATTCAGTAAGTCTCTTTATTTTACCTTACTTTTTTTTTTGCGATGGGAAAAGAAAATTTTGTTTTATAAGGTGCCATTTGTTTATTTTCAGTTTTGTTATGTTTGCAAGTCGAGCCAAATCATAAAGATACCTCTAATGTGTCCATATCCAGGAGAGCTTTGTCTATGTTGTCTTTAATGTATTGTGTGAGTTCTGATCTAATCTCAAGATCTTTAAGCTGTTCTGAATTAACTTTTTTTTAATGGTGTGACTTATGCATTCAGTTTCAATTTTTGACATATGGCTAATTAAGTTGTTCAAATACTAATTATTGAAGAGGCTCTTCATGCGCCACTTGATGCTCTGAACTTCTTTATCATAGATAACTATCCACAGATCTGAACATTTATCTCTGGTAGCTCAATTCAAGTGCACTGGTCAAATCTGCACTTATTCCAGTGCCATAGAGTTTTTATTACCATGGCTTTAGTATAATTTAAAGTCAGGAAAAGCAGAATTTCTCCCATCTTTTTTCTCAGAAAGAGGGGAGGGAGGTGTGTTTCCATACAAATTTTAGAATTTGCTTGAAGTCCTTGAAGAATGTCAGAATTAAGAAATTAAGTTGAATCTGCATAATGCTTTGGGTAGGATGGTAATTTTCGTAATGTTAATTCTTTCTGTCCATGAATATGCAGTATTTTTCCATTTCCTGGTGTCCTCTTCTATTTCTTTCAACAGATTCTAAATTTCTGATGTACACATCTTTCACAACCTCTATTAAATTCATCTTATATTTTGAACATCAAAATTTTAAATGGGGTCTTTTTTTCTCATTCAATGTTCATATGAAATATGAACAAGAAATATAACAGACTTTTGTATACTGATTGTAGTTTGAGAAAATATTTGAGAAGATTTTTGACATTACTTTCATTTCTGTGACTTAATGAATGCTCATAAAGTAATTTTTTAATTTTCTGAGGAATCACTAATTGGTTTAAAAAGCAGCTTATTTTATATTTTTATCACCAATGATAAAAATAAGTCATATCCCAATACAAATTTATCAATGTGGTTTAATTTGTATATTCGTAATGAGCAATGATGCTTTTCATATGCTTACTGGACATTTATCTTTTATAGAGAAATATCTATTCAAGTACTTTGCCTCTTTTTGAATTAGGCTGTTTTTTTGTTGCTAAATTGAAATTTTTTATAAAATCTATATTATTAACTCCTTAAAAGATATCATTTACAAATACTTTCTCCCATTCTGTTTTATCACAATACTGAACCTACTAGAACTAAAAAATATATATATATATTTGTATTCTAGAAAATAAAATAAATCACAGCAGAGTTAGAGATACGGTTCAAAGAGCTGGAATTCAAGTTTCTTATGAAACAGATCTGGGTATTAACTAATTGCAACAGAAAACACAACCTTCATCAACACCGTATTAGAATTACATCTACAAAGCTATCTATAATATACATATTTTCTGTCATGTAAATTATATAAAGTTGATTACATTTTATAATATTTTTTGTCAAATAATAAGCTATACAGACCAAATAGACCATGTTTTCATAGGCTTAACATTTCTCATCTCGAGTACGGGGAATATTGTCTGCCATAGAGGCAGGGGGAGGGCGGGAAAGGGGGGGGATACCCGGGATATTGGTAGTGGGGAATGTGCACTGGTGGAAAGATGGGTGTTTGATCATTGTGAGATTGTAACCCAAACATGAAAGCTTGTAACTATCTCACAGTGATTCAAAAAAAATTTTTTAAATAAAAAAAACATTTCTCATCTCCTAGGACATTTTTCTATTTAAAATATTTTTATCTCATTTTATCCCCATTTTAATAAGCAAAGTGTCCCTAACAATCCAAAATGGTTAAAAAGTATCATCATCGCTCCATGTGAAAATAAAAACGAAAGTAACAGGAAACTTCTCATGAAGCTAATAATGTTTTGGTTTTTTTTGGGGGGGTCACACCCAGTGATGCACAGGGGTTACTCCTGGCTCTGCACTCAGGAGTTACCCCTGTGGTGCTCAGGGGACCATATGGGATGCTGGGAATCGAACCCAGGTCAGCCACGTGCAAGGCACACGCACTACCTGCTGTACTATCACTCCAGCGCTGCTAATTATGTCTTTATCATTTAAAACTGCCTGTCACAGTGCCTTGTAAATGTTCCAAATACATGAAAGCCAAGCAAAAAAGTCAAGGTCTTGGAATTTATGACTTTGTAACTTGGCATAAAAACAATACCAAAATAAGAATCAACGTAATGCTGAAATATTACAAAATAGGATGTGAAATGAGCAAAGTACAGACCATGAAAGAAGTAAATATTAAGTAATTTATACAAATATCACAGTTCATTACTAATATAATAATAGAAATGTGGAGGACCATTAAGGAAAGAAATCACAGAGGAAAGTAAGGAGAGGCAAACAGGAGGGTAACGGATACGAAGCCTCATACACACTGGTAATGTAAAGGTATAGGTAAGGCATATCAGAGTCAACAACACTATAACATGAGACTCAAACTATAATAAACAAATGTAAAAACATGCCAGGTTTAAGGTGGGAGGAAACCTGGGGACATTGGTGAAGGGACATGTACACTATTGGTGGGATTGGTGTGGGAACATTGTATTCCTGAGACTCAACTATAAATAACCTTCTAAGTCACAGTACCTTTAAGTAAAAATATTTTTTTCTTAATTCTCTAGACATGCCTGGGAGATGGTTTAGTGGACTGGAGTGCATGATTTGAGTTTGGAAGCCCCAGGTTTGATTCCCAGAACCACATGGTTACCTTGAGCAGTAGCTGGGTATGACTTAAACGGGGGGGAAATAAGAAATAAATAAAATAAGCAAGTTAAGTTAAAATCAGGTTATTAGGATAGGTCGTAATTCAATCTGAATGGTGACTTAATAAAAAAGGAGATAGAAAGGGCACACTACACAGGAATAGACAAGTGAAGTCGCTACAGAAAGAACTCAATTGTGAACCAAAAAGAGGTCTCAGAAAAATCAAGGTGCCTAATCTTAGATTCACAACCTACACCACTGAGATTAATTTATTAATTTCTATCAACTGAGCCATGTAATCTGTATTTTGTTATACCATTCTTGGAAAACTAACACAATAAATACTAAACTAAATAAGAAAGCACTCTTCATATAGTGGGTGTTTTTTTAGGAAGGTCTAGCAGAAGACAGGTCACAGGGATTGGAAACAGAACTGACAGTCTCAGTAGGGAATTTCCTCTAAGTAAATATATATTTGGAATACTTCCAAAAAACCAGCCACAATCAACATTAACCAAATGCCCACCACATGCCAGGCACTGTGAGAGATGTTTCAGTAGCTCACAGGATACATACAAAATATGCTAAGACCTTCTGCAGAAGCCCTCTAAGTGGGAGATAAACAAGCAAGCAGCAAATCTAAAACTGATACTACACTAGTTGTAACTGACATTTACTGAGAATAACATTTACTCAGTCTAATATGACTGGAGATATATTCTAAACTCCTCAAACACTATAAGCTACTATTTACTATTTCACAAATGAGGGAACACAGAAGTTAAGTAAATGTTCCAGATCCTGTTCTGGATCCTATAAGCAGTAGAACCAGGATAATACCTCGGGTAATCTGGCTTAACCGCTACATGCAAACACTGTGAGGCATATATCTAAAACTGTTTAAGAGAATGGTACAATTTCAATCATACAGCACCCATAACATAGAGGGTAAAACTGTTAATAATCATGATAATCATTTAATCAAATAATCATTTCCTATTAAAAAATATATATATTTTTTTTTTTTCAAGCAGAGTTTGGAGGGCGGAGGAGGTGGGAGGGTAACTGGTGGTAGGAAATCTGCACGGTTGAAGGGATGGGTGTTGGAACAGTGCATGACTGAAACCCAATCATGAATAACTCATGAATAACTGTATCTGTGACTCAATTTTTAAAAATTAATTTTTTTAAGTGTAGGGTTGGAGATATAGAGGGCACATGCCTTGCACACACCTGACCTGATTCCAGGCATCCCATATGATCTCTGGAGAAAGGAGGGGCAAGCAGAGCTTGAATCTTTACCTCTGTTCTCCTAGATTCTCTACCCCAAATACAAGGCAGCCTCTGAATATGATGGTCCACTGAAACACATCTGATTTGGAGGAGGGAAGAAAGGAAAGGGCAAAGCTTGAATCTTTACCTCTGCTCCTTCAAATTCCCTACCCCAAATACAAGACAGCCTTTAATGTGATGGTCCACTGAAACACAATCTGAAAACCACTAAGCTACTAAAGGGATTCCAGTGCACAGGAAATTCCAGAAACACAAAACTGGCCAGTTATAATACAAGGATAAAGATATGCAAAGCTCTTAAATGCAATTTATTTTCTCACAGTTCTTTCTAACCTCTATTCTTTTCACAATTATTTATCAAGCATTCTGTCATGTACCAGACCTCATACATACCGGTGAACATCTATGTTACAGACCAGTGGAGGTAGGTACAACAAATAGAAAACAAATAAATAATAAAAAATCCCTTAAAATTTCATTTTTTTAAATGCACTAATATAAAGAAATGGTTATAGATAACAGAAAATAATGAAGTAAGCACTGACTACCAGTCATCAGGTTGACAACTCTGGGGTACTTAGGGAGGGGGGCAGGCTGAGTCCCTACCCTGTCAAAGCCCAGATTGTCACACCCACATCCCATAGCCACAGCCACAAATGGCCTTGCTTCACAGCTTCAGACTAATCTTGGAAGAGATGCCAAGCAATGACACAGATACACCTGTCTTCGGGCTGAAAATTCTGGGGTTCCCTTGGGAGAGGGGCGGGCCAAGAATCCCCAGTTCCACAAATCCTGGAATGTGGGATCACAGATTGGCTGCGTGATACCTCCTATTCCACAATACTGACAGTCCAACAGGAGCACAACAAATTAGATCAGAAAGTAGCACAGAAACCACTAAGTTCAATACGCAAAAACAGTAACACAGAAGGCTCAATAGCAACAAACAGCTCAGTAAGTCCTCAGATATTGACTATAATAACACCATTATAACAATTTTCACAAGTATTCTTCCAAACATTTGACAATTCCACTTATCATTTTGTTGCAATACGCAATAAAAAAATTATTTTGTGGGGCCAGTGAGATAATACAGCAGGTATAGTGTTTGCCTGGCATGTGGCCAAACCCAGGTTCCGTCCTCAGCATTGCTAGGAGTAATTCCTGAGTGCAAAGCCAAGAGTGGCCAAAAAAACTAAATAAATAAAAAATAATTTTTAAAAGAAATTATTTTGTGCCTGTCAAAGGGGCAGGCTTGAGGGGTGAGCAAGCAGACAGAAAATAGTAGAGGGAAACTCACACTGGTGATGGGATTGGTGCTGGAACACTGAGTGCCCAGAATAACTGCATTATGATCAGGTTTGTAAGCCACAGTGTTTTTAAAAAGTTAGTATTTCTAACAACAACAACAAAAAAAACTAAAGCACAAGATTAGAGGGAGAAAATTATGAGGTGAGTAGTAAACAGAATTTCTCAGAGGAAGATATAATAAAGGGGAAACTGATCTGGTGAGATTACCAAAGACAGAAAATTGTTTTCTGCTTAATTTTTATTACAGAAACATTACTCAAAAGTAAAACATTAAAACAATTATCCATATATCATTATACACTCCCTGACTGTATCTTTTATCTCTATACGTATAATATCTTATCACAAATTAATATTTTTTCATTGACGCACCATAGATTACAAAGATGTACATTACAGTGTTTTAGGCGCAAAGAATGCTACAAGTGTAAAGAATTTTTCATCATTTTTTCATAAAGACTTGGGTGGGTTTTGTCCTCAGACACTTTATTTTGTGCAAGATCATTTACTATCCGTTGCATAGAAGGATTAGATGTAGCAAATGTCTTAAACTCTTGTTTATCTGAGAATGTTTTATCTCCATCAAATCTGAATGACAGTTTTGCATGATAGAGGATCCTAAATTGGAGATTTTTCTCGTGAGGTACTTCTAATATATCATTACATTGTTGTCTTGATTCCATTCACAGAATTTCATAAAAGATTCTGTGAATGGAATCTTTTATAAGTTTTATATTGTTTCCCTTGTATTTTATGTTCTGCTTCTCTCTTGATGTTTTAAATAATCCATCTCTCTTAATTTTGCTGTTTTGATTGCAATGTGTCTTGGGTTGTTTGGATATAATCTGTTTGATATTTTATGGACCTCTTGAATTTGCAAAGGTCTTCACCAGTATTTGATGAATTTTTCAGCTATTTTCGTTTTCACTCGTCTTCCTCTTTCTCATTTTCCTATGCTTCAGGTATTCTTAAGATACGAAGATTGTTCCTCTTGCTATTAACCTTTGAATCTTTTATATTTTCTTCCATTTTTTAAAATTGCTTTTCTATTGTCACATAATTTGTCATTCAGGCTTTTGTTTTGTCTTCAAGATCACTGATACGGTTTTTGGTATCTTGAATTCTATTGTTGTGACCTGCTATCATATTCTTTATCTCTGTCCATTCCATTACAATGAAGATTTTAATAATTTGCTTTTCATTCTATTATAATGAAGTCTTTAATATTCTGTATCAATTTTCCTTGTGGTTGACTGAATTTCTCTTCTATAACATCCCTTATTTCTTCTACCATCATGAACACTGTAATTCTGAAGTCTTCCTTGAATAGCAAGGGCTCCCTTAAACTTCTGTACCGTTGGAATTTAGTAGCTGATTTCCTTATATTTTACAATGTTCTCAGTGTTCTGCAAGTGGTATCAATGGATCTTCAGGTGCATGATGATTTCAATGAAGAATCAACATGTGCAACATGCAGGCCAGCATATAAGATTGCTATTTATCTTTCTAATTGCCTTCAGTTATTTCCTCTTTTCCAGTGGTTGTAGCAAGTGAGGTAGACTTAGTAAGGAGTTCAAGGAATAAAGCTGTTGCTAACATGACCAAAGCCAGAATTGAGGGAAGGTGACTAGGAGGCTTGTAGGTCTTGAACGGTGAGTGGAGGGAGAAGCCTGTCATCCAAGATAGTTGCTAAAGAAGAAATTCCAGAGGGGAAGTCCACAGGGAGTTTCTGTGGCATGCAGGCTGTGTCAATCACCTCAGACTACGTTTAAGTAGACCCCACAAATCCTAGTTCACCTCTACACGTTTTATTATGAGTCTTTAAAATCCAGGGGTTTTGTTTTTTGGGATGTGGGCCAGTCTCTGTGGTGTGAGATGATATCTCATGGTTGTTTTGATCTGCATGTCCCTGATGATTAGTGATGTTGAACATTTTCTCATGTGCCTCTGCGCCATTCAGATTTCTTCTTTGGGAAAGTTTCTGTTCATTTCATCACCCCATTTTTTGATTGGGTTGGCAGTTTTCTTCTTGTGGAGTTCAACTAGTGCATTGTATAGCCTTGTTATCAACCCTTTATCGGATGGGTACTGCGTAAATATCCTTTCCCATTCTGTAGACTGTCTTTGTACTTTGGTCACTGTTTCTCTTGAGGTGCAGAAGCTTCTTAGTTTGAGATAGTCCCATTTATTTATCTCTGTTTTCACTTGCTTGGCCAGTGGCGTGTCAGCTTTGAAGATCCCTTTGGCTTCAATATCGTGGAGGGTTTTGCGGACCTTGTCTTCAATGTACCTTAGGGATTCTGGTCTGATGTTGAGGTCTTTAATCCATTTTGATCTGACTTTTGTACATGGTGATAGGTGGAGGTCTAAGCCCATTTTTTTGCATGTAGCTGTCCAGTTTTGCCAGCACAATTTGTTAAACATGCTTTCCTGGCTCCACTTCACCTTTCTTGCTCCCTTATCAAAGATTAGATGGTCATATATTTGGGGGGATGTGTCAGAGTATTCAACCCTGTTCCATTGGTCTGCCACTCTGCCTTTGTTCCAGTACCAAGCTGTTTTAATGACTACCACTTTGTAGTAGAGTTGGAATTCTGGCAGATATCTCTCTGGACTTAGTTACTAAAATACTAAAATACAGAAACCCAAAACCGAGAGGCCGCTAAGTGTGGTCACTCGACCTCATACCTCTTCATTCTCAGTAATGGAAAACAAATTATCTAATGCTTCCTTTTCAGCAGGTCTGACTTTAGGGGAGAGACTCTCCAAAAACTAATAGTGAGTTTTGTTGAAATACTGAATGCAATCAAAGTGAAAGTAAAGGGAAATTTATTAGTTACACAAGTGTGTGGGGGGGGGCTAAGGGTGGGAGGGCTAGAGGCGTGGGGGGGCTAGGGGTGTGGGGGTGCGGGGTGGAGCTATACTGGATTCTTGGTGGTTTGGTGGTGGAATATGTGCACTGGTGAAGGAATGGGTGTTCGAGCATTGTATAACTGAGACTTAAACCTGAAAACTGTAACTTTCCACATGGTGACTCAATAAAACATTTAAAAAATAAATAAAAAATAAAAAATAATAAAATAAAATCCAGGGTTTCAAATAAACAAAACATATCTCTTTTCTCAGACCACATGGATATTAATTTTTTAAAAGTTCATCTAGAAACTTCTCACATAATTAAAAATTAATACTTTTCTAAGTTATAAAAAAAGTCACAAAATCGAAGATACTTAGTATCAAGTGATAATAAAATACAATATACCAAAAATTGTGGAATACTAACTAAAACACAGATGAGAGGGAAGTATAACTTTTCCTGTTTATCTCAGGAAATAATAGTTCTAAATTAACAATCTAGTTCTACCAAAAGAAGATAAAACAAATGTAAGTCAAAAGGAAACAGAATGAAAGAATGAGAATAATTAATGAGACAAAGAAAAAAAAACTAACCAAATTCACAATGAAGGAAGGGCATCACTATAGAAGCTATGAATGTGAAAATATAAATAAAGGACTAGTATAAATAATTCTGTGGCATCTAAATAAAATGATGTTTTAAAAATAACACCTATTAAATGTAAGATAAAACATACACTGTTAAGAGCTCGGTATCTATTAGAAAGGAAACAACAGTTTGTGACTGCTATCAAAAAATTAGGAAGACTAACTACAAATCATATATAAATTACTGTCAGCAAATTGAGGATAAAAAAAGTCACCTATCAGCACAATCTTGATATCAAAGACAAAAATGTCTCAATACATAAAATTAAGAGATCAATATCCTACAATTCACAAGCTTAAATTATTTAACACATTAGTAAATTAAATTAAATAACATAACCCCTGCCCCAACAGAGTCGCAGCGGCCGAAGACTCCAGAACTCAAATGCTACCACGTTCACAGCCACTCTTCCACAGGCTCGAACGGGCCTCACCCATGATTCGTTCTGCTGTAGAACCATACTTTAAATTTTAGAATCCCTGGAACATCTCATACTTTACACCACTGAAATACCAAGAGTAGCCAACCACATCTGATAGGATTCAAAGTAGAAGGCAACCGATCTCAGGAGGAAAACATACTATATGTATATATAAAATATATACATGTGTGTGTATATATATATATATACACGCATATATATACACGCATATATATGCGCACATAAGGCTCAACCTTTAACAACATGTTAGTAATCTCTTATAGAAGGGCTTAATGGCTCCAAGGTGAAAAACAACAATCTTCACACACTTTCCTCTAAGGAAACCTTTTTTAGATCATATTTAGCGGATTACTCGCAACAAATAATGAAAAATAAATTATTTTGGTTCTGCTTTGGAGGCAGGGTTTGGGATTAGAGGTGGAAAGATTTGAAATAAAGTGGTGGGAAGGTAAAATGGTGGTGGGATTGGTATTCAAATATTAAATGTAAGAAATTATTGTGAACAGTTTTATAAAAATAAAATTAAACTTTAAAAAATCTAGTAACAACCAAGAAAGAGTAATTTCAGAAATGAACAGTTTGGGCTGGAAACATGCCTCACTCTTAAGGTGAATGCCTTGCACGCTTGAGACCTGGACTGATCTGAAGCACTGCTAAAAGATAAAAATTAGAAATTTAACCAGTACATCCTAGTAATATAACAGAATAAAAGAGAAGTATATGGTCACTTCATTTTAGGTAGAAAAAAAAGAATTTCACAACCAAAGGCAACAGAATCTGGGACCGAAACGATAGGACAGTGGGAAGGGCATTGGCCTCGCACATGGCTGACTCGGGTTCGATCCCCAGCATCTCACATGGTCCCCCAAGCACCACCAGGAGTGATTCTTGAGTGCACAGCTAGGAGTAACCCCTGAGCATCGCTTGGTGTAGCCCCTTCAAAACAAAAACAAACAAACAAAAAAAGGCAACAGAACCTGAGAACTGGTTTACAGAACCAAGCTTACTAAGGTGGGGGGAAGGAATGGAGCAGTAAGGGATGGAAGGGAGGGGACTCTGAGACTATGACGGAAGGAAATGGAGACTGTTAGAGAGAGTAAGGGACTGGTACACTGTATGCATGAAACCCTACCATTAAAACTGTTACAAATCAAAGCGCTTCATATTGAAATATAAATCTAGAAAGAGAAAAGTATTTAATAAAATTCAATTTAAAAACCGAAGGGAACTTTCAGAGGCTGACATTATCTATTAAAAAAATTTATAAAATGTTTTTCTTAACTTTTAATTAGTGAATCACAGTGAGATACAGTTACCGGCTTACAAACTTTTGTGCTTGCATTTCAGTTACACAGTGGTCGAGTGCCCATCCCTCCACCAGTGCCCATTTTCCACAACCAATGGTCCCAGCATCCCTCCCCTAGCCCCCACCCCATACTCCCCCCAGCCCATCCGCCTCTGTGGCAGGGCATTCTCTTTCTCTCCTCTTGGGTGCTGTGGTTTGCAGTAGAGGTATTAAGTGGCCATCATGTTCGGTCTACAGTCTACTTTCAGCCCGCATCTCCCAAAAACTTTATAATGTTTTAAAGATGAAACACTGAATACTTTTCCCCAAGACTGAAAAAAAGTCAAATATATCATTTTCACTAATGAACACTGTATAAAAGTTTCTAGCCAGTACAATAAGGAGAAAAATGCAGAGAAATGGAAAGAAAATCAAAAGCATAAATAGTAACAATATTATAAACCATGTTACACAAAATTAATTTTAATAAAACAAAATTATTTCAATAACTGAAACTTCAATAACTATTTCAATAGTTCTCCAAAAATAGTTAAAATACTTACATGACATAATTATTTATGTATAAAATCAAGATATCACTAAAACCTGTGATAAGCTAAATGAATAATCTGTAAAATACACAATTATCTTAAAAATCAACAGTACCAGGGGCTGGAGCAATAGCACAGCGGGTAGGGCGTTTGCCTTGCGCGGGACCGACCCGGGTTCAATTCCCAGCATCCCATATGGTCCCCTGTGCACCGCGCCAAGGGTAATTCCTGAGTGCAGAGCCAGGAGTAACCCCTGTGCATCGCCGGGTGTGACCCAAAAAGAAAAAAAAAAATCAACAGTACCAAAGTAGACAAATAGAAAGTAAATTTGATTTATAATAATTTCACTTACAATAGAATTAGAAAATATGAAATTAATTAAGAATGAGTTTAACAAATAATGTGCAAAACCTCTACACTTAAAAACATAAAGAAAAGCTTTGAGGACAGAACATACATCTTTCTAGATTTATGCATGATTTTGAAGTTTTATTGTCCTTAAAAAGTAAATTCTCCCTAAGTTGATCCAAACCATCATCCCAGCAGACACTTTTTATAAATAGAAACTGATTAGCTAATACAACAAGTAATGTGCTAACACAATGCATTAAAAATAGACTAAGCGATCTTAAAAGTAAAAACAATCTTAAAACTAAAAGTTGGTGGTAGCCTTACTTCAATTCATGCTGTCAAGCTTCAGTGGGCTGGTAATGAACATAATGGTAGACACAGCAACCAAAGCAAAGAGCCCAGAAATAATTTTTCACAAAAATACCAGTAGAATTCAACAAAGAATAAGCTTTGGGGGGAAAAAAATCATACATTCAGATTAGCTGAGGTGAGACAAACTCAAAATCCTATATCATACCATGTACAAAAATTAAATGAGAGATAATACAGTGGATAGGGTGTTTGCTTGCACACAGCTGACCCAAGTTTGGGTTTTTTTTTTTTGGTTTTTGTTTTTGTTTGCCTTTTGGAACACATCTGGCGATGCTCCGGGGTTACTCCCGGCTCTGCACTCAGCAATTACTCCTGGAGGTGCTCGAGGAACCATATAGGATGCTGGGAATCGAACGTAGGTCGGCCACATGGAAGGCAAACGCCCTACCCGCTGCACTATCATTCCAGCCCCACAGCTGACCCAAATTTGATCCCTGGCACCTCATGTGGTACCCAAGTCTGCCATGATTGATCCCTGAGTGCAGAGACAAGAGTAATCCTAGAGCTCAGTCAGGTGTGGCTCAAAAACAAAAACAAAAATTACAAGATCTAATAAAGATAAGATTAAAAGATTCTCAGAAAAGAAAACATCTTCACAATAAGTGACTTGAAATAATTATACTTAATTATTTCTGCTCATTTTATGTGAAGCATCACTATCAAGTACATTAAAAGTAACCTCTCAGAACCCAAATGTCCAAAAGTGCTGAATAGAAAAAGGAGCAAAACATGGCAATTTGGATGAAACTGGAGGATACCATATTGAGGAAAATAGCCATAGAATAAAGAAAAAATAACAAATGAGCTTACTTATGGTATAAAGAGAAACAAATCAAGGGTACAGATAATATTAATAAGTTATAACTCTGGGCGATGGATTACAGGTCTGAGAAAACCGACTGGGGAAATGAAGTCAAAAGAGATTATGAGGTGGGTATAAGTAATACATGTGCACTGGGAGAGGGTCTTGGGCATCTTGGTGGTGGTAATATGAAGTAACCTGTGCGTGAAAACCATATCTGTCAATCAGCAACAGTGGTAGAAGGGAGACTAAAGGTTGGACCTTATGTCCTGTAACATAAGGACTGTGGTAGAGGGCCATGAGCACTTTGGTGGTGGTTGTGTGAAGTAACTTTTATGTCAACACTGTCACTGTCAACCCGCTGCTCATTGATTTGCTCGAGCGGGCACCAGTAACGTCTCTCATTGAGAGACTTATTGTTACTGTTTTTGGCATATCCAATATGCACGGGTAGCTTGCCAGGCTCTGCCGTGTGGGCTCCATACTCTCGGTAGCTTGCCAGGCTCTTGTGAGGGGCGGGGGAATCGAACACAGGTCGGCCTCGTGAAAGGCAAATGCCCAACCGCTGTGCTATCGCTCCAGCCCTATAAACTTGAAAACTACTAAAACCATATTATCTAAATTATAATTTAAAAAAATATGGGGCTGAAGTGATAGCACAGCGGGTAGGGAGTTTGACTTGCACATAGCCAACCTGGATTTAATTCCCAGCATCCCATACGGTCCCCTGAATACCACCAGGAGTAATTCCTGAATGCAGAGCCAGGAGTAAACCCAGTGCATCACCAGGTGTGACCCCCCCCCAAAAAAAAAATCTTTCATATTCATTTTATGCCTAGCCACATTTCTATATTAGCAATTTTTTTAGTTATTTTGAAGATTTCTGACACACTATAAAAGTACAAATGAGAAAAGTACATGAACCAGTGTACAACTCAGTGAGTTTGCACATATTAAACAATAAGACTCAGAGCTGGATTAAGAAACAAAACATTAGTAGAGTTTTGAAAGTTCCCTTATCTCCTACTCTTTCTAAAATTTTCTGTCCCTTTCTAAAGTAATCACTACCATCTAACAACAATGAGTATTGCTCAATGACTTTTTATTTTTCTCTTTTCGGGTGACTCCCAGCAATGCTCAGGCTTACTCCTGATTCTGCACACAGGAATTATTCCTGGCACTACTTGGGGACTATATGGGATGCCAAAGATCAAACCCAGGTAGGCTTCTAGTGAGGCAAACGCCTTACCCATTGTAACCCACTCAATGGCTTTTTTTTTTTTTTTTTTTTTTTTTTTTTTGCTTTTTGGATCACACCCTGTGATGTTCAGGACTTAATCCTGGCTCTGGACTCAGGAATTACTCCCAGTGGTGCTTGGGGGACCATACGGGATACCAGGGATCGAACCGGGGTCGGCTGTGTGCAAGGCAAACACCCTATCTGCTGTACTATCGCTCTAGCACTTAATGGCTTTTTAATTCATTAAAACTCACTAGAATTTACTGAGTAATATATTCAGTAAAACTTAATAGAACTGACAATTAATACACAAGTATCTTGCTGCAAATTCAAGTATACAGAAAACTTATTAATTAAACAAAATAGAATTCCAATACGGCATACCTTTGGTTACAAAATGCCAAGACCAAAAAAAAAAAAGCCATAACCTCATACCTTAATGCTTTCATGTCATTCAAATGAAATATTCCTATACATCTTCTACCATTCTCTATATATTTCTATCATAGTGCTGACCTAATATTCTTATTATTAAATGATTTAAGAATCTGTTTATTCAACCATGAGATACCACCTCACACCAGAGACTGGCACACATCCAAAAGAACAAAAGCAACCGCTGTTGGAAAGGATGTGGGGAGAAAAGGACCCTTCTACATTGCTGGTGGGAATGCCGACTGGTTCAGCCCTTGTGGAAAACGATATGGACGATTCTCAAAAAATTAGAAATTGAGCTCCCATTTGACCCAGCAATGCCACTGCTGGGAATATATCCCAGAGAAGCAAAAAAAGTATAGTTGATGACATTTGCACTTATATGTTCATCGCAGCACTGTTTACAATAGCCAGAATCTGGAAAAAACCCGAGTGCCCTAGAATAGATGACTGGTTGAAGAAACTTTGATACATCTATACAATGGAATACTATGCAGCTGTTAGAAAAAATAAGGTCATAAATTTTCATATAAGTGGATCAACATGGAAAGTATCATGCTAAGTGAAATGAGTCAGAAAGAGAGAGACAGACATAGAAAGATTGAACTCATCTGTGGAATATAGAATAACAGAGTAGGAGACTAACACCCAATAGTAGAAATAAGTACCAAGAGGTTGACTCCGTGGCTTGGAAGCTGGCCTCACATTCTGGGGAGAGGGCAGCTCAGATAAAGAAGGGAACACCAAGTAAAATGTGGTTGGAGGCCATGTAGGGGAAGAGTGATGCGTGCTGAATGTAGACTAGAGACTGAACACAATGGCCACTCAACACCTTTATTGCAAACCACAACATCTAATTAGAGAGAGAAAACAAAAGGGAATACCTTGCTACAGTGGCAGGGTGGGGTGGGGGGGAGATGAGATTGGGGGGTGGGAGGGATGCTGGGTTAATTTGTAGTGGAGAATGGGCACTGGTGAAGGAATGGGTTCTCGAACTTTGTATGAGGGAAACACGAGCACGAAAATGTATAAATCTGTAACTGTACCCTCACGGTGACTCACTAATTAAAAAATAAATTAATTTTTTAAAAAAGAATCTGTTTATTGATCACTGTATCATTAGCTACATCAGGAACCCTATAGGTCCTCTTTCTAGTTCTGTATCTTAACTTTTACCTTCTCTAATTCTTGTCAACAAGATATACAATATATGAATATTAGTTAAAATCCCAATGTTTTAAATCTAATAAATGAATAAAATTATTTAAATTCATATCCATATTATAATAGCCTTTATCTAAGATGAGATATAAGGGAATGAAGCAATAAAATCAAAGACATTAATATCCATTCTAGATATTCTGATTATAACCCGAAAAACTAATGTGACCCATAATTTATCATATTAAAAATGGAAATGAAATCACCAAGAAGTAATGTTCAGATTATATGTGTGAAAAATTATTTAATAAAGAACTAAACGTATTATCTTCTAAATCAGAATAAGGTTCAAATTACATATGGAAACCTATACTTCTAAAAGAAAAACTTACATGATTTCATATACTTAAAGAACAGGAAGGATAGGAGAAGGATCCGAGGAACTGGTGAAGGGAAACTGACACTGATGTCAGGACTGGTGATAGGATGCTGTATGTCAAAAACCCAACTATGAATAACTGTGTAATTCACAGTGCTTTAATAAAATAAAATTTTAAACAAGAACAACAGAAAAAAAAAAGTTACGGTAAAAATCAACAGCAAAGTGTCATTCTAAATTCATATAATCTCATCCTATTAAAAGAAAGAAATTATGCATAAACATCACTATTAACCTGACTGAAACTGTACTCATAATTACTTAAAAGCATCCAAAGTATTTATAAAAAGATTATCTTAATCCCAAATGGGTAAATTTATGGGAAAATTTTATTAGAAATACATGCCACCTTTACTTCTCTTCAGAAAAAAAAAATACATTATATATATTATATATTTGGGGGCCAGAGAATTATAATGCTCACTTTGCACATAACACTGTAGCACTGTAGTCTTGCTGTTCATCAATTTGCTCAAGTGGGCACCAGTAATATCTCCATTGTGAGACTTGTTACTGTTTTTGACATATCGAATATGCCACAGGCAGCTTGCCAGGCTCTGCCATGCGGGCAGGATACTCTGGGTAGCTTGCCAGCCTCTCCGAGAGGGACAGAGGAATCGAACCCGGGTCGGCCACATGCAAGGCAAATGCCCTACCTGCTGTGCTATTGCTCCAGTCCTACTTTGTATATAACCTAATAACCTAAGTTAATATATACTATAGGAAGTTTACATTAAAAGTTTTAACTAATACACTTATTTATTAACTTTTAACTAATACGTTTATTTGTGACAAATGCAACTTAAAAACCTACATAATTGACAATCATAAGTCAGTCAACAACAGTTATAATAAAAAGAGCTTTCCTTACCGCTATTTCTCTACACGCTGACATTGAGATTCCGGTTCCTTCTATTTGTTTTAAAGCATAGTCTTTATCATCTTTCCTGAAAAAACAAAGTTATTTTAATAAGATATATCTGTGCTTATAATTTCTAAAAAAAATACAAATCATAGTTAATACACATTTGATGCATTTCATAAATAAACACAAAATGTTAAATAGAACACATTTCATGTTTAACAACAAAAAGGCCAGACAGAATAAATTCAATCCCATTATTTGATGAGGGAACTTAGATTCAAAAGAATAAAAAGACTTATCCAAGACAATAGCTATTTGAAGACACAAAAAATTCAGAAATGAACTTCCTCCATTTAATATGGCAAGGCATTTATGGTTGCCCTATACAAGATTAAGAGATTTTTGAAAAAATGTTTGTCACTGTCACTGTCCTCCCATTGCTCATCGATTTGCTCAAGCAGGCACCAGTAACGTCTCCATCATGAGACTTCTTGTTACTGTTTTTTGGCATATTGATATGCCAAATACACCAAATATTGATATTTGAATACGCCACAGGTTGCTTGCCAGGCTCTGCCGTGTGGGTGAGATACTCTCGGTAGCTTGCCGGGCTCTCTGAGAGGGGCGGAGGAATCGAACCCGGGTCAGCCACATCCAAGGCGAACACCCTACCTGCTGCGCTAACCACTCCAGCCCAAAATGTTTGTAACAAGTTTTATTTTTTATTTTATTATTATTATTTGCTTTTTGAGTCACACCAGTGATGCAAAGGGGTTACTCCTGGCTCTGTACTCAGGAACCACTTCTGGCATTGCTCGGGGGACCATATGGGACACTGGGGATGGAACCCCAGTTGCTGCATGCAAGGCAAATGCCCTCCCCATATTTCTCCAGCCCCCTAAAGAGAATTTAATTACAATGTTTTACTTATAAATCTTGATATTTAAGTAGTATCTATAAGTAATATTTCTTTTATGTTTTTTAATTTTGGGGTCACACCCAGCAGTGCTCAGGGCTTAATCCTGGCTCTGCACTCAGGGATCAGTCCTGCTGGTGCTCAAGAAACCATAATAGGTGCCAGATATCAAACCAAGGTCGGGCACGTGCAAGGCAAGCAACCTAGCCTACTGTACTATAGCTCCAGCCACTCTAAATAACATTTCTAATATAAAGGGAATGTTCTCCATCTTTGAATAAAATATATTTTTATAAGCCTATTCAGATTTCCCCTTAATATTTTCTTAATTCTCTTCACTCTTACTATGTTGCATATTTGTAGGATTTAGCTCTTTTCATATAAATTGTAAAATGTATTAGCACAGAACTATTCATATTACCTTTATTCAATTTATATATCCTTAAAAAAGAAAGATACAGTTTCTGAGGGGCCTGAGAGTTAGTACTTGCCTTGCACAGGACTGACCCCGATTCAATCCCCATACCCCATGTTTCCCCAAACCTGTCAAGAGTGATCCCTAAGCACAGAGCCGGAGGGTAAGACTTGAGCAAGTCCAGTTGACACCAAAACCAAATAAAATAAAGTTTTTTAAAAGTTCATCATTGGTTTACAAATTAGACCTACTATATGTGTATAGATGTCTCTACTACCTCCACGGTTTTTAAAAAGAGAAAGATCGCTGATATGTAGGATAAGACAGAAACACAGTAAGGGAATAACATAGTCAAAATCATCAGAATGTTTTTTTCTATAGAACCAACTTGCATAAGGATGACAGGCCCTTGGAGAATTCTCAGGACACTGGTGGATGAAAATGATGGGTGTGGTACTGGAATGATAGACGCATGGAAAGTGTGATTAACAATACTGCAAATCCCAGTACCTCAATAAAAGTGGTTTTCACTAGTGCGGTCACTCGACCTCATATCTCTTCATTCTCAGCAATGGAAAACAAATTATCAAATGCTTCCTTTTCAGCAGGTTCGACTTTAGGGGGGAGAAACTCCAAACAATAATAGTAAGTTTTGTTGAAATATTGAATGTAATCAAAGTGAAAGTAAAGTGAAATTTATCGATTACACAGGCGGGGGGGGCGGGGTGGAGCTATACTGTGATTCTTTGTGGTGGAATATGTGCAATGGTGAAGGGATGGGTGTTCGAGCATTATATAACTGAGACTTAATCCTGAAAACCTTGCAACTTTTCACATGGTGACTCAATAAAAAAATTTAAAAAAAATAAAAGTGGTTTTCAAGAAGTGGAGTTCTTGGTTTGCTCTTTAAAGCCCATGTACTAAGCCTCAACTTGTATCTCTCTCTTTCTGCCTTTTTCTACTCTGTAGAACCCCATATTCTCTCTTGAATATGTATTTCTCACTGTTCTTCCCTCACAGCTAAGTAAATTTTGTTCAATAAAATCTTGCTTCACTTTAAAAAAAAAAAGTTTCTAACCATGATATATTTATTCTATCTACTCAGGACTGGAGCAATAGCACAGTCAGTAGGGCGTATGCCTTGCATGTGACCGACCCAGGTTCAATTCCTCCATCCCTCTCAGAGAGCCCAGCATACTACTGAGAGCATCCCGCCTGCATGGCAGAGCCTGGCAAGCTACCCGTGGTGTATTCGATATGCCAAAAACAGTAACAACAAGTCTCACAATGGAGACATTACTGGTGCCCCCTCGAACAAAGTGATGAACAATGGATGACAGTGCTACAGTGCTACTCAAATAGGTATACCTTTCCAATGTATGTATGCACATGTAAAACAAAAACTGATTTCTAAAGCCTGTTTGGATATTAGTGGACCCAAAAAGTGAGTGCAGAGTGGGAGGGGAAGGGGGGGAGAAAGATGAGAGAGAAGAAAGATGCCTGCCAAAGAGGCAGACAGGGGGAGGGGTGAGAGAGGGAGAGAGAAACTGGGGACATTGGTGCTAGGAAATGTATACTGGTGGAGGGATGGGTGTTGGAACACTGTATGACTGAAACACAATCATGAATGGCTAACTCATGGTGATGCAATAAAAAAAAATGAGGAAGGAAGAAAGAAAAGAAAGGAGGGAGGGAGGGAGGGAGGGAGGGAGGGAGGGAGGGAGGGAGGGAGGGAATTCTATTGCTTTCAAAAAGATGAGTGCTTCACTAAAGTACAAATGGTTACAATTTAAAACCTGTTGCCCTCATCTTTGAAATCTTCAAAGAGATTTAATCAATATGCGTTTACTGAGAACTTACTAAGTATCTTAGAAATGTACCAGTACTGGGGATACAAAAGTTCCTTTCTATTGGTTTAATAAAAAATAAAGGTACCACAATAGAAACTGATAATACATGTTATGATAGCACAAAATACAAATCACAGTGAAGAATATACAAGAAGTACTTGGGTAGAAGATAAAACAGAAGCTTTTCAAAGAAAATACAATCTAGGGCCAGAGCAATAGTTCAGCGTTTGCCTTGTACCTGGCCAACCCGGGTTCGATCCCCTGCATTCCATATGGTCCCCTGAGCACTGCCAGGAGTAATTTCTGAGTGCAGAGCCAGGAGTAACCCCTGAGCATCGCTGGGTTTGACCCCAAAAGCCAATAAATAAAATTTTAAAAGAAAAAAAAATACCATCTAATAAAATAGACCTAACTGCAGTCCTCAAATCTTTTTGAATCAATACCCTCTACTCTATTTGGATGTTGAGGATTCTAAAAAGTTTTTGTTGACCTACCAATATTTACCTATTTGAAAGTTTAAAACATGAGTTTAAAATATACACACCCATTAGCCAGATCAATGGCATCTATGCATTATGACACCTTGTATATTCATTAGAATCAGCAACAAGCAAATAATAATAACACTACTGTGAAAAGCTGTAGACTATGAAAAGATTTTGGGAATATCAGAACGCCCCCCTCCCCATCACATTTTGAGAAATACTGAGACTATAGGATTATAGCCATACCCTGGTTCTCCCCCTTGGCCATTTGAGCACTGTCTGGTGTAGGACTGGAGACACTTAAGGAACACCGGCTGTGACCAAGGTAGGCTCTGACAACAGGACCCAGGTAACACTTCATGCTTTGACTTAACCACAGAACCAACACCCAATTCACTGAGAATCATTTGGGTCTTCTGAACACCAATTAGGAGGAATGATCCCCACCACTAAAAATAGTATGAAGATGTGAAGTATTTGGTAGGTCAAAAGCATTTAATTAAGAACAAATACAGAAAACAACTGGCTATGAGGTGAGAATAGAACTAGGAACTAGAATATGCATTACTTCATTCCAAGAAGAAGCACTCCATTAAATAATTTTACAACAGTATATTTGATTTTATTTTGGAAAGCCATAAAAACATCTGGCTGCCTTCTGAATGAATAGGAGAAGTAAATAAAAACAAGAGGCAGAGAAACCAGTTAAAAAGTAAATAGTTAAAATTATTCATGAGATGCCCACAAACTGTCTCTGGTTCCTTATAAGCTCATTAATGGCCATGATCCAGAGTCTCACAAATAAATCTCAGAAGAGAGCAACAAGCTGCAGAGATGCCTCTGGACCCCAAAGTCACCATCCAGTTAAAAAATTAACTCCAGCTGTATCACCCTATTAAAAGTTTTAAAATTTCTGGAGCATGCGGCCACATTTATAGCCGTGCAACATCTCATACTCTACACACCTGATGTTGATGTACCAAAAGTAGCAAACCACATTTGACAGGATATAAAGCAGACTTTACAATGGGGGGATGGGGGGAAGGGGCCGGTGCATGGAATTATATATACATGCATAAGGCTGAATCTGTAACAACATGTTAGTAATCTCTTATACAAAGGCTTAATGGCTCTAGGGTGAGATACAACAATCTTCACACACTTTCATGTAAAGCAACTTTTTGGGATCATTTTTAGCAGATTATTCATAACAAGCAATGCAAAATAAATTATTTAGGCCCTGCTTTGGGGCAGGCTTTGGGTGGGGGGGAAACTTTGAAAGATGGTGGTGGGGAGGTGTACTGGTGGTAGGATTGGTGTTGGAATATTGAATGAAATAAATTACAATGAACATCTTTATAAAAATAAATAAAATCCAAAAAAGAAATAAAATTATTCATGAGATTAAAAAAAAGGGGAGTTACACAACATAGATGCAGAGATGTGAAGCAATAGCAACAGCACTTGACTGAATACTGAAGATAAGGAGAAGGGGTTAAAAAATAAAGAAAAAGGGGCTAGAACAGTAATGCAACGTTGCCTTATATGTGGTTCCCTGAGAATCACCAGGAGTAATTTTGGAGTGTAGAGCCAGGAGTAACCCCTCAGCATCTCTGAATGTGACCCAAAAAGCCAAAAAAAAAAAAAAAAAAGGGAGTCATTCCTCAGCATCACTGGGTCATTGGGTGTAGCCAACCAAAATCACTGTCACTGTCATCCCGTTGTTCATCAATTTGCTCGAGTGGGCACCAGTAATGTCTCCATTGTGAGACTTGCTATAACTGTTTTTAGCATGTTGAATACGCCACAGATAGCTTGCCAGGCTCTGTCATACGGGCAAGATACTCTTTCGTAGCTTGCCGAACTCTCCGAGAGGGGCAGAGGAATCGAACCCAGGTTGGCTGCGTGCAAGGCGAATGCCCTACCACTATGCTATTGCTCCAGCCCAGACAACCTAAATAAATAAATAAATAAGCAAGTAAGTAAATAAATAAATAATGACCATAGTAGGAGAATAACAAATACCCAAAGGCAATAGAAACAATGAGCATGAGAACCAGTTTCCAGTAGGAAGACTGTCACTTGAGTATAGGGGGGGTGGGAACGGGTCAGGGAAGGGTACAATACAACAATGATGTAGAAAATGGTCACTCAGGAGGATACGGAAAGTTGATAGGAGGTATAAAGTTCCTGCCATAGGAGCAGTATGAGGGCCAGGAGTGAAACTGGGGACATTGGTGGAGGAAAGTGGTCTCTGGTGAAGGGACTGATGCCTTATAACTCAACCTTGAATAACTTGGTAGCTTTGAAATTCAGTGATACAAACCACAGGGGGTGTGGAAGGGGGAGTAGTTTCCAAGGCCAGAGTGATAGTACAGTGGGTAAGGCCACTTGCTTTGCATGCAACCAACCAAGGTTCAATCCCTGGCACCCCATCTGATTTTTAAAGTCACTTCAGGAGTTATCCCTGAGCACAGAGCAAGGAGTAAACCCTGGTCAGAGCTAGGTGAGGCCCCAAAGCAAAAGGTAAATAAAATAAAAATAATGGCTTTTATGTCAATTCACTGGCCCAAGACAATAGATCCTAAGAACAATGGACCATGCAGTTGCACATACAGCTGCGCAACACCTCCTAATTCCTCAATGCTGAATTTTCAGTAGGAGCACACCAAAGTAGATGACAAGTAACACAGAAGCCAAATAAACTCAACAAACAAAAGCAGTAATACAAACGACTCAACTAGCAACAAACAGCACTTAATTCTTAGACAAGGACTTAACACCCCATGATCAGATAAAGCAATTTTCACATAAAAATTGAATTTTATGCTTATTGATTGTATGAACTGCCGTGGGTACTGTCTATATTAAAATAATTTTTTTTATTTTTTAAATAATGGTTTCTGCCTTGAGCAACAGGTTAATAACATTATTCACTGAAAATTACTTACGGAACAGAAAGATGACAGTTCTACTCTGTATAGGTTGACTTTGCAGAACCTATGAGGTATCTAAGTGGAGGTGGCAACTTCAACAAACATCTAAAGCTCAAAAGAATGCTGAAGAACCTGATTTACTATAACCACATATAACAATGAGCCACAAGAGTAAATGAAATGTGGCCAAAGAGGTGAACAGTCAAGGAAAATAAAATTGGTAGGATGGGGGCTAGGGCACAGCAGGTAGGGTGTTTGCCTTGCAGGCGGCCAACCCAGGTTTGATTCCCAGCATCCCATTCCGTCCCCTGAGCACTGCAAGGGTGTGTTAATTCCTGAGTGCATGAGCCAGGAGTAATCCCTATGCATTGCCGGGTGTGATCCAAAAAGAAAAAAAAAATTGGTAGGATGGGTTTTATTGTCATTGTTTGGTTTTTGGCACTTGCAAAGAAAAGATTTTTAAAAGGGCAAAATGGGGACTGGAAAATAGTTCTGCAGGTAGGTATGGCAGTTGCCCCAGGTTTGATCCCCTGCATCCCACATGGTCTCCCACCAAGCACCACTAGGAGTGATCCCGGAGGGCAGAGCCCTGAGCACCACCAGCTGTGTACCATAAACAAACAAAAAGCAAGATAGCAAAGGAAATAACATGAGCACTTAGAAGTTTAATTTACCAAAGAGGAAGTCACTGGTGGATAGCGGATCAGAAAAAAAAGCTGCAGTAACATAATGGCAATCTATTTGCAGAAAGCTAAAGAATGAACGGGGCATACATAAACTGAAATAATAAATGTAGGTGATACTTTGAAGGGAAAAAAAGGTCAGCAGCTAGAATACACAAAGTAAAAAATAAAAATGGTTTCCTGCTGTTATTTTTTAATAGAAGAAACATGAATGTTGTCAAGTAATGACAGAAAGAACCCAGAAAAAGAAAGTGCTGATAGAGATAGAGGAAAAATTCAAAGCAGAAACTGAAATGTCAGGGGGAAATTATATTCAGGGTCAGAAGGAGAAATATATCATCCATCATAATAGAAAAAAAGAAAATACAGAGGACAGGAGAAAAACACAAGCAAAGTTGGCTTAGAGGCAAAAGGCCAGAGAAGTTCTGTGCAGATATTCAATGAGCTAAGTGCATGCTCTATATGCAGATATCAGGGTTCGGTCCTTAATACATTCTCCTGAGCACTCTCAGGAACCCTCAAACACCACCAGGTGTGGATGACCTTTGTATTTTACTGATCTTAGAAAAGAGGTCATATACTAAGCAGTAAGGGCACAAACAGCAGACCTGAAAACCTAAATACAGTGAATTTGGTTAACATCTGAACAGCATCCTACACTCACATATGGTCACTTATAGTTCCTTACCTGAAGTTATCAGTAGTCCTTACATACACTTATCTTTGTTATCAAATATACTTTACACCAAACTCCTAGTTGGCAAAACAAGATATATTTACAACATTAATATTTTAGTAAGGATGTCAGGGGTTGGGCTAGGATGTGTGATACCAGAATTCAAGCCCCAGCGGCCACACATGCCCCACCCTGAAGGTGTGGTTCTGGTGGCCCTCAAGCAGCACTGGGACATCAATCCAGTTTGCAGCACTAAGAACTGCCTATGCAACACTGCTAAGTTTTGCCCCTATTCTAAAAATGTGTTTTGTAACAACCTTTAGTAGATTCATAGTATCCTTTCTAGGAAAACATAATGGGCACTCACTGTACCAAAAATACATTTAAAACACTTGTGTTTAAAATCCACTATATCTCTTGAGATTTCTGTAAGACTTAAAAGAACAGAGCACAAAAACAAAAAGAAAGTGAGATCAGAGTAAGTCTGAGTTTGATATGAGTGGTGTTGAACTGATAACCCAGGAATATAACAAATTCTATTACCCCCTACTCTTTGAGAATAACATCTTAGACTTTGTGCTCTATAGAGAGAGAGGTGGGAGAGAAACCAAACGCCCAATTACCTCCTAAGAATCCCACTTTAACTTAGTTTAAAATGGCCAATTCGGCATATAGAATTCCTAGTGAAAAATAAACTCTTATCTGTAATTAGTCCTTTTCCCCAACCCAAGTTATATGTTTCACGTTTTTATAAAATTATCAGAAAAGTGAAGAATATTTTAAAGATTGCAAAAAGATGTTTGATTATCAAAATATAAACCTTTTTTTGCTTGTTTTTTGGGCTACACCTGACTGTGCTCAGGGCTTGCCGCTGGCTCTGTGCTCAGGGATCACTGGGCGAGGCTCGGGTATATGAGGTGCTAGCTGTTCAAGACAAAGTAGGCCACATGTATGCAAGGCAAGTAGCTTTATCCGCTATGTTAGCATTACTCTAGCCGGGCTCTTTACTTTTTATTTCCCCCTCCCTCTCCTTTCGTTATTGTGATGACGGAGATTGTACTCACACCTGACTGAGGTGCTCACATGTTGTTAGCTCTTAACTGGAGTGCTCACCAAATGGCGTATACAGGTTGTGGTGTTGCACACTCAACTGCAGTGCTCACTCAGGTGCTCACAGAGGCTTGTTCTCGTTTAAGTGCAGTACTTGCACACCGCAACAAACAAGTTATGGCTGTGATGCTCCCCAAGGTCACTGCAGTGCTCATAGACGCGCTCCATCAGAGACCCCACTTCCTGGTTCTGGCACAGCAACATCTTACAGGATGTAGATTCCCTTCTGTGGTGCCAAAACTCATCTCACTCCAGTGGGGCCAGAAATTCCCTGCAGCACTGGGGATCACAGAGGGCAGAGCTGCCCAGACTGACCTCAGTACAACATGAATCACAGGCCATCTGAATTTACAATCCACCCCATGCCTGCAAGGCACAAGCTCCTTGTCCCTGATAACTCCTCTAGATCATGACCTCCTCTTGCAAATCACCATGTAATTGTGATTTCGGTTTACAAAGCGCCTTTATCCATCCAGTCACTCTTTAGTAAAAAGGCATGCTAGAGATAAAAAAGATTTGCTCCTTAGTTTCATGATCCAAAATAATCAGACTATATAAATTAGTGCACGATAGTGTTCAAAGTGAGTGATAACTGTACCTTGAAGAGCTGAAGCAAGATCAAAGACTACTTAGGAAGAAAGTCTTATTTAGAATCTTTTTAAAAATCAATTTTTTAAAAAAGATTTTTTAAAGTCTACTTAAAATCTTAAAAAAGATTTCTTCAAAATTCATTTTATTAAACTTATTTAAAATATGGCTAAGGGGCTGGAGCAATAGCACAGCGGGTAGGGAGTTTGCCTTGCACGCGGCCGACCCGGGTTCGATTCCCAGCATCCCATATTGTCCCCTGAGCACCGCCAGGGGTAATTCCTGAGTGCAGAGCCAGGAGCAACCCCTGTGATCGCCGGGTGTGACCCAAAAAGCAAAAAATAAAATAAAATATGGCTAAGATCTGGGCCTAAATGATAGTAGAACACATAGGGCACTTGCCTTGTGCACAGCCAACCTAGTTTGATCCCCAGATCCCCATATGGGCCCTGAGATCCAGCATAAAAGATCACTCAACACAGACAAAAGTAAGCCCTCAGCACCACCAGAAATGCCTCCCCGAAACAAAGCTAAACAAAATTTTTTGAATAAAATATGGGGGTTGGAGAGATTGCACAGCAGGCAGGCAGTTAGCCTTGCACACGGCCGACCTGGGTTCTATTCCCAGCATCCATATGGTCCCCTGAGCATCACCAGGAGTAATTTCTTTTTTTTTTTTTTTTTGCTTTTTGGGTCACACCTGGCGATGCACAGGGGTCACTCCTGGCTCTGCACTCAGGAATTACCCCTGGCCGTGCTCAGGGGACCATATGGGATGCTGGGATTTGAACCCGGGTCGGCCGCGTGCAAGGCAAACGCCCTACCCGCTGTGCTATCTCTCCAGCCCCTCCAGGAGTAATTTCTGAGAGCAGAGCAGGAGTATCCCCTGTATCCCCTGTGCATCACCGGGTGTGACCCAAAAAGCAAAAAAATAAAAGAAAATATGGATGAGGCCTTATGATACATATTTAAGATATATACCTACTTGAAAATATTAAGATCACTAAAAACATCAAATGAATCACATTAAAGTAAGTTAGATGGTTCAGTTCTCATTTCTACAGAGCTGGGGGATCAAACAGATTAATTCTACACAATCAATAAAATTTCATTCTGCAATGTACCTTTCTTACAGGCATTTCTCTTTAAGGAAGTACCATATAGCTTCAAAATACACTGACAGTCATTTGTGATGTGCTTCCAAATGATCACAAATAAAGATTAACTAAATCTTAAATTTAACACAATGTCCTTTGTGTCATTCATAACTTTTACAATATAAATAAAATGGCTCATTCAGCTATTTTTTTGTTTTGTTTTCCTTAAATATGTTTTTTTTCCATTAAAGAAGCAGTGTGAGAGAGCAACACAAAGAGACATGCTGCACAGATGTCTCTGTAGAGCTGTCTCAGGACCACCGTGCCAAGCTGTCTCGTTCAGGGTAACCTGGAGGGGGACGAGTGAGTTCCCGTCCCTGCTCCAATAGAGTCCTGGTAGCCAGAAACCTCCAGAACCCAATCGCCTCCATGCTCACGGCTGATCTCCACATACTCAGACAAGCCTCATCTATGAGTGAATCCGCTGAAAAACCCTGTTATGCGGGTTTTGTAACTGAAATCTCCAGGCTCTCAGGGAGTTGGGAATGAGTGACCTCCCCACATCTTCCTGTGCTTCCGGTAGCCTGGCAGTCACACCCAGGAACTGCCTCTTGAGGCTTATTAAGAGCCATGATCCAGAGACTCACAAATAAATCTCTCAGAAAAGAGCAACACAGAGCGACATGCAGCAGAAATGCCTCCAAACCCCAAAGTCATCATCAAGTTAAAAAAAAAAAACGTTTTTTAAACCTAAGCAGTATTTAAAATTTTAGAATTCCTGGAGCATGCAGCCGCATTCACGGCTCTGCCACATCTTGTACTCTACACCACTGATGCACACATTTGATGGGGTATAAAGTAGAAGGCAACCAATCTCAGGGAGGAAAAAAATTATATATACATTTATTTTTATTTTTAATATATGTAGGTACACAAGGCTCAACCTTTAACAATATGTTAGTAATATCTTATACAAGGACTTAAAGGCTCCAGGGTGAATTACAACAACCTTCACACACTTTCCCCTAAGAAAAATTTTTTGGGTCATTTTTAGCAGATTATTCATAACCAGCAATACAAAATAAATTATTTAGGTCCTGCTTGGTGTCAGGGTTTGGGGGTCAGGATGGAAACATTTGAAATATGATGGTTGGAAGGTGTAAATGGTGGTGGGATTGGTGTTGGAATATTAAATGTAATAAATTAGTATAAACAACTACATAAAAATTATTTTAGAATTTTTTTTTAAAAAAAGGAAGCAGTGCAAAGCTTACACTGATTAGGGTGCAAATTCCTTGGTTCTAGCAGATGACTGCTGCATCATTTTTTTTTTACATGTATAACTAACAGATGAACTCCCTCAGAACAGATTCCTTGATGAAGCTTAAACTCCAGTCATGCTCACTGACAGAGTAATCAATATTTCATGATTTTGTAAAGTGCAAAGCTAATCTAGAACTTCTAGTTTCCCAAATAGTTGTTGAGACATGCAAAGGTATCCTGATTCCTGATTCTTTAATTGGGGGAGGGTAGGGGTTCCCCAAACAGTGCCTAGGAGGCCTAGGTGCCCCATGGCAAGTTTCCACTAGAAGGTCAATGCAAAAGCCTAACGATGCAACACTGCTCAGATCCTAAGGAGCCAGAGAAGCTCGGGCCAGTGGCACTGATGGACTCCAGGGATGCTGAGAATGCTGAGAATGCTGAGAAAAACCTTGTTTAGTTTATACCCAAAACCCTGTTTGGTGTATGCCTCATATGCCGAACCACAGCATTATTTCACAGCTGTATCCTTCTTAAAATTTTTATTTAGGGCCAAAGTAAGAGTATAGCTGGTAAGGTAATTGCCTTGCACACGGCCTACCAGGGTTTGATCCCCAGCATCCCAAAGGATTCCCCAAGCCCCACCAGGAGTGATCCCTAAGCACAGAGCCAGGGGTAAGCCCTGAGCACAGGCAGGTGTACCCCCCAAAACAATTTTTACTTTACTTAGATAACTGACTTTGTTAAGTCCAAAGCATCCAATTTGTTGATCTGACAGATCTACTGCAATGTAATAGTGATCATCTACAGCAGCTATCATCGTAATCATATTACATTATAGGATATCATTGGTTTGTCCTTTCTCCCTTGCCATAGAATTTAGGCTTATCTGGTAATAATCTCTAAACAATTCTAGACTACATTCGTATGTCCTGCTCCCCTTACCACTAGGAGTTTAGGTATATCAGTCACACCCATCAAAGTGCTCCCAAGTCACTTCCATTCCTTTGTTTATCTGTAACCACTTCTACTAGTTAATCAGCTTCCCCTAATCAGACTCTGTTAATTTGTAAGGTCAGACCTTGCTAGGACAGTGAACTTGTATTGTAAGCTAATATTGCCTTTTCTCCTCTCCTTGTGTCTTTTGAATAGTTTACTTTAAAACAATGTCCTTTTTGTATGGACAAAAAAAGACAGTTGTTAATATGCTTTGGTAACATGGGATTTAATTGGCTTCAAATATTATTCACTCCCAGGCATCTGCTTTCTCGACTTAAGACTCAGATGCCCTTACTTCCTAGCACCCCCAAAAGTAGGGTCCCGATGAGGGACGGGAAGGACCCAGGGCAAGCAGTGAGTTATGTGCTACCCTGGATGGCATCGAGATGGGCCTGACCAAAGTGCCTAATGCTTAACTATATGTTAAGAGCTTGGTCACATACATGTCATGTCATGATCCAAAAGCAACGACAAGACTAGGACCCTGCTAGGGATAGGAAAGACTAATCTGGCCTGAGCACTGTAGTCTGAGATCAAGATGACCCCAGGAGAGCAATTGTATAAGCTTAACGCATCTCTTGCTATGTCCATACAAAATGATTAATATTATGAATGCTTATATGTTAGTTGGACAAGGAGAGGAGAAACACACCCATGGGATTCCGCTCTTGAGTGGGTGTCCTGCTGAAAGAGAATCTGTCCTAGAAGAAGCATCCCCTAAGGGAAAGAACTTTACCCCCTATTGCCCTATTGATTGTGACCACACCTATGTGTAAGCCCTGATCCCTGATGCTGGGGGATATAAGGTGGCTGTATGAGGGGGTTCAGGGAAGAAGCAGAGAGAGAGACAGGAGTGTATAGAGAGGAGATTGGAATAAACTGAGATTGAGACCAACCGGCTTGGCTCCATTCCTTCCTTCGCCTGCCTCATCATCGCCATCAATCTCCCCGGGGTGGGGAAGAGGCTGGAGACTACTGAACGCGGGTGGTGGGAGAGACAGCGCTGTTGCCCTGTGACCTGTGCCCAGTGCGGTGAGGTGCTCCCCTCCTCGCCCCTTTTTCCTTTTTTGTGTTTTTACACATTACATGACTATCATTTTATGTATATGTGGTGGGAACAATTCAGGTAAGTCTTCACAGCAACACTGAAGTTTATAATACAGTAATCTTGTCTATAATCACCATGACATACAATAAATCTCCAGGACGTCTGTCTACTGTATTCTTAAGCATCTCCTTAGTTCCCCCCATCTCCCCAACAACTATATATAAGTACAGTTCTTTCAGATCCCACATGTCAGTGATATTACAGTGTTTGTCTTTGTTTGACTCTGGGGAAAAAATGCCCTTCCAAGATTTCCTTCTTTGTCAGGGATGAGTAACACTGATTCTTTCTTTTCCTTTTTTTTTTCTCCCCCTCTCAGTGCTCAGGATGAAACCCAGGGACTCAGACATCTGAGGCATCTACTCTAGCGTCAAGCCGCATCCCCAGGCGCGGTCCTTTATGAATGGCCCTTAAGTCATCCCCACTGGGTATCTGTAAAATCCACTGCTTGTCTCCACTTTTCTGAACTGCTATTGTTGATATGTGTGTTGATATGTGTCTATTTTCTCAATTTATAATAAGAGCTCACTGACCGCCCTAGTTTTTCTAGTCCAACTTTCAGTTTCAGGTGCTTTCTGGAATCAACCTTTGGGCACCAGGACTTAGGTTCATGTGCTACATCATTTAAAAGACAATCTTTTGAATGATAGTATAAAATCTGCCCTTTGAAAACACAGATTCCAAAATAAAATGAGTAAAACTGAAGTCCTATACATTTAACATACGGTTGATTTTCTATTTTAAGTAATGTGTTCTCTCCAAGCTACATTCACAAAAGTGCAGCCTCTGTTAATTAACTATTTACTGGCATATTAAATATATGGATAAACATGTTTTATTATTATGTACTTTCTTCTACCATCATACAATTGATTGCAGAAATCACAGGCCCATGCAGTTAAAGTCCTCACCGCTGACAATATGTTCTAACTCCCTGGGCAGTGACTTGATTCTCAGAAATGAACTGTATCTTACACATCAAGAGATATGCAATAAGGTATTTCAAAAAAAATTAGGAATATAATTTTCCAGAACTATTCAATCTCATCACTGATGGAAACAACTATCTCCCCCTGCTAAATGTTAAAATTCCACACACTGAGATTAGTAACTGGCTATTTCTGTAACATTGTTAGGAAAAAACTGTACTTGAACTCCCATGGAACTGAGTTTGCTATATTATGTTAACATCTAAAGCAGCTGTCAAACTTAGATCTACAGTTCTAAATTACAGAGAAAGGGCTGGAGCGATAGCACAGCAGGTAGGGCATTTGCTTTGCATGCGGCCAATCCAGGTTTGATTCCAAGCATCCCAGCACCACCGCCAGGGGTGATTCCTGAGTGCAGAGCCAGGAGTAACCCTTGTGATCGCCAGGTGTGACCCAAAAAGGAATAAATAAATAAATAAATAAATAAATAAATAAATAAATAAATAAATAAATAAATAAATAAATAAATTACAGAGAAGCGATCTACACTCTAGTCACTGGAGGTCTGTCCCAGTCAGAACCCTCAAATGGGTATCTTAGGTATCCTCGGACTGGTTACTGGAACCCTGTGCCTGAGGCAGCACGAGAGTCGTCTCCTACCCAAGTTCCATGGAACAAGATCTACAGGCTCAAGAAGATTAGCATGCTTTCATCTGTACACACTCTCTTCACTCCACCTCCAACTGCCAAACTCTCTTTTGTCTCTCTCTCTCTCTCTCTCTCTCTCTCTCTCTCTCTCTCGCCCTCCCTCCCTCCCTCCCTCCCTCCCTCCCTCCCTCTCTCTCTGTTTTCTTCTCACATTTCCTAAATAAAACTTTACCTCTCTGTCTCTTTTTCTCTGTGTGTGTGAGAGAGATAGACAGAGAGAAAGAAGAGAAGTTTCATTTAGGAAATGTGAAAAAAAAGAGAGGGAAATCCATGGAAACTAAGCTTTCCATGTTGGGATACATGTAGGTGATTCCAAAATGGAATGTGTCCAAGCTCCTTTTTCTCTCTGCTGGTTTAAATTTCTTAATTGTTAAGCAAACACTGCTCTTACAGTGTTGTATTCCATACATGGCTACAATTTGCTTATCATTTTATAAAAATATTCAAATAGGCAAGTGTTCGGGCTTTATTTTGGGCCCAACTCAGCTCACTCTAGTTTCTGGGCAATTAATTACCTTCAACTACTAAGCTAGTCTTTAAACAATAAACTAAAAGGAGTAATAGCCTTTAAATGTCAGTCCTAGGTAAGTTTTTATCTATACCAAACCGCTCTGGGATACTGGCATTTGCCTTAAAAGTATATAACAAAGCTGGTAAATAACAAACAAAATCTCTCGGTCTCTCTGTAGCAAAGAATGCTACTTACAGTCTCCAGAGTCCAACATGTGTCGCACTCCTGGAGAGTGACCTTCCCTCCCCCTGCCTAGGAGAGGGAAGCATACCTCTGCCTCCAACTTTACTGAAAGTAACAGAAAGTCCATTTCTCCCTACATAAATATATAATAAATATGTCTTCCTAGCAGCAGAAAATAAAAGGAATTCCCAGATGACGATAAATTAACTAGTAATTACCATATACCAAGTACTCTACTAAGCATTTAAGACAAATTAAATGTTAGGCACTGGAAAGTGAGTCTAAGGCTTATGTGTAGATCTTGTATTTCAAGTTCTATCCACACACTGCACTGCAAGACACAAATGGACTGGTGATCACAGCACTATTGGGCCCAGACAACATTGCATTACTGTTCCCAAGGACTAAACCTTTCAGCCCACAAAGCCAGCCAAGATGTACTATCGCACCATCACCTTTAAACCTACTTTTAACTTAAGCAGTGATCTAAATTAGAAGCAGACTTACAAAGAATTACAAACAGGGCTAGATAGATAGCACAACAAGCAAGGTACTTGCCTTGCACACGGCCAACCCAGCACCCCATATGGTTCCCCGAACCTGCCAGGAATAATCCCTGAACACACACTCAGGAGTAAGCCCTGGGCATTACCAAGTGTGACCAAAACACAAAACAAATAAAATAGCATGCATGCTAGTATTTCGTTTAAGTTGAATTAAAAACAAATAATTAAATTGATAATACTGGCTCATTCTCAACCCTGAAGACTGACCTGCATCTCCACCTGAGATGCATACTCTTAGCTTTTCCCCACCTTCTGGATAAGCCCACCCTCCCTCCCTCCCTCATTTTTGAGATTAAGATATTCTGGAGACCAGAGATTACAGCTTAGCAACAGAGTACTACCTTGCATATGTGAGGCCCTGGGTTAAAGATTAATATTTAGAGAAACCTGGAGATGTCTCTGGTTTCAAATCCATTTTTATATTTCTCAGAATATGACCTATGCTAAAAATAAGTAGTTATGTCTTAAATAAAATAAGAAACAAGTTAAATTTTAATACATCTGATGAATAAGAAGTTAAAAGAATAAACAATCTGTGGTGAATTAGAAAAATAACATCTTTCTGTGTGTGTATGGGGGTAAACACCTATAAAATTGCAGAGATTTTTTTTTCTTTTTGCTTTGCTTTTTTGGGGGTCATACCCATCGATGCTCAGGGGTTACTCCTGGCTCTATACTCCGGAGTTACTCCTGGCGGTACTTGGGGGACCATATGGGATGCCAAGGATTGAACCCAGGTCGGCCACATGCAAGGTAAATAAATGCCCTACCAGCTATACTAATCGCTCCGACCCCCAAACTGCAGAGATCTTTTCCCTAATCTCCAAAGTCAAAGAATGACAAAGTCAGCATTCAGAGTAAATCTGTTTCCATGAAAATTCCAGATTGTCGTCCTATCTTCAGTCTCACCTTCATCAACTTGCCAAACTCTGTAATTCATCATTTACCCAATCTAAAATCACTTTATATCGCCTATTTAGTCGGCTATCAAATCCTTGTTCTCAATTCTTAGTGTAACTTGACCAAAAATTCCCTTTTTGAAAGTACACAAACCACTCTCTTTTCTAGCTTCTTATCCCACACTCCACTAAGGCAAATATTCATACATATTAGTATGTAATTATTAGTCATAAAGTAGCATATGTGAGCATTTGGGTCTTAAATTCTATTTCATTGGTCTATATATCAATTCTAATGTCAGTACAATATTAGATTTTTATTACTATAGTTTTGCTGTAGAGTCTAAAACTAAAACAAGTTTATATACAACTTAGTTGTTCTCTCAAGACTGCACAGATGTATTTTTATTTGTTTTTGTTTTGTGGTGCATGCAACTTTTACAATTGATTTTTCCTATCATGTGAAAAATACCATTTGAATTTTAATACGTAATGCACTGAATCTAGTAAGTCTCTGAGTAGTACAAACATCTTTAAAATATGCATTTTTTCAAAACCATGTCATCTTATTTGTGTCTTCTTTAATTTATTTCACCAAAGTTAAAACTTTATATCTTTGGGGCTGGAGTGATAGCACAGAGTGGAGGGCGTTTGCCTTGCACACGGCCGACCCGGGTTCTAATCCCAGCATCCCGTATGGTCCCCTGAGCACCGCCAGGGGTAATTCCTGAATGAAGAGCCAGGAGTAACCCCTGTGCATTGCCGGGTGTGACCCAAAAACAAAACAAAACAAAAAAAAACCTTTATATCTTTCACCTCATTGGTTTAATTTACTCCTGATTTTTTTTTTTAATGCTTTTGATGTTAAAGAGATTGTTCAGTCCGGTTCTTTTTAGATATTTTGTTGTCAGTACATAGAAATCCAACTGATACCAATTTTATATCTTGCAACAGAATCTATCAATTTTATCAAATTTGTTGATTATTCCAACATGTTTCTGGTTGAGTTCTTCTATGTATCACTCTGACCTCATATCTCTTATCACAAATCTTTCTGACACATCTATTTTCCTCCTTCACCATTTAGAAACACTTATCTGCCCAGCAATCCAACATAATCTTCTCATTTTAAAGTAAATTTATTATGGACTTTAATTCCACCTGCAACTTCAATTCCCACTTCCCATGTAACTTAACACATTTAAAAAAATTCGAAGGTCAGAACATGGAGGTCTTTGGAAGTCATTATTCTCCCTCTTATATAAGAGTACACCAAAACTTAAATTGTATAATAGTTCATTCCTAAACATTCACTCATTTTTTTTTGTTGTACCACTGTATATGCCTCAAATGTGCTACAAAGCTTTTGATGTGAGATTTTCTTCCAAGACAAGTTTCAAACTTTCATAGAGCCCTAAAAATTTAATGAGATCACTTGGGAAAAGAAAATGGTACAGAGAAGTAAGGACGAGGCAAAGTCTTAGACCTGCTTCAATTCAAACAGAACTGCTCATCTTTTATTTTTGTATAAAATATTTCCCCCCCTGGAAAAAAAGGTTTTTCTGGGGGGAGGGGGTTTAGGGGGTTTAAATTATACAAAAAAAAAAAAAAGACTGTCTTGGTATAAGACTATAAGAAAAACTGATAAAAGTGATTTATATAATAAAAGCAGATAATTCACAAACTAAAGATTTAATGACAAGAAGATGTTTATCTCCAGAAGATGCTATTTTAATAGTATCTACTTTAAAATGCTTTTGTTAGCCTTGCAGGGATAAAGAGATAAAAGTTAAAGTTCAAGGACTACTGAAGGGAAGACTGGAGGATAGAAAGCAGGGTGCTAAGAAATGCCCATTGAAAACACTGAAAAATGTATTTTTTTCCTTGAGACCATAAAGAGCAGTACGCTAAAAGCAATATGTACAAGAAGTATACCATCTCTCCTGGGGACTGCAGCTCATTTTAATTACTAAACCCTAAAAAGCTTAATGTTGGGCTAGTAAGATAGTTCAAAGAGCTGAAGCACATTACATTTTTGAGGTTCAATTCCCAGTTCCACTTGGCTCTCCATACACCAATGGGTGTAGCTTCAGTGGCCACCAACTGTGAGCACAAAACCATCAGGTCCAGTTCAGCTCCGTTAAGCACTGCTAGTAAATACCTTCTTTTTTAAAAAATTAAGAAATTAATGATTAATATAGTCCAAGATTGCTAATTCCTTCAGGCACTAACTAAAAGTGCTCAGGGACAGCACTTTTAGTTAGTGAGACAGTATAGCAGTAAGGTGCTTGTTAGCTCTACATACGGTCCTGAGTCCCACCAGGAGTGATCCCTGAGCACAGAGCAAGAAGTAAGCCCTGAGGCAGTGTCCCTAATAAATGCTCACTGTAAAAAATACCACCTCCAAGGTATAAGATTACTTCTAGAGAAAAAGTTGAAAAACAAGTCCAAAACATAATAAAACATGAGGAAGATGGAAACAATTAACAGAAATTTCAGATAGCAAAAACAGACTCTTAAGAGTTACAGATAACCTATGTAGTCTTTAATTATGTACAATGCTCAAGATGGTAAGAATTGAAAATTCCAAATGTCCCAGAAGTACAGAAATAACACACACATATTTTTGAAGAAAAAAATCTAAAATCTAAACCTAAAAAAAAACCAGCAATTAATTAATTAAACTTTTTTTGCTTTTGTTTTTGTTTTTAACAGAATTAGACCAAAAGAGATTACTAATGACCTAAAAGGGCTATCACAGAAAAATATCCAAAGAATGAATAAATACCAAGGAAAGGGTAAGAGATATAGATAATACCAATTATAAAGGCTTATACCAAGTAGAGATCCAAGAAGCATAATAATGGATAGCGTAGAAGGGAAAAAGTGTGTTTTGGGGGCTAGAGAGATAGTACAGCAGGTAGGGCATTTGATCACTGGGAATGCATATGGTTGCTAGATCAACACCAGAAGTGACCCTTAAGCACAGAGCCAAATGAAAAGAATAAAGACATTGTAGACGCTATAATAAGAAAGGACAAGGCCAAACAATAGTTCTGTCATTGACTAAAAGACAACATCTCAAAAAAATTAAGAGCTAAGCTTTCACCTGACCCAGTAATTCCATTTCTTGACATCTACCCCAGAGCCAAAAATTTTAATTTTAATTCATAAAGACAGTTGCACAGCATTTTTCACAATAGACAAGATCTGGAAACAATCCAAGTACCCAAGAAAAGATAAGTGGATTAAAAAAAAGAAAAAGTGGCACATAAACAAATGGAATACTACTCAGTGATAAGAGGAAATCCTGCAGTTTGCTCCTGTATCAATAAAATAAGAGACCATCATGTTGAGCAAAGTAAGTCAAAGGGAGAAAGACAAATACAAAATAAATACAAAATGGTATCACTCATATCTAGAATACAAAGAAACACAGTGATATCAGTGATAAAAAGTCCTGAAAGACCAGGGGTTAGGAGGACCCCGGTTGCAGCTAACCACAAGTGTGTTGCTCTGAGGGTAGGTAAGATAGAGAAGAGACCAGTATGACAACAATAGCTGGGAATGACCATGTTGGACAAGATCTGAGGGTTAAAAGTAGGTAAGGGATATTCTTGATAACCTTTCAGTATCAATACCGCAAACCACCGCCCAAAACAAAAGGGGGGAGGGAGGGAGGGAGGGAGGGAGGAAGGGAGGAGGGAGGGAGGGAGGAAGGGAGAGAGAAAGGGAGAGAGAGAGGGAGAGAGAAGCACCTGCCAAAGAGAAGCAGGTGGGGGGGGGGCGGTGATGGGAGGGAATCTGGGGACACTGGTGCTGGGAAATGTACGCTGGTGGAGGGATGGGTATTAGAAAACTGTATGACTGAAAACCAATCATGAACAGCTTTGTAATGATCTATCTCACAGTGACTCAATTTAAAAGTTTAAAAAAAGGGGGGTTGTATATGCTGCCCAAGCCCATGTGCTGCTTGTGCCCATGTGGCCAACCACAGTGGTGCCAGAGCACATGCGTCACCCGCATCTCTCCTCTTGAGATGTGTATGTTCATGCTTTCATGTCTAATGCTGAGATGTGTGTAGGGGGTCTCTCCACCCTTAGAGAAGCCTGGGTTCTCTCTTGAGCACATTACTCTCCTCTCTCTCCCACTTTCTCTTCCGCCTTCCCATCAAAGGCTCCAAATAAAAACTGTGTAATTTAAAAAAAAAAAATGGTGGGGCCTGAAAGATACATATAAACTTTCAGCTATCTGTATTGCAAACCACAATGAATAATGCCCAAATTGGGGGTAGGGTGGATGGAAGAAGGTGGATGGAAGAAGGAGGAGGAAGGAGGAAGGAGAAAGAGGAGGAGGGAGGAGGAGGAGGGAGAAAGAAGTAGAAGGAAGGAGGAGATAAAAGGAGGAAGGATGAGGAAAGAAAAGGAAGAAGGAGGAAGAGGAGGAGGAAGGAGAGAGAAGGAAGGAGAAAGGAAGAAGAAATTAGAGGAAGGAGGGAGGAAGAAATAAGAGGAAGGAGGGAGGAGGAAAGAGGGATGAGGAAGGAGGACAGAGGGAGGAGGAGAAAGAAGAAAGGAGGATGGAAAAAGAGGAAAGAGGGAGGAAGAAGGAGGGAGAATGAAGGAGGAGGGAAGGAATAGAAGGAAGGAGGGAGAAGGAAAGGGGAGGAATGAGGAAGAGAAGGAAGGAGGAAGAGGAGGAGGGAAGAAGGAGGAAGAAGGAGGAGAAGGAAAGAAAGAAGAAAAAAAAGTGCCTGTCATAGAGGCAGGTGGGGGTAGGAGGGCAAAAGGGAAACTGGGGACAATGGTAAGGGAAAATGTACACTGGTGAAGGGACAGGTGTTTAAAAAAATGTATGACTGAAACCCAATTATGAACAACTTTGTGACTATCTCACTATGATTCAATTTCTTTTTAAATTTAATAAAATACTTTTTTAAAAAAAAGAGCCCCAAGAATCCGGATGGGCTTCCTACTTAATAATGGGGTCATAGCTAAATTGGACACTGACTTACTATCATTAAAATCAAACCCAAGTTGAACATTTGTAGAAAGTTTGACTATCTTGGGAACTTTAAAAAATTGTTAAGGCCACATATTATTGCACGTGGCCGAACCAGATTCAATTCCTCCATCCCTCTCAGAGAGCCCGGCAAGCTATTCAAAGTATCCCGTCCGTACAGCAGAGCCTGGCAAGCCACTCATTCGATATGCCAAAAACAGTAGCAAGTCTCACAATGGAGATGTTACTGGTGCCCGCTCGAGCAAATCAATGAACAACAGGATGACAGTGCTATGTGCTACTTATATTACTAGGATTGAATTCAACAAATAAAGGTTCAAAAGGACCCATCCAAACATCTACCCAAATTTGGACAAACTCTCCTAAAGCAGAAGCAAATAGGACTAAAACCAACCACTGAAAACCTCACAATGAAAGAACTTATCGCACTTCTTAACACCTTATACTAATTCATTATAACTCCTGTGTTTTTCTTGTTTGTTTTTTTTTTTAAGCCACCAGAGTACTCAAAGCTTATTCCTGGTGGAGTTCAGGCTACCATATAGAGTGCAGGGTCAGACACATGTAAGACAAGTGCCCTAACACACTGTACTAAATCTCCAGCCCCTTAAATCCCCTAACTTTGAACCCAGTATTTTCACATGGAATGAAAAATATTGTCAAATAAAATAATAAATTAAAGATAAAATTTTAATTCAATTTATTTTATAGTTTTTTATTTATGTAGCACTGTAACACTGTCGTCCCGTCATTCATTGATTTGCTCAAGCAGGCACCAGTAACACCTACATTGTGAGACTAGTTGTTACTGTTTTTAGCATATCGAATACGCCATGGGCAGGATATCCTAGGTAGCTTGCCAGGTTCTCTGAGAGGGATGGAGCAATCGAACCCGGGTCGGCCACGTGCAAGGCAAATGCCCTACCCACTTATTTTATAATTTTTATTTATAAATTTTATAAACCAAAATTTTAATATAAATTAAAAATAAACTTAAAATTAGATTTAGTATCTTAGAGTCATCAATATTCATCTTCCCTCCCATCTGTTTCCTACTAAAATTATTTTTCTTTAATGACTTCTGAATCTCTCTCTCTCTCTCGCTCGCTCTTTCTCTTCTCACTTACTCTCTTTTCTCCCTTTCCCTCTCTCCCTCCCTCTTTCTGTTTGTTTTTGGGTCACAGGCAGTTGTGTTAGGGCCTACCCCTGGCTCTGTACTCATGGATCATCCTGGCAAGGCTTGGGAGTCTTATGTAGAAAAGAGAATCAAACTAGGGTCAGCAACGTGCAAAGCAAAGGTCCTAAGCACTGTCATATCACTCCTCTCACCCTTGTTTAGATGAAAGTAGTCAATACTTATTTACCTTGGGAAAATTAACTATGTATCTGCATGACTGGGGCATAGCTAGGGCTTGCTTAAGTACTGTCCAATTTTTTAATAGGTACCCAAGCATTACCTCAAGGATCTTACATTTCCCTAGACTTCTACATCTAGGAGATGTGAGATGATCTTCTGCTGTGCTCAAAAGACTGAAGAGGGGTGGAGTGCTGGCAGCAGTAGTTCAACAGGCTTAGTAATGCTGTGTGTGCAGGAGACACACGTATGATCACTAGCACACCATGACCGTGCTGCAGGGAGCAGCCCCTGAATACCAACCCAAAGTAATCCCTGGGCACTGCTGTACATGGCCCAAAGCAAACCAAACATAAACCAGGAAGGATGTATCAAAAGGATAGCGCACACACCAGGCATACTCAAGATCCCAAGTTTAATCCCTGGCAAGCATGGCTACCCAGCATTACCAGGTACAGCCTGGTGGTTCCCAGCACCATTAGATCTGAGCTGAAGTGCTTTACTGGGTCCTAGTGCTGGGTCCTAGCCAGGCCTTTACTGATGAGCTGAGTATCCTAGGAGTGATCCAGGGTTCCTGAGCAATGCTAAGGAGAAAAAAGGATAACATAAGGTTGTTTTGGACAACAGTGCTACAGTGCTACAGTTTATAATCTTAAAAATGATCAAAAATGTCAAGTAATTCTTATCCGTTTGGGTTATATCTATGAACAGATTATGGATTGAAAAGGAGAATGAAAATATTTAATTAAAAAAACCCATTACACATTAAAAAATGACAAACAGAAGATTCATAATTGAAAAATACTTTTTTTGTTTTTTGGGTCACACCTAGCTGTGCTCAGGGCTTAGTTCTGCTTCTGTGCTCAAGGATCATTCCTGGCCGTGCTTAGGGGACCACATGTGGTGCCAGGGATCAAACCAGGACAGCTGCATGCACGGCTAATATCTTGCTCCTAAGCTATATTCTCCCCAGCATTTTCTTATATAGGTAACATATACCTAGGAATCTAGGCATAAGTAATATATTGGTAAGATGATAAGAATCTGTGTCTAGATGACAGCCTATGGTTACTTGCTCCAGTATTTTCTGCGTTTCTCCTAAGTGATGTTACTTTTATAATTAAAATGAATAAAAATAATAAAAGTGTTATTTTCTAAAAGGAAACTAGAGAAGAGCACGCAGGTAGAGCAGGGACACTTCCCAACACTGTCTGGACAACAGTAAGATGTCAAAGGCACAACATACACCATCTGGCAGAATTATGCCCTGTGAAGTCTTTTAACTAGGGTTTCTCATGTGGAATGACCAGTTTTGCAAGGAAATAATGGCAACTTCATTCAACCCAGTATATGAGAAGCAACAGAGATTATCTCCTTGTACAATTATCAGACTTTCTGCCATCACTGATACTTTTGCATCTCATATAATCAATAATCAGACTGTTTCTGGCATTACTTTTATTTTATTTCTGTTGCTCAGAGAAAGGCCCAATTCTTTTAGAAAGTGTTTTTCAAACTCTTAATTTAAGCAACTGTTTATAATCTTGGACTGGAGCGATAGCACAGCGGGCAGGGTGTTTGCTTTGCACGAGGATGACCCGGGTTTGATTCCTCCGTTTCTCTCGGAGAGCCCTGAAAGCTACCTAGAGTATCCCGCCCGCACAGCAGAGCCTGGCAAGCTACACATGGCATATTTGATATGTCAAAAACAGTAACAAGTCTCAAATAGAGATGTTACTGGTGCCCACTTGAGCAAATCGATGAACAACGGGACAACAGTGCTACAGTGCTACAGTTTATAATCTTAAAAATGATCAAAAATGTCAAGTAATTCTTATTCATTTGGGTTATATCTATAGACAGATTATGGATTGAAAAGAAGAACGAAAATATTTAATTAAAAAAAATTACACATTAAAAAAAAAGATAAGGTTGTTTGCCTGATTACAGTCTTCCCCTTTAACTAGAAAGGTCATAAAGATAAACTTCTAAAAGTTGTCATCTTATTAAAATAATTTACCTAGCAAATGATTTATCCTGAAGGAGGCAAATTCTTTACTCATCACAGATTACAAACTGCTCAAAACTTGCTAAGGCATGAGACTAAGAGAAAATTATAAAAATTCCTAATCACACTGATTACCATAAGCAATAGCTTCTCAACTTTTTGTAAGTGTATGGTTATTATATGATGTGATCAGTTTGTTAACATATATGCCTCTTTCCTGGGAACCTAAATATAAATAGGTATTTGCCATTCAAAATAAGCATTTCAGCAATATCTACCTGACTACCTACTCAAAAACTATTCATCCATGAGACTGAACATGCCCTTGGTGTTCTGATTTAATTTCAGAATACCAGAGATCAAGAAGCCACTAAACACAGAGATCGAGAGGTTACTCAAGTTTCTCCTGGGTCAGCACGATAATACAGCCCTCCCTCCACTCCCTGTGTCCCCCTTTCTTTCTCACTGACTAGGAACACAAGGATAACTAGTCTTTGAGCATTCAGATAGGGTTAATCACAGAGCAGTTCTTAATGTACATAAGAAATCTCCTGAGATGCCAGTAAAAATGTAGACTTTGGTTCAGCAGGTCCGGGATGGTCCTGACACTCTGTACTTTAATAATTTTCTATGTGATATGACCAAGATCTATGGATACTACTTTGACCACCAAGGCCCAAGAGGAGACAGTGTTAACAACAAGATAGAAAAGCACCGTAAGTCTCTGGATACCTCCAGGAAAACCCAGTCATACCATCCCTCAATCACTAACCACCAGTTCAGTAGTGGAAGAGAATAAACTACTAATCCACTGATATTACACATCAATGTCTGGCACACACATACAATCTTACTTTTCCAAACTGTCTAAAAAAACTACACTAAGTACTTGTCTTTCGCTAAAGCTTTTCTATAAACCTGAATAGAAGAGTAGGGGTGAAGGGGAGAAAAGGTATGCATCACATAGATTATGTGAAATAACTTGATTTTGATGTGTGTGTGTATCCAACTAATACAAAGTAAAATGCTCTTTTTTTTCTTTTTAACAAGCAAGATTTAAAACAATGACTTCCATTAACCTTCTTTCTGAAATTAATTCAAGAAAAATTCAACAGAATAAGGGAGTTAATTCAAAACAATGATGTAGACCCAGAAATGAGGGTCCAACACAGGAGAAAGGTGATGCTGATACAATGATAGTGTATTAAATTTCTAAGACATCCTGTGTCACTGTCACTGTCATCCCATTGCTCATCAATTTGTTCGAGCGGGCACTAGTAACATCTGACTATGAGACTTATTGTTACTGTTTTTGGCATATTCTGTGTAGAGGAGAAAATTTTCCATTAGATACAGGGGTTGTGGAAACATGTATAACAAAACTAAATCCTTCAATATA